>NC_057387.1:100482065-100799897 GCF_019320065.1 Cervus canadensis
AGTGTCTGTGGTTTGGCTCCTGTCTCTACAAGCAGCTCATCTGCTCCAGGGCTCCCCTTTTACTGCCAGCTGATCACATTATCTGTAGTTGCCTGGAAACATGGCTTTATTATCTCTGAATGTGGTGAGCTCTTCACATTATGCCTGGCATACCCTCTCCTTTCTACCTGAAAAACTCCTGAACATCCTCTTCCAGGAGCTACCTTGACTGCCAGAGTTAATTACTCTATCTCAGAATTTTCTTTCCACAAAATTTTTAAGACAACAGTCATTCAAAAGGAAGCTTGATCTGAACGGTTTGGTTAATAACCAAGGTAAAATATAAGTGCACATTTCAGAAAATATATGTGCAATTCCAATTCATGTGTGGCATGAAAACTCATTATGAGTAAACGAAAAAAAATGGGTGAAAAATTGTAATTTATTGAAACTCAACTCAAAAAATATAAGATGCTGTAGTGTACAATATATTACACAAAGCACCCTCAGGTGCACATTCAAGTCAAGTAAGAACTCCATATCCCTTTCCCTAGCCCTCCCACCCTGGGATCTTAGTATCTGTTCCATATACAATCATGCACACTTAATTTGAAAAAGGAAGCCCCGATATATTTTGATGTATTAATTAGCACCAAACAAGAATACAGTTCCATTTTTTAATAAAACAAAAACAAAAAACCCAATCAATAAACCAACTGGAGAGCTAATGGACTCAGCCAATACTGCTGACATAGATATTATACATTCATGTAAATACACAGCCTATTCTACCCTAAACGACGGTGTGGCTGGTTCTCAGCCTTTGTTCAAGTTGGCAATTGTCCCCATGTTGCAGTGCTGGAGCCAGTCTGTTTCTAAAACAAAATTGCTATTTAGGAACTTCCTACACAAAGCTCATCTGTCTTTTTTGTTGGAAACAAGTCTAAAATTGGTGTGGAAAACTTAGATCTTTCAAGGACAACCACTGGCCGAAGATAATGAAGCTGTTTTAAGGCAAGTTCTCCACAGTCTGTTAATGCTTTGTCCAATACGACCCTCAGGTTTTCCAAGGAGGGAACTGTTGTCGTCTCAGCTACTATTAAAGGTGGGATTGCAGTCAGGTTCTCATGAATTGCAGAGTCACTGGAAGAATGAGGTATGTCAACTTCAGGGTCATTGTCATTCACCAAATTATTTGCCATAACACTCCCTGTTAAGTCATTACAGGGTTGTGAAGAATTATTTAATGTTAAGTGCTCTGAAGGCTCCCAATCATCAAAATCATCTTCTTTCTCTTCACTTTCCTGAATAAATTTCAGAAATGAAGATTCAAATCCCATAGGTTTATAAGTCTTCAAATCAAATGACCTGGGCTGTGGATGCTTCCTGAAAGTCTCTTTTGGAACATGGGTTGAATTTTTTACAGTGTTTTCTTGCCCTGAACTTTGCTGCCCAGTTTCCGAGTCTTTGATCCTTGGTAAAGGCAGCTGGAAACTTGTGAAATAAGTCCCACTTTCAGTCCCATCAGGATTAGGAATGGAATTTTCTATTTTACAAGGAGGAGGCTGAACTATATTACACTGTTCCAAAGAAGTGGTTTCTGAACTATGGTTACATTTCAGAGTTCCTCTGTAGAGCAGAGAATCCGCATCAAAAACTGGGCTGCTCTCTGTACATCCTTTCTGCCCTCCGTCCCTTTCACCTGGATGGAGGGGATCAGCGGTCTGGACAGGCACGCCAGTGTCACCTCGGGGATGGCTGTGCTGGGTGAGCTCTGATTCACAGCCTCTGTCTTCTTCTTTCTTTATGTAGGGCTCTGCTTCAGAAGTGGGCTCCTCCTTAATTTTGGTACCGTACTTAACACACATGACAAGGTTTTCCATCTGTTGCTCTAGGTAGGCACTACTCATCTGATGGGTGCGCTTGTAATGCCTCACTATGCTGCTCTCCAACTTCACCACAGACAAGCACCCCTGAACCATGCAGGGGTACTGCGTGTGCTCAGAATGCTCCACGCACATGTGGAGGGCTTCAGCTCTCGTTTTAAAACTAATCGGAGCTTTCTTGTCTTTGATTAAGCCACACTTTTTAGCCTTGGCATTAAACGATCTCCTGGTCGTCTGATGTTCGTGCCCCTGAGGGTGAGTTGTCTGACACACCTTTTCACTCCGTAGTAGCCTTTCATTTGCCACTTTCTGGCTTCTAAACAGATCATCGTAATAGTCCTTATGTCGGTAATATACATGTTGAGAATAATTACTGCGATGGGTGAAAATCTGGCCACAGCCATTAAGATCACAATGAATTTCATAGTCTGAATGTATTTCTCCTTCAATGTTATGCTGTTCCATCAAGTGGTGCTTCAACTTGCTGAATGTATAAAAAACAGCAGGGCACTGAGGCTGGTTACAGGAAAATCTGGCCACTGACTCAGCTTCAGCGAGCACTTTCGGCTCTTCAATGTGGTCTAGGTTATGAGAGTCACTACAGTGCTTCGCAAGAGCTTTGGAACACAGGAAGCGTTTGTTACATTCCTTATACTTGCAGGCGAATATCTTTTTACATTTGACAAGCTCCCTTTTGGTTCTTGCTTTGTCTTTCTCCAAACATAACTGCTCTTTGTTGTACTGATGTACAGTCCTGTAATGGCGGATCAAGCCTTTGAGATTGGTGAAGGAGGAGTTGCAAGTTTTATGAATACAATGGAATGGTTTGTGGTATTTATTCAAAATGTAGCAGAGATTTCCTTTAGCAACAGTTCTCCTGCTACCTCTACCCTCTCTTCCTTCTCCTTCTTCTCTATGGCTGCCTATTGGTGATGAGAGATCAGATATTTTACTTTCTGTTTCTTCACAGGATGACTCCAAATCTGTTTCCGAACTGCACTCATCCTTTTTAGAATGACAGTGTGGCTTCTCAGAGTTACCACTGGGATCACCTCCATGTTCTGCAGGACAATCAACTTTCAACCTATCTACTGAGCACGGGCCTTCATGATCACATTTTTCATTATCTAATAGTTTTTGAGTTACTCTGTCGCTGCCAATTTGATGTTTATTTTTATAATGAATCCTAAGGTGTGTTTTTCTCGTAAATGACCTTTGGCAAATATGACACTGGAACGGGGAATACCGATGCTGAAACATGGTTAACTGAAGGACTTTTTCTTTTGAATAATTATGTTTTTTAAGATAATGCATTAACAACGCCTCTCTAGTCACAAATTCGTATTTGCATCCTTGAAGCTCACAGAAAAAAGGCTTGGCTGCCAACTGTGCCAGGTACTGACTTGGCATATTTTCATCTTGATTCTGAAAATTAAGATCTGAGATTGTAGCTGAAACTGCTTGAAGAGACTTAGCACCACTGGATGGGTACCCCTGCAATGACCCTGAGAAAGATCCATGGGTTATTGAGTTTTTCAAGCTTAAATGTTTTAAGCGTAACAGAAGTTCCAACATGGTATCCTCTGTACAGGGCCTTTTAGATGCACAGATGGAGGCTTCTGAGGAATAGCCTTGATGTTCTCGTTTACATTTAGTATGGATATTGTGATCCAGACCTTCATCTGGGGAGTCACTGTTTGTATCTGAGCTGGGTTTAGGTTCTGCATCAAACTTTTCAGTCGTTGGATTGTGTTCATTACCCAAACAGGGAAAGAGATCCTTTGTCTTTACCTTTTTGGGTTTGAAATGGTATGGATGAACCTTCCTTAGGTGCTTCTGCATGCCTCTTGCGTTTTTGTATGTGGAACCACAGCCATCAAAACCACAGGTAAACTTACTCCCATCAAAACAAACCGCTACACTGGAACATTTCTCCTTTAAACTGGAGGGCACAAAAACTTTTTCATGAGTTAATAATATATCCTGCATGGTTTCAGAGTGATCCAGCGTGTCAATCAACTCTTCATTCATGGAAGCTGAAGAGCTATGACTTAACTGATCACTAGAATTACTGTCACTGTTTTCTTTCAGAGTTTCTGTAGTTTCTATCTGAGAACTAGCTGATCCTGCACAGAAGAGAAGATCCTCTGGTAAATGTGACTTATCAGTTTGGTCAAGCAGATGGGGCTGATCAATACAATCCTGCTTTTCACCTGCTGCCGGCTCGAGTTTCACTGTTTTCTTCACATCTCCATTTGAACTTTCAACATTATGCATTGAGAGGTGATTCTGGTATTCAATTTTGGAATAATAGAACTTTTTACAGCCAACGAAGTTGCACGTGTAAGATGCATCCCTAAAGTGTTGTGCTTCATGGTGGTAAAGCTGTCCCAAGTCACTGAAAACAATATTACAGCCATTTAATTCACATTTATAACGCAGATCATCATGTTTTTGTTTATGGTTAAGCAGTTCGTTCACTGATCCAAACCTAGCATAGCAATCTATAGATACACACATATAAGGCTGAGGACCACAATGCACTTGTTCATGCTCTCGCAGGTGAAAAGCAGACATGAAATGTCGTCGACAATAAGTACACTTCTCTCTTCTATTTTTCATATCTAAGTAGTGCTTGGCATTTTCATCATTATTTTGGTGTTCAGCTTTAAGATGCACACTTAAGTATTTGAACTGCTTAAACACACGGGAACAGTCTGTGCCAGGACATGGGTACAAATCTCTGTCTTGTAGGTGGCAATCTTCTAATTTGCTGAATGTGACATATTCATGTGACTCTCCTTTGGCTTGTTCATTCAGTGATTGACCTTGCTCCAGGGCTGCAGAGGGGCTCTTGGGACAAATTCCCTTTTGAGAGCCTTTCAACAGTAATTTCTTTCTAGAGCGGTCCCTTCTGCTTGGTGGCATTTTAACATGTTCCATCACATGAGGAACAAATATTTCTTTTCTCTTGAATTTTTTAATGCAAACCGGACAGGTGTAAATTCCATCTTCCATATGCATCTTAGAATGATGAAGAATCCTGGCCTCTATACATTCTCGCTTACATAACAAACAGAAAAATTTATACTGAAGCCACCTCTGGTATCTTTCAGAAGAACCAATGGGTTTCTTGTCTCTCTTCTCCTTATGTTGATCTGTCATATCTCTTCTTCTATATTGTTTATCTTCTTTACCTTCCTCATAGTCACTGAGAAATGACTCTAAAACATCTGTGTCGTTAATAGACATTTCATAGCCACTTAGATCATCATCAGAATCTGAGGCTTCTTGTCCTAGAAGTTGGTGGCAGTGTCGTTTTAAAGTTTTCCAGTCCCAAAATTCAGGATCAAAAGGCCAGTGGGCTTTTAAAGCTAGTAAGAGCTCACATCGGAGAGAATTTGGAACTGGTGCATTTTCTTCATCAAATTTTTGATCTGGTTGGGAATACAGTTCTTCCAACATGTTAAATCCATCCAAACTGGGTTCAATTAAGAATTCTGTAAGTTGACAGGCTCGTCTAACTTCTAAATCTTCTGGCAAAAGACAAGCAATTGTTTTACAAACTGATGCCTTCATTTCTTCATCCTCACTTGTTCTGAGTTGAAGAGCTCTGACACATAGTAAAATCGACACCCCAAGACCAGCATCTTGTGCCTGTTAAGAAAAACAGGGAAGAAAAGGTTTTTTTTCCATTTGGAAAACTACATAAATTTGGAAACACTACATAAATTTCACTGATAAGATACACATATACACTCTTCTTAAAACTTATAAACAACAACAATGTACATTTATAGAGTATCCAACTTTATAAAGCACTGTATATTGTTATTATTTGGCCACACTGTGCAGCATGCAGGATCTTAGTTCCCCAACCAGCAATAAAACCCATGTACCCTGCAGTTGAAATGTGGAGTCTTAACCAATGGACCGCCAGGGAAGTCCCAAAGCACTGCATATTAAAGCAGTCCTTAACCCTCAAGAAATCTACCTATGTGCCAAATGTGTAAATAAAAAAGGCACATAAATTCAGAGGAGCTCAGAATAAATAAGGTCACTGAAAGATTCAAAAAAGAATTGTCTCAAGCTGGGTAGGAAGGATAGGGCTTAAATAAATGGGTTTAAGAGGAAATACATGTGTATAAGGGAGTTTAAGACTGAATTCAATTTTAAAAATTCATGTATCATGAATAACTGGGTGTTTTCAAAACCTCAAGGGTAAAATAAATGATTTTTCCATTTCCTCCAAAAAAATTAGTATTTTATAGTTACAGGTGTACTGAATCTGTTTCCCACAGAAAAACAAAAGAAAATTTCTCTATAGCAGCAGGTTCTCAGAAATCAGTCAAAAATCATGAAAAAGACCTGGTTGTATATGATAAAAGGCAAGTGCATTTAAGATGATTCTTGCTGAAAGGGTATATGAAAATAATATGAACCAAGAAAAGCAGGATCTTATGACACAGTAGCTTAAAACACGATACAGAAAAGAACAGAATTTTGAGCCAGACTCTGACTGCCTTTGAACCCCAGCTTCACAACAGTGACAAGTTCTTAACTCCTCTAAGCCTCAGTCTCCTTATCTGTAAAATGACAACTGTAGCAGCAGTATTAGATTTTCTCCTAATGTTGTTTTACAAATGAAGTAAGGCAACATAAAAGTGATTAATACAATGTTGGCACACAGTACATGTTCAACAGAATCCCATATAAAATACTTGAGGATAAATCCCACTGTTCAAACATCAATTCGCTAAGCAATTATTCTGTGTTGGGTACCATTCTAAATGCTGAACACAACGAAATAACTGCCATCAACATACAGAACTGTCATTAATCTTGGACATTATTCTGAATAAACTTTTTGCATAGATTATCCTCATTTGACTTGGCTATATCCCACATGCCCTTGATACAATATGCCAAGTCACTTCTTCAGTTTCCTGTTTAAAACCTATCAAATTATTCATATCCATCAGTTTCTTGAAAATTCAGTTCCACATTCCACACCCTAATTCTAATTTATTCACCACTCCTTTAACAAGTAACTATCTGTTCAGAATGTATAATGGTAGTTTTGTGGGGATTTTCTGGGAAAAGTATTCTTAGTGATTTCACAAATTTTACCATTTCAACTAGATTGGGCGGTTTAAGAAAGAACAGATCTGGATTCTTTGCTGTTTACCTCACAGAGTCTTGCAAAAGGGGTTGAGTAACCTGTTAAGAACCAATGAAAGATTTTAAAACTTAATGGACTTTCTCCTCCAAGTCCTCTGTGCTCTGACTTACAAATGATAACCATTATGCCATTTGTCAAGATATCCAGGGTCTAGATCCTTACAAGTCACCATTTCTAATTTTCAGCTTCTTTATTACTAAAGAGAAGGAAATAAAACTAGACAAAATTTTGCAAAATGGTTCTAACTTGTATGTTCCACCAAAAAGAGCTCAATGGTCAAATAAACTGGCTTCAAGATTATCCCTCTTCTTATACCTTCCACTTCAAATATAACCAACATCTATATTCATTCTTCTGTCATACTACTTTTAAAAGTCTTAAGAGAGCCCCTAGATTCTCTAAAGTCATCCCTTCCAATATGAGTTTCTCAAGTCACAGAATCAAAGTTTAACAACTCCTGAGCACCTTTAACTGATTATCTGCTTTAAGCTCTTTATTTAGAGAAAATTAAAACCCAGAAAATAAGGAGGTACAAGGCCTGCCTTCCGCAAGAGACCCAATGCCCACAAAAGTTTTTCAGCATCATTAATCTTTTCCTTCCCAAGGGCTATGTAACTGGTTGCTATGCACTAAGATCATTTCACCTCTTTCACAAAAACCAAATACCTGATTTTATCTGGTTACAGAGTCACCCAGAATAATCAGTTTATCTCCAAGCTCCCCCTTGCAGCTAGGTGACCGTGTTTGTGTATGTGTTAGAAGGAATGGGGGGAAAGGTGTGTCGTGGTCTGCTTCCCACTCTACCTGCTATCTGGAATGAAGACATTCTAGCTGGGATTGGAATAGTTAGATCTTGGAACATGAGCTGGAACCTATGTGTTAATAGCAGATAAAAGGAACCTGGGTTTCTGATATGTGGAGCCATGAAAGGATCCTTGGCCTATCTAGCTGGGTTATCGACCTGTATAGGAGAGGGAAAAACTTTTTTCTCCTTTACATCACTATCATCTGGGATATCTCCATTCACAGTAGAACTAGATCCCAAATGACAGAGGTTAGATCACCTCTTGCTTTTAAAAACCTAGAGGTGTCTCACTCAATTTGAAGGAATTCCATTTCACTCCCCTTCCACCTACCAGTCCATAGCTTTTCTACCCTTTAGGACAAATATCATAAGTAAAGATTACAGGGGGAAAATATCCTAGACTAGGATGAAAAACAAATGGGTTCTGGTTATACAAATGGACAGCAAATTCCTTGGTATGTGTCAGAAACCCACCTTCTCTAATCCTCTAACATTTTCCCATTTTTGTGGTTCCCTGAAGTAAAAAGAAATCTAAAATGACCCCCTGACCTTCACTTTTGTATAATCTCCTCACTTTGAGTATAAGCAGAACCTATAAATATGGAATTATCCTTATGACTACATTGTATGTTATATGGCAAAAGAGACCCTGCAGATGTAATTAAAGCCCCAAACCCACTGATCTTAAGACAAGTGGATTACCTGACCCAATCACTCAAGCTCTTTAAATCTAGGTCTGGAAGTCAGAGGTGAAGGAGGTCATATTTGAAGAATTCCTTGTGCCTTTGTGGCTTCAAAATGAAAGCATGAACACGAGAGTGGCTTCCAGGAGCTGAAAACAGGCTGTGGCTGACAGCCGGCAAGAAAATGAGGGTTTCAGCCCTACAACGGAAAGGAGCTGCATTCTATCAACTGTAAGAATGAGCTTAGAAGTGGACTGTCTACAGAGCCTCCAGATAAAAACTCAGCTTGGCCAGCACCTCAGTTTTGACCTTGTGATGCTGAGCAGTGAACCATGCCTCACTGTGCTGGATTTCTGTCCCACAAAACTGTGAGCTAATAAATGGGTGTTGACTTTAGGGCTAAGCTGTGAGAATCTCTTACGCAGCAAGGGAAAACGGCCTTTCCTTAAAGATTTAAAAAAAAAAAAAACAAAAAAAAAACCCTAAAGCCAAAACTTTTAAAAGGCCAGTTGTACCACTGATTATTTTAAACAGGCAAGTTCTGTAATTACTTGAACATGCTCCTATGATAGGGACACAACTTCATTTGTAGTGATGAGAAATAATAATCACCTAGCTTGTCTAAGTATGTAATTTGCTTCTGGTAACTGTTTTACATTTTCCTATCTTCACTGGAGAAGACTAGATACACAGTATTAGGATATGGATAGTACTAAAATAGGATACATTAAAGGAGATAGAACACATCAATGATACAACTGTGCCTTGACTTTAATATAAACAATCCTTGGATGTTGTCAAAAAAGTAACCCATAAAACATAGCCATAAACTATCATAGATACGAGTATATAGGGATCTCTGTCATTGAGTAGACACTAAAAACAAAAACCAAGCATAGCATAAGGCTCATCTAAATCTCCAGTCTTAGTATTAATTTATGGGGCCGAATTCAAAAAATAAGGTTTTATACACAGCACTTTATTTTAGGAAATATTTATTTCTTAAAAAACAAGACAAAACTAACTTGCTTCCTAATTTGCACAGAAGCTTGCAATCTGTGTACAGTCCATTCCTCTAAAACCTAGATAATCTATCACTCCATCATGAAGGAGTTAGTCATTCCATTATCAAGGAGCTGGAAAACACAATTATGCTTTCTTCACTAACAATTACTCTCCTAATTTGCCAACAAACATGTCTGTATATAATACAGAACACTATTTTAGGAAAACCAGACTTATGTTGGGGTGACTGAGGGGACAATCAAGAAACAATCTTTCCTTCCTCCAGTGGTCTGTAATGTCAATCACTATTTTCCACGAAGAAAATTGTAGATTCCTAGGAAGTAAATCTGCAGAAACAGCTAGCTATGTCCAGTTCCATAATCTTATTAAACCTCATTATTTCTCATTTTCCCTTATTTAAAAAGAGTTGCCTGAGAAGTTCTCTCTCCACTTTTTCCTTCCCTCCATAAACAATCAGCACAAAAAGCATAAATTACTCACTTCAGTTTGTATGACTCTAATCAGGCAAAATAAATGCTGCTGTGTTTTAGCTATGACACCAAACTGACGACAGCGCTCCAAAAAAGTGTCTACAGAAGGGTCGATTCTTCTTTGCAGTTTACTCCAAAAGAGAGTCAATTCCCTATTTTAAAAAAAAGAGAGAGATTATGATAAAACATTTAAAGGAACTGGTATTGCTACCCCAGTTTTTCAGTTTGTGAAAGTAAGCTGACAGTAGTGTAACAAAATCTAGAAGAACAAACTATATTCCCTATTTTTGTTGTTTAGTGGCCAAGTCATGTCTGTCTCCCTTGTGACCCCATGAACTGTAGTCTGCCAGGCGCCCCTGTCCATGGGATCTTCCAGGCAAGAACATTGGAATGGGTTGCCACCTCCCTTTCCGTATTCCCTATTGCTTCCTCTCAAACTGGTTAAATTGTTAAAAAGAATCCTCCTTGAAAACCTCCCCACTTTCTTCTTTGTGTCTGGGGAAAAATAAAAACAACAGAAGACTACTTTCTTTATGCTGACATTTTCAAAGACTTCTTTAGATCCCACCTTATCCTAAAAGGTTTTACTCCTTACACTGGTAATTATACTGACTGAATCAAGCCCTGTTCTAGTGGGCAGGGATCATCAGACATCACTATGCTGCTAACAAAGTGCATACAACTATGAAATAGTCTAATGGTATACTTCTCCACATTAATCTCATGAGAAACGCTTTTCCATCTCTAAAATGTCATAATGCTACTTAGGCCTGTATCTTGGAATGCTTAAATATTACTAATAAAATTAGTAAAGCGACACTCTTGGAAATGGCTACAATAGAAGAATCCCACAAATATACAAAGAAAATCTTGAAAAGAATAAGTTACATAAAAGCACTGAATGGGTTCAGAGAAAACTCTCAAGAAAAAGCACTAGAAACTCAAAACCATCCAGGATAGAAATGAGTTAGAATGTGAATATGAAATGTGAATGCAAGGAAAGTTACTTAGCAAAACAAAAGAGAAATGTTATCATTTTCTCATACTTTTAAGGAGGTAACTGGCATTTGGATATGGTAAAATTCTTACATAGATACAAGATAGACCAGCTATGAAAATAGCTACCAGGCAAGAAATTGGGATGACTGTTCATTTTTAAACTTACAAGACTGTTTTACGCATATGTTTATCTTACTAACAAAACTTTAGAAAATGGAGAATTACATATGCTCAGAGTACTTACTGAAATATATGTACATGAAATCTATGCTATTAGAAAAGAAAAAATCATCAAAGCTAGTGAAATCTGATTATAAAGATAAAAGGGTAAAGAATATCTACTATCTAAAATTCATCAACTAGCTAGAAGTTTAAAGTTAGGCAAATTTGATAAAGTGATAAAAGGCAGGTTGAGAATTAAAATGTCTCAAAATATTTTTTTAATAAATAAGAATGTGTGGGGTCTGATTTATTCCAAATTAAGTATTTCAAACTCTAGTTATCTTAACTCCAAATAACCATGATCAAAAAAGAGAATTTCTATCATGTATTTTATATCTGTATACATATTTCCACAGTTTCAATTCAACAATTTAAAACTACTATTGCCCTCCCAAACATAGAAACATGCCTGAAACCATGACAACTAGTGGATTACTTACTAGTGAGAAAGTCAAGATGTCACTTTAACCATCCATTCAAATCTACATACCCAAATAATGAACTACCACCAGCAACTTATAGTCTCCTGGATCATACATGTACTAGGATAATACTTCTTTAATCACTATAATGATGTGATCTTTTTAAATAGACAATCATTAAAGAATATACTGAAAATGATTCTACTGTATGGATACTTCCAATGCTCAGATGATTTACTTTACCTTCAAATTAGGTCACTGCCTACCTCAAAATAACAAATTACATACAAATTTATAAAAATTGGAAAGGAAATTTAAAGGAAAAACTGGCAGACTTCTATCTACCAAATAAGAACTTTAAACTATGTTTCTACAAAGCAGGAAGGAGGCCCATGATGTCACACTGTGATCCAGAATTTAGACATTTTAGAAGCAAGGTAAAGACAACTTTGTGGAATTAAGGAATGGCAACCCCCTAAAAAGAGCTCCTGGAAAGGCTGATTCTCATGACCTTTTTTCATCCTTTAAAAATTTCAGTTAAATATTAATAAAACATATGGATATCCTGGATCTGATCTTTGCCACGTGCTAAGGACTGACCTGTAAATTAGACAACATATATGAAGACCCTGGTATATCCATCACAGTCTAGTTGAGAGAGAAAAGACATGAAATTACATCTGAAGAAACATAAATATATAACACACAAGATTTAAGCTCACAGGTGCTACAGAAACCAAAGGTCAACGTATCAAACACTAACTGAAAGTTTAGAGTGGAGATTAAAGTTCAACTTTAAATGATTTTATTTTCAGAGTAGCAGTGGTAACTACACACCTGTATATACACTGTCCCATTAAAATGGTTACCTTTCTCACTTGCGTGGCTACTCTAATTACATTACCACTGCCAAACAGCGATAGGGAACTCACTCCTTCAGCCCTTCCCTGACTTTTGTAAACAGCCAAAAATTTTTTGTGGCCAAGCTTAATGAATAAGCTAAGTGATATACCTTTTGAGATCAATAATATGGTAACCACTATAAAGTAATAAGATTTATTGCAATTTGTTAAGCATCTCTGAAGGAAATTTCTAAAAGAATAAAAAAGTTTGGGCGACAGTTACATAGTTTACCTTTCAACTATCTCCAAAGGTAATGAAATTTAAGAACGACACTTTATAAATTCTAGTATATGTATTTAAAAATAAGTGACTGGTTTTATTATCATATTCCAACTTTACTGTTGCTGATAAAATGCCAATTAACATTTTTTTTTCTTTTTCTAGACAAATACTCCCATATAGCCTACTATCTTCAACAACAGGAACATCTTGATCATAACAAAAGAATCTAATCTATTTGAACAGAACTCCTGGGATTTATTTTCCTTAGTAAAATTCAGTTTTTATGTCATGGCTATTCTAACTCCAGTATCTACTAACTTACCACCCACCCACCTCCCTCCAAATAGAAAAGTGAAAAAAATACTTTAAAATTCTAAAATTTTATATTCTATTTCCTTCTGAAATGCTTGGAAGAAGCTTACTTTTAACAAAGTGTGAAGTGATTTAAGATTTTCTTTCCTTTCCTTTACTCATTACAGCTCCTCAGGAGGCCAACAAGAGGGAAATCCCTGTTAATCCCTTCCTGCTGCAGAAGAAGAGCATTAATCCTAGCCCCATTAGGGAAACAAGGGAAGCTGTATCAAGAATATTACAAGAACCATGTGACTACAGTTTAAAAAACTCTTTATAATCTGTAACACATCCCCTATGTGGCTTAATGTGATTTCTTTGCACTAAAAACCTAGCTGTAGCTAGCTGATATTACTCCTTATAGGCAAAGAAAATAACTATAAAAGAAAAAAAGGCCTATATTCATTATAGGCAAGGAAAATAACTATAAAAAGGAAAAAATGGGGGTTGCTCCACAAATAAATAAATACATCTGCTTTACTGAGGTTAAATCTCTAATCTCTTATGCATGAAAAGCAAACAAATCCTTCTACTTGATAGTGATCAAAAATATCACTGCTCTGCTAAAATTTCTTTTTACTTACATCATTTCTTTTGGTTAGCTAATAAAAATGCCCACAATGATTATTACAAAATACAGTGAAGTCCTGTCCCACTACCTCCTCCCTCCTCATAGGAGATGTAACTCTAGCATAGAGGACGTGGTAGCAGAAGACTGCCATTTGAATTCTGGCCCTGTGTCAAGAAAACAACCGTATGAGGAGCCAAAAACCCTGGGCTTCGCTCTGTGACTTCAGCCCTGAGACCATGGGCAACTGAAGATTTCCAGAATTCCTTTGATCCTCCACTCCCTTATCTGTACAGTGATTACTATGAGGACTGGGTGAGATAATTTATGGAACACAAATAATATTTCTACATAAATTAGTAAATAAAAAGAAATACAGTAACATAAAAAATGCTAACAGCTATAAAACTTTACAAATATATACAGATGCTCCAGAGGGAGAGCAATAAGGGCTAAAGTATATATAAAAGGCTTTACTGGGTTTTCCTATAAACAAAATGCTTATTTCCAACTTCAAGCCATCCTTAAGAGCTCTTCTAATCAAGATGATGCAAATCCAACCAATCCATTCTTTGAATACTACCTCCTCTCTAACACCCTGCTTAAATACTGGTATACACTGAGCACCTTTCTCTAATACCTTATAGCTCATCCATACCACTAATCTGATACTTACTGACAGAGTGTTACATTTTAGAGGTTTGTCCTGCTGTCCTAAATAGCTTCAATACAGTTAGGATGAAAGAACCACGGGTTACACCTTACTGTTTCCTTTTTAGCAACTAAGTACTCTGTATGCAAACAAGACATAAACTGAATTAAAACCAAATAATGCAATTTTGCTGAACAGTACTAAAGTTGCAAAAAAGATTACTATTCAAAAGGATTTCCCTCTCTAGTGCAAGTTTGACCTAGAAACCTAGATAATTAGTGAGTTTCCAAATATGAGGGTGAAAGTGACTACCAGAAGATGTGAAATAAATGTAAAGGATAACAAACCAACACCTATTTGGTTCATACTGCTATAATTTTATCTTCAAAGAAGAAGATTTACATTGAAGTTAACAGACAACCCTCCATGAAATAATCAAGAGGAGTTCAGACTTTTCACTCTTTCTTTATTTTTGGACTCAATATTTTTAATTAAATGGTTTAGCTTGTAAGTGAGATTTAATTCTCATGTCATCATTTAATCCACTTAGACTTTAAGTTTGAAACAAACCAATGTTTTAACATAAACCCTAAACGCTATACTATGTACTAACGAATAAAGGGAATAAAAACTAAATATACTTACCAAGAACAATATACACTTGCAGTTTGGAGCTGCTGGGTAAGGTAAGTCGTACAAAGAACAAATGCTGTATTATCCTGACCCTCAGATTCCAGATTACATATGATGTCTAGTATTTCCTTGCAGTCGACCTTTGCAATCTATCAAAAATGAGATGACTAAGTCAAAAAGAAAATGGTGACTTTTCTGTAAATTTTGTTATATAACATGAAGCTTCTTTATGTAACATTTTCTATCTTTGATAATTCATGAGGCAAGAATTAGAGGCGTATAATTTTCTTCTACTAATGGCTGAGTCTGCTGGAATATTTCATATAAGAAATTATTAAACAGAAGAAAACAGACACTATGAGGAAGTTCCACTGCAGTCCCAACACATATAAAAACATTTTTGTAGAGTTAAAAAAAAATTAGTCATGAACACTGTTACTATATAAAAGAATCAAACTATGCATAACTTCAGGTTATTTTCACCTGAAGTACCATCATCTTTTTTTTCCCTTGTTTTTTGTTTCTTTCTTGTTCAATTTTATTCAAGTCACTCAAGTTACAGAAAGAAAAATACCATGCTTACCCTTACTCCCAGTAGGGCTAAAGGAGGACTGCTGAGAAACTGTTTTAAATATAAATGCTATGGTAACATATTGTTTTCTCATATAATTAAGGAAAAAGTATTTTGTATAAATGAGTTTTTCACACAACTAAAACACTTTCAGAAACACATCTTTTATACTTATACTATTTATAGGAATCTTAAAAAACCAATCTCGGAGCAAATAAGTAGAATTTTCTGGGGATCTTTTTGTATCGTGGTAAAACAGGAGATTAAGACTTGTAAAGAATCTTTCTCAGTCTATTTTACCCTTTTCCTGTCTTAATAAACAGGATATGGAGAACATAATCTATTTCATGACTGTGTCAGCACTATAAATGTCAATTATACTAGGCACCAACCACACAAAACAATGATACTTTCAGGACAAATGACGTGTATTATCAAGGCAAATGAAGCATATAGTTTAGCTCATCTCTGGTGTTTCTAAGTCTCTAATTTCATGAGTTCAGGATTATGTACATCTTGTTCAAAACTCAGCATTTATCAGTGTCCAAAACATAAAGACACCTAGTAAATATGTGCTAATAAATGGAATAAATGAAATCAGGTCTAACCAGGATAAACAGATCATTTTTAAAAAGTGAATCTTATTTCTGTGTTTTTTAATCTTTTCAAGGACCATCCAATGACATAATAAGCAGTGCAATACAGTGGTTAAAAGCAATTATTGTAGAGCCAGGCTGTATACATTCTCTTCCCAGCTCTATAGCTTCTAGCTGTATGAACCTAGATAAGTTATGTAACTTCTCAGTAACTTACTGCCTCTTTCCTCATCTATCAAATGGGAATAACAGAACGTCCCTCATAGTTATTACAAGAATTGTATGCTTCAGTACAGCACAGTGACTACAGTTAATACCACCATACTGCATATCTGAAATTTGCTAAGAGTATATGTCAATTATATCTCAATTTTTAAAGATGTGGTACATGTGCCTATTAAAGTCAGAGTTAAAACTTTTCATTAAGAGTAAATAACAAAAAATTGTTTTCATAAAACATAAATTTTAAAAAGAAAAAGGAAAGTGAACCTTGGGATACTAGAAAGTAATTAAAAAGATCATTCTCAGATGCAAAAATCACTTGATGCAAATTTATATCTAATGAGTGTTGGGAGGGAAAGTTGTTAAAGCCTAAACATAATTAAATTCAGGTTTCAAGGAAAAAATAAAATCATACATTATGAAAATGGAATTCCATGTCCTCTACCATAGCTGAATCAATCAGAAGGGTCATCCAGAGACGAAATGCCCAGAACAGAGCCACTTAAAATTGTGCTGGCTAAAGGATCAAAATAAGGATTCCACAGCAAGTAATGAGAGTTGCTCCAGAGTCACCACCACCACCACCTACCCTCCACACCATGTTAAAGCCCATGTTGAAAGCCAAGAACTCTAACATTCAATTTTCGCAGCAGTATAAAATCTCCAAGCTGAGAAATAGCACAAGAAGCTCTCTACTGCCAGGCATATACATTAGAATGGAAAAAAATACAAGCTGTATTTCTAGAATATTTTTATTCACTTCAAATAATTTTACTGTAATGTCTTATTTTATCAACATGGTAAGATCTGTAACATTAGCAAGGCAGATGGTATACTTACTTCACACAAAAAAATGAGCCTAAGACAGACTGTTTCTTGTCTCAAGTCAACTGTGGTAAACAAAGTGAAAAACTAATCTCATATGTCATTTTACTCCTAAAGGGAAATCCTTCAATTCTGAAAGGGTACATTTCAGAGATATACAGGCTTTCATCCTTTGGAACCAAAGTGTTTAGAACAGTAACAGTGTCTAATAGGCCAGAACAGTCCCTCCTCCTCTCGCCTAACCAATCCTCCTCCTCCTCCAACATCCAATTGAAACTCTTTTTCCATTATCAAGTCTCCACTCAGATTTCTCTAGCATCCAGTGATCTGTTGCCCTGCCCTGAATTCACAGCATGTTGTCAACACTTTTAATTGGGCTATTTTTAATTCTACTGAGTCAACCATTAAACTAGTGATTCACATTGGCCTTTATCATTTCTTATTCTACCTTTTCGCATGATTTTACTTTGGCCCTCCAACTAGATGATGAACTCTTTGAGGAGAAGAGCAGTCTTATAAATGATATCCAAAATTGTCTGTGCACTAAATCTGGTCAGAAGGAAAATGTACGTATCCTTCAGTCAAAGTAGTGCTATTTACAAAATACTTATATACTGTGCTAGACATTGGGGATACAAGTCATTTTTGCCCTCGTGTAACTCACAGGGATAATAAATAAGATTATACTGCATGTTAAAGACTACACTGGGGGTGTACAGAGTATTTTTCAAATACCTTTTGTCAGAAAAATCTAACTGAAATTTGGGGGGAAGGATTTGAAAACAACTTTTTGAATGAAGTCACAACTGATATGTGAATTAAAAGAATGCATAGGAATAAGCTATGAGAAAAAGTAGAGAGAAATAAGAAAAATTTCCAGACAGGAAGAAAAAGACATGCAAGGGCCTAAAAGTGAGCATGGTCCTGAAGGAACAGAGATATTTCAATATAACCGAGTAACAGAGCAGCACTGCTGGGACAGCAAATCCAGCGAGTTCCCAGGAAAAGAAGCACTTTTGTTCTTCAGCATCTCAGGGCCTTCTGAGTCTGCCACAGGGTGCTGTGGTAACCACGCCCCTGCACTGGACTAATCTCCAGCAATTTCTCAAACTGACTTCCAACTTTTCTCCAAAAGCTATACATTTCCAGTAAATTTTAAATACTAACATTCTTTTGGTTTGTGTTCAACACTGACATTTACCTTACATTTTAGAATACAACTATATGCCTGATAATGAGTCTTCTAACACAAGGTCCATAACACCCAAGCACATGCTTGGGTTAAGCCTGTTAAGCCGCTTCAGTTGTGTCCGAGTCTCTGTGACCCTATGGACTGTAGCCCACCAGGCTTCTCTGTCCATGGGATTCTCCAGGCAAGAATACTGGAGTGGGTTGCCATTTCCTCCTCCAGGAGATCTTGCCAACCAGGTATCGAACCTGCATCTCTTATGTTTCCTGCATTGGCAGGTTAAGTTCTTTACCATTAGCGCCACCTGGGAAGCCAAGTACATAATTTTAACACATGTTCTTTTCTTATTCATGAACTTGATAGTTTTACTTCCATTCAGGTTTTTATTGAGAAAGTAGCACTATTTTATGGTGGGCCTATTTAATAGCAGAATTATTTTAACCTTCTGATTAAGAACTCATTTGCCTCACACACACCTATCTAGGCTATTAACACTGGAACATCCTTCTAGCCTTACTTTCCACTTTCATTTTACTAAGTAATAAACAAATCTGACTGTGTCTGTTACATGTCCTCCCTTACAGGCTCTAAACCCCCAAAAAGCCAATACCATGCCCTCACTTTGTACTTTTACCCACCAACCCCCTAAATGCCTGCCTCAGGATCATTGTTCAACAAATAAACACCAGTTAACTTTTTTCTTAGGGTGGGGGTAAAGAGAATCTTAGCATTTTGCCCCAAATACCTGCATTTTCTTGAATGTAGAGGAAATGTGGAAATATGACAAAAAAATTAAGATGACATACTTTTTAACACCTCATTAGTAATACAGTTATATTACTTGTCCCCAGCTACTGCAATAAAAAGCTTAAAAGCACACTAAAAATAAAATACATGCCACAAAATACTTATCAGCTAAAGTAAATTAAAACGAAGGTCACTGACAAGATTTTGAGAATTTCAATCAGTATCTAGAAATACTTTGTACCTTGACAGGTATTGAAATATCTTTCTTATTCTTAAATATGAATCTTATTTCTGGGTTTACATTTTATAGCTATTAAGACAAGTATAACACATGCATCAAATAATAATTAAATCTTTGTTTACTATTTATCTTATCCACTAGAATACATGTTTCAGGAGGGCAAAAATTTATTTCATTCACTACTGTATCTTCAGTGTACAACAGTGCCAGGTACATGAAGGAATATCAATAAATATTTGTTGGAATGAAAGATAACTACAAGATAAACAAGTAAGTGCCCACAAAGTGGCAGGATAAGTGGGAAAGATGGAAAACAAGCAGCACAATGTGGACTGGAGTGAGCAAAGAAGGGCTTAAGAAAAACAGCTCTTCAGGGGATACCAGTGTCTAGATGGACAAAGGTGTGAATGACCCCTCAAAAGTTGCCAGAATGAGCACACAAACAAATGTGAGAGTAGTCACGGCATATGAGGGGAGGAGGATTATCTGATAAAACTGTAAAGAGTGATATTTACACTTAGCTGGCACTCAGTGAAAGAAAAGTTGAATTAATAAGTAAAATTAGAGACTTAGGATGGGTTTCCCTGGTAGCTCAGCTGGTAAAGAATCCGCCTGCAAAGAGGAGACCCCGGTTTGATTCCTGGGCTGGGAATCGAACCCAGTGCTACCCACTCCAGTATTCTTGCCTGGAGAATCCCCACGGACAATGCCCTGGCAGGCTACAGTCCCCCGGGTTGCAAAGAGTCGGACACAACCGAGCACACAGCACAGACAGGACAGCTCCTCGGCACCAGGAGGCGTCGTGGATAGGGCCACGCCACAGGGCTGTGCGGGTTCACACTGCATGCGGGCGACTGGCTAAGGAGGGTAAGAGGTGCTAAAGTTCACGTGTGGCACTTCCTCTTAGAACTGAGACCTCTGAAAGGCAATCACGTGAGATAGGGGGACAGCGGAGCACGGTATTTCTTGCTGATTTCCATAAAAGTACCTATAGGCTAATGCTAGTGGAGACTCAAGGACATGGGATTTATCCTTTGTGTTTTATGGGGAATCAGAGGATTTTGCTGTTACTGTTTTTCTGGATATACACCTGAAAGGGATGACTGGAATTCAGCATAGTTTTTAGTATGATTAACTTATATTTATTAATTTCTCCTGCTTATAAAAATATTTATATTAGAAAACCAGAAAAACGTAAGACCTTACACCTCAATAGTAACTGTTAAAAATATAGTGAGTTTTAATCGCGTATTCTGTCTATATACACTAACTACATAGCATGGGTTCAATACATGACTACTGCAAATATGTAGCTATTCAAGAGAAAGGTCGGATTATGTTGATTGTATATTTGTTCTTTTATCCTAATGTTCTGTTGTGACTTAAGAGTTTTTTTTATCAGTTCACAAGACAGAAAGGAGAATGTAAACAGATTATCGAGGCAGAGACAGCAATAAGATGTGAAGAAAAAAAGCATTGTGAAAGTAATAATAATGATGATAATATTTCTAAACCTTATACAACATTACATATGTCATATACTGCTCTACAAATTTATATAAACTATTACATCTACACAACAGTCCTACAATGTAGATAAACTACTGTTATCCCTATTTATAGATTACAAAACTTGAAGCACAGAGAGATTAGGTAACTTGACAAAAGTTTTATAGGTAGTACACATCCCTAGATCTATCCCAGGTGGTCTGGCTCTAGAGTCCATACTCTTGGCCACTATGTTCTATTGAGATGCTTTAAGGGTAGAACTGACAATACACTATTACCAAATAGAAAGGAAACTATATTCCCAACTGTTTGCTCTTTGAAGGCAAGGAATATGATGATTGTTTTATGTCTAGACATTTACTGAATTGAAATGAACTGACAGCAAAACCAGCCTAGAACTCAGAAGCATCTGAAAGACTACTCAGGCTCATTCATTATACACCATGTTTTCACCTTAAGCTTCTTCCAAACCCTAAATAGTCTCCTCAGATTTTTCCTTATCAAGATTTACCTCATAAAGTCTGATAAACTTAATGATACAAAAATATAAATCGTGCAGAAACATTATTAATGACATTTAAATATACCAGAATCAAAACTTTGTGGATTTAAAAAAAAAAAAAAAAAAAAACTTTGTGGATAAAGGCTAATGTTGGAAACTCAGGTGTCAAAGACAAAAAACATAACACTTTACCATATGAATTTTATAGATAATGGTTATATACTTCCCTGCCAGCCCTGGTGCTGAATAAGGAATAAAAACAAAGAGTTGAACTTGACAAGAATAATGTCTAAAAATTCTCCTGTGGCAAAGCACTTAGAAATCCTGGATAAAACACAACTAATATGTTTCTTAAATACACAGTTGAAAACTCAAGAAAGAAGTGTGAATGGACAACTGCCTTAACTTGCTGGGGTTGGTGGTAATTTCACTAAGAGGCTTGGGTTTTACAAGTCGTGTTTAGATGATAAAGCTTGAACCTGAGGACAGGAAGTTGGCACTGAGCCCTTCAGCATATGGTTGGAACTCCTGAAGAGCTAGAAACTCAGAGAAAGTACAGACTAAAAAAAAGTGGAGGAACAGGGATATAACAGGAAAATATGTTGGTCCATCTCACCCTGGTTCTGGTAGGACCAAAAAGTCTTTGGGAATTTTAATCTGTCCTCATTCAAACTAGCAGTCTGATATAATACTATTCTGTTTGTCTAAAAAATCCAAACTGAGAAAAACAAAATAAAAAGAAGATTCTGGCTGGTAATATCTTTGAATCACCTGGTAGAAGAAAATGTAAAAATGATTTATAGAGACACATGCTAACCAAGGCCTGTGAAAATTTTCAGACATAAAGCATTCCCTACCCCCATCCATCCCACCAAAACTGATGCTCACAATCCCAAACTATAAGAAGCACAAATAAACAAGCCACTCCAGAAGTGTCACCACACACAATAAACGGCAGATGTAGACTCCTGAGAATTTCAGATAACAGAACACACAGCACAAAGACTGAAGCCTATCATGGACTTTGGTTGGTTTAAAAAATGAAGTTAAGGAACTAGGAATAAAACCACCATATGACCCAGCAATCCTACTCCTAGGCACATACCCTGAGGAAACCAAAACTGGAAGACACACATGTATCCCATTGTTCACTGCAGCACTATTTACAATAGCTAGAACATGGAAGCAACCTAGATGTCCATTGACAGATGAATGAATAAAGAAGTTGTATATATACACAATGGAATACTACTCAGCCATAAAAAGGAACACACCTGAGTCAGTTCTAATGAGGTGGATGAACCTAGAACCTATTATACAGAGTGAAGTGAATCAGAAAGAGATAGATAAATACTGTAGTCTAACACATATATACGGAATCTAGAAAAATGGTACTGAAGAATTTATTTACAGGGCAACAACGAAGAAATAGACATAGAGAACAGACTTATGGACAGGGGGAGAGGGTGAGATATATGGAAAGAGTAACATGGAAACATATTACCATATGTAAAATAGATAGCCAAGGGGAATCTGCTGTTTATCTCAGGAAACTCAAACAGAGGCTGTGTATCAACCTAGAGGGGTGGGATGGGGAAGGAGATGGAGGGAGTTTTCAAAGGGAGGGTATACCTATGGCTGATTCATGTTGAGGTTTGACAGAAAACAGCAAAATTCTGTAAAGCCATTATCCTTCAATAAAAAATAATTTTAAAAAATTAATAAGGACAATATGAGTTTGATAATAATTTGGGGAAAAATAGAGACAAAAACATCTAGGAACCTTAAATGCATATTGTTAAGTGAAAGAAGTCAATCTGAAAAGGCTACATAATGTATGATTCCAACTACATGATATTCCAGAAAAGGTAAAACTATGGAGGCAGTAAAAAGATCAGTGATTGTCAGGGGCATGAGAGGAAAGTGAGGGACGAATAGGCAGAGTACTTTCGGGCAGTGACACTATGCTATACGACACTGCAATGGTAGATACAAGTCATTATAGGCTTGTCAAAACCCACAGAATGTACAACACCAAGAGTGAAACCTAATGTAAACTATGGATTTTAGTAAATAATAATGTCTTGGCTCACCTATTGTTAACAAATTTAAGACATCAATGGCAAGATGTCAACAGGTGACTCCAGGGGTGAGGGAGTACATATGGGAACTCTGTACTTTCCACTCAATTTTTCTGTAAATCTAAAACTGCTAAAAAAAAAAAAAACCAATCTAATGATTAAAAACAATTTGATCATTTTAATAATTAAATTATTTGTCTTTTTAGTACTGATCTTCAAGAATTCTATATACATTCAGGATTCAAGAATTCAGTTCAATTCTACATATATTCAATCCTATATATATTCTTGAATATATATATATATATATATATCACTAGCAAATATTTTCTCCCATTCTGCAGATCAACTTTTCACGTTGTTGACTTTGACATACAAAGGTGGATAAAGTCCTACTTGTTTTTCCTTTTGCAACCTGTTATTGGTGTCAGATATAAGAAACAGCGTAATCAAGGGGCTTAAAGATTAATTATTGTATTTTCTTTGAAGATGATACAGTTTTAGCTAGTACATTTAAGTCTGTGATTCATTCAGAGTTAAATTCTGCACATGGTATTAAGGGTCAAACTTCATTCTGCTACAAGTAGATATCCATTTGTTAAAGAACCAACTACTGAAGACTATTCTTTCCCCCACTGAATTATCTTGGCAGCCATGTAGAAAAGCAACTGGCCATTAAGTGTGAAGGCTTATTTCTGGACTTTCAATTTCAGTCTATTGATTTTCCCCTCCCCCTACCCTTTTGCCAGAAAAACACTGTCTTGATTACTGACATTTTTAGTGACCTTTGAAATAAAGAAGAATGAGCCCTCCAACTTTGTTCTTTTACAAGACTGTTTGGGCTATCCAGGGCCCCTTGAATTTCCACATGAATTTTAGGATCATCTTGTCAATTTCTCCAAAAGAGAAAAATAGAATTTTCATACAGGCAGCACTGAATCTGAGGATCAATCTGGGGAGTCCTGCCGTCTTAAAAGTATTGTTTTCTGGTCCATGAACATGGGATGTTGCTCCATCTACTTCTTTCAACAAATTTTTGAAGTCCTTAGTATACAAATGAGTCTTGTACTTCTTTTAAAAGATTTATTCCTAGATTTTTTATTCTTTTTGATGCTATTGTACATGGAATTGTTTTCCTAATTACATTTTCATGTTGTTCGTTGTTAGATGTATATAAATAAAAATCATTTTTGTACATTGATCTCATTAGAATCATTTATATACAAGATCATGATACATGCAATCAGAAATACTTATACACCTTCCTTTTCAATCGAGAAGCCTTTTAGCTATTTCCCTGCCTAACTGCTCCAGCTAAAACTTCCCATACAATACTGAATAGAAGTAGCAAAAGTAGACATTCTTGTTTTGTCCCTGATCTTATGGAAAACCACTCAATCTTTCATCATTTAGTATAAAGTTGGCCGTGGCTTTCCTCAAATGCTCTTTATTGGGGCGAGGAAGTTTTCAGCTTATTCCTAGATTGCTGAATGTTTTTAACACAAAAGTGTGCAGGATCTTGTTAAATCCTTTTTCTGCCTCTGATGACAGAGACAAACATACCTTTTGTCCTTTATTCTATGGCACAGTATTTACATATAACCTACGCACATATAACCTTCTGTATACTTTAAATCACCCCTAGATTGTTCATAATACCACCGTGCCTGTCTCTCTGTGACACTATGGATTGTAGTCCTCCAAGCTCCTCTGTCCAGGGGATTCTCCAGGCAAGAATACTGGAGTGGGTTGCCATTTCCTCCTCCAGATCTTCCTCACCCAGGAATCAAACCAGTGTCTCCTGTACTGCAGGTGAATTCTTTACCCTTGAGCCACTGCGGAAGCCCAATACAATAAAAAGGTATGTACAGTTGTTGGAGTATATAGATTCAAGTTTTGCTTTCTGGAACTTTCTAGAAAATATTCCCCTGAATATTTTTAATCTGTAGTTGGAGGCAGAACCTATGGATACAGAGTGCAGACAGCATTTCTTTATTTTATATTGCTGGGTTTTGTTGAGGATTTTTGCATCCATACTCATTACAGATATTGGTCTGTATCTTTCTTTTGATGTCTTCGTCTGGTTTTGGCTGTCAGGATAATAATGGCCTCAGTGCATGAGTTTGGAAGCATCCCCTCCTCTTTTACTTTCTAGAAGACTTTGTGAAGGACTGGTGTAAATTCTTCTATAGGTGTTTTGTACAACTGACCAGTGAAGGTGTGGGTTTTTCTTTATGCGAAGTTTTAAAATTACCTACTCAATCTCTTTACTAGTCATAGGTATGTATATTCAGTTTTTCTTTTGTTGTTGTTGTCTTTGTTAGTTTTAGTAGCTTGTTTCATTCTAAGATCTGCCCATTTTATCTCAGTAAATCCAACATTTTGACATACAGTCATTCAAGGAATACTCTTATAACCTTTATTCCTACAATGTCAGTTGTCACGTCCTCTCATTTGTTCCTGATTTTGATAATTTGAGTATTCTTTTTTCATGTTCAGTCTAACTAAAACTTTATCAGTTTTGTTGATCTTTAAAAACAAAAGCAACTTTTACCACTTTTTCTATTGATTTTGTTTTCTTTATTTCATTTATTTACATTCTAATCATTATCCTCCTCCTTCCTTCTGCTTGCTTTGGGTTTAGTCTACTCTTCTTTCCTGACTTTTAGGGCAGAAGGTTAAGTTATTCATCTGAGGTCTCTTTTTTTTTGGCCACACAATGCGGCTTGTAGGAGCTCAGTTTCCCAACCAGGGAGTGAACCCAGGCCACAGCAATGAAAGCCTGGAATCTCAACCACTAGGCCACCAGGGAACTCCCAGGATCTTTCTTTTTTAAGATTGACATTTTACAACCATAAATTTCTACTAAGTGCATCCCCTAACTTGCATCCTCTAAATTTCAGTGAGTTGTGCTTTCATCATTCATCCCAATGTGCTTTCTAATTTACCATTTTTTCCCTTCGATCATCTGCTTGTTTTGAGGTGTAGTTTAATTTTCACATTATTTGTGAATTTCCCAATTTCCTTCTGTTACTGATTTCTAATTTCATTTCACTGTGGCCAAAGAACACACTGTATGATTTCAATCCTTTTAAATTTACCAAAGTTTGTTTTATGGCCTAACATATTTCTACCCTAGAGAATGTTCCATGTGCAATTGAGAATTCTGCTGCTCTTGGATACAGTATTCTACAGATGTCTGCTTGGTCTAGTTGGTTTACAGTAGTGCTCAAGCCTTCCATATCCTTGTTGCCTAGTTGGTTTATCCGCTACTCAAAGTGGGGTATTAAAGTCTCCAACCTTTGTATCTGAATTGTCTATTTCACCCTTCGACTCTGCCAGTTCATATATTTTGGGGCTCTTTTGTTCCTCATGGGCTTCCCCAGTGGCTCAGACGGTAAAGAATTCGCCTGCAATGTGGGAGACCTGGGTTCGATCCCCGAGTTGGGAAAAGGACATCTTTTTTGGGTGCTAGTTCTAGAAGGTCTTGTAGGTCTTCATAGAACTGTTCAACTTGAGCTTCTTCAGTATTACTGGTTGGGGCATAGACTTGGATTACTGTGATACTGAATGGTTTGCCTTGGAAACGAACAGAGATCATTCTGTCGTTTTTGAGACTGCACCCAAGAACTGCATTTCAGACTCTTTCGTTGACTATGCGGGCTACTCCATTTCTTCTAAAGGATTCCTGCCCACCGTAGTAGATATAATGGTTATCTGAGTTAAATTCACCCATTTCAGTCCATTTTAGTTCACTGATTCCTAAAATGTCTATGTTCACTCTTGCCATCTCCTATTTGAAACCACTTCCAATTTACCTTGATTCACAGAGCTAACATCCCAGGCTCCTATGCAATACTGTTCTTTACAGTATAAGACTTTACTTCCATCACCAGTCACATCAACAAGTGGGAGTTGTTTTTGCTTTGGCTCTGTCTCTTCATTCTTTCTGGAGTTATTTCTCTACTCTCCTCCAGCAGCATACTGGGTATCCTCATAGGACTTCCCTCATAGCTCAGTCGGTGTCTGTCTCTTCATTCTTTCTGGAGTTATTTCTCTACTCTCCTCCAGCAGCATACTGGGTATCCTCATAGGACTTCCCTCATAGCTCAGTCGGTAAAGAATCTGCCTGCAATGCAGGAGACCTGAGTTCGATTTCTAGGTCAGGAAGATACTCTGGAGAAGGAAATGGCAACCCACTCCAGTATTCTTGCCTGGAGAATCCCATGGACAAAGGAGCCTGGCAGGCTACACTCCATGGGATCGCAAGAGTCAGACATGACTTAGCGACTAAACCACCTCCACCACCGACCTGGGGAGTTCATCTTTCAGTTTCATATCTTTTTGCCTTTTCGTACTGTTTCCCTGTGTATGGGCTACCTTTTTTTTTTTTTTTTAAATAAGTGAATATTTTAAAAAATATATTGTGGCAACTCCAGAAATCAGAATCTTCCACCTCTTGGGGTTTACTATTGTTACTATTTGCTTAGTGATTTTCTTGGAATAATTCTGTAAAGTCTATATTCTGTCATATGTGGTCTCTGCTTCATTAGCTTAATTCAACAAGCTGAATATGTTGCCTAAATGGCATGAAAAAGTAAGTCTACTTTTTAAAAAAAAATTATTTTTTGTTGCACTGGGTCTCTGCTACATGCAGGCTTTCTCTAATTGCGGCAAGCTATTTTTTCCAGTTGCAGTGCATGGGCTTCTTATTGTAGTGGCTTCTCTTGTTGCAGAACATGGTCTCTAGAGCATGAAGGCTTCAGTTGTGCATGGGCTTAGTTGCCCCAAGGTATTATGCGGAATCTTCCCAGACCAAGGACTGAACCAATGTCCCCCTACATTGGCAGGTGGATTCTTTACTAGTGGACCACCAGTAGTCTTTCTGTTTTTGCCAAACAGCTCTGTGTGTGTGTTGGGGCATCCTTTCAATATTTCAGTAGGAAGTTAAAAGCTCTGCCTTGCCCTTCATCTCCTACCTGTATGGAGCCTCTCGGTAAAGAAGAGTGAGGGATTATAGCCTTTTCAAGTCATTCCTTGGCAGACACACAGCACTATACATTTGTGCTACCTTCCAGAGTACTAGGAAAACATCAGAGGTTTTCAAAGTCCTCTATGGATATCCTTTATCTCAGTTTTTCTTTTTAAATTTTTTGTCAGCCTTTTGTTACCTGAACTGGTAATTCCTCCTCAGACAAATGTCATGTTAAACAATTTCCAATGATTCCTTCTGATAAGTGCCCTGGAACAGATCTTTTGGCAGAGTGGGATCTGAATCAAATAAAAACAAATGCTGAGAGCAGAGGTTTTCGGAATGTTGCCAAATAGGTCAAAGAGTGACAATTCTGTGGAGATGGGCTTTTGCAGAGTTTCAAAACCATTCTGCTTCCTCAGGTGGCTGCTAGGAAGCTTACTGGTTCAAGGTTCAAATGCCACCAAGCTCACTGTTCTGACATCCATGTGTTTCTCTTGAATAAAACTTCCTAGGATTATGGTAAGCCTTTAATTTCTGGAGGTCTAAAAAAGTGAATGCCCTCCACTCTCTGGTTTCAAATGCTGATAACTTGGAACTCAATTTCCAGCACCAAACTTTCACCAAATCTCACACTGCGTGAACACTGTCTGCTGTTGGTTCTCCCTTGTGTCTTGCTCATCTTTGTATTCCCAGTGCCTACCACAGTCTCCAATGAATATATATTAAATGACTGGAAGGCATGCCTGTATTATTTCTTATAGTAACAGTGAGAATGTACTATTATCTCAAAATAAAATGTCTTAATTTAAAAAAGAAAAAAGATCACCTTGGCTGTTGTAGAAAATAAATTCTGGGGCAAGAACAGATGTTATTAGAAGGCTTTCATGATAATCAGTGAATTAAACACCAATGGTACAACAGGTAGTCACTGGCATAAAAGAATGTGCATTTAGATGACTTATTTGTCTTCTTTAGTTATCATCATGCTTAGGCTACCAAGGTAAACTAGTATTCTGGCCAGTGACATTACTGTAATATTTTAACGTTTACCTTTCTCAAGAATAATGGTTTTCAATCTAGTATTCTCCTGATCAGTTCTGGGGTATAAGGCAAATAATTTGTTCCTAATGAAGTGAAGCGAAGTGAAGTCACTCAGTCATGTCCAACTCTTTGAGACCCCATGGACTGTAGCCTACCAGGCTCCTCAGTCTGTGGAATTTTTCAGGCAAGAGTATTGGAGTGGGTTGCCATTTCCTTCTCCATTGTTCCTAATAGGAGATCTTAAAAAACAAGCTGGTAAATGTTTCTTTCAAAATAGAGACAAAGTGGATTTAAGGTTATCCATATAATGAGATCTCTCTCACTTGCATCCCTGAGTAGGAAAAAGGGAGGAGTTACTCTTAGCAAGTCTTCATGTCGAACAACCCTGAGTCTACTTTGGGAGAATTATTCATCAGGTTCACAGACATCACCTGAAAAAAAGGCTGTACTTCTAAACACCAGGTTTCTTTTAAACTGCAGCAATACTACAGACCAACACTATGCTATCAAGTTGGTCACTTGTATGTTTCTTGAAGAAATAAATGGTCACTGATGCTTCTGATTAAATCCTATGGCTTAATCCTATGAGTATCTGAAAGATACCTGAACTGTCCTATTGAATTCTTGAAAATGACTGTGTCTGACTAACTCTCCATAATGATCCCTACAGTATAATCATATATCAACCAAAATACCCACATGTAACCCATGAAAGTGGCTTCCCAAGTGGCTCAGTTGGTAAAGAATCTGCCTGCAATGCAGGAGATGTGGGTTCAATTCCTGGGTCGGGAAGATCCCTTGGAGAAAGAAATGGCAACCCACTCCAATATTCTTGCCTGGAGAATCCCATGGGTAGAGGAGCCTGGCAGGCTACAGTCCATAAAGTCACAAGGAGTCAGACACTACTGAAGTGACTGAGTACAACCCATGAAAGTAACAGTAAAAGTGAGATCCAAATATATATGAGTTCTAGTAAGAAGTTTCTTCAGAGTTAGTTAAAAGAACTCTGGGGGACTTCCCTGGTGATCAGTGGTTAAGAATCCACCCTGAAATGTAGGGGACGTGGGTTCAATCTCTGATTGGGAAGCTAAGATCCCACACGCTGCAGCACAACTAAGTCCGCAAGTCACAACTACAGAGTCTGTGTGCGGCAACGAAAGATCCTGCACGTCACAACTAAGACCCAATGCAGCCAAGTAACTAAAATATTAAAAAAATAAATAAATAAAAGAACTCTGCTTTAGGAGATAAATATTTAAATCGGCAAACCTTCCACTTCTTCATACAATCTAACTTTAGTGTATTTTCTGAGTGTACATCTTATTCACCATATGACCATAAGGTTACATGAAGTAAATTATCCAGATTTTAATTACACAGTTTATTATTCCTCATTCAGGATCCATCTTAATCTTATGTAAGCTACACCTGGAATGTGTATGCTCTTGTTTACTGTTTCTTCTATTCCCAAACTGAATTCCCAGTGGGTCCTGTTTAAATGTATTTGCTCTGTTTATCATTTATATACCTAGTGACTGAGTTAATTCCCAACAGTGTTAGACCAGTGAGTAAATCAGGTCCTGTTTGTCTTTGTCTTTTCCTTTTCCCATCAAGAGAAGAAACAAGCCTCGTAACCACATCAGACACTGAAGATATAGTTCATTCAAGGATCAAGACTGAACCCCTACCTTATCTGTGCCAACAACTCTGCAGACAGAATTCTTGCTCTTCATAGTAACAGAAGTGCTTCATGTTTAAAACAGCTTTATCCTTTATATTATATGTGGAAAACTTGATCTTTGCAAAGATTCTCTCTTTCAGTAATAAAAACATAAAAATTCTGGCTTTGAAGCTGACTCCATCAATTAATCTTAATTGCGCTTGGCTAAATCTTCCCCAGCAGAGGTTTCCCATTACACACACCCATTATTGTGATACCCACAGGTGCCAACACATAAGTACTTTTATTCCCAGTTGTTGCCGAAGTTAATTTGACTCTCCTCCTGAACTCAGAAGAAGATGGCAAATGTGTATGTAACTTTTGCTGCCTTAGAACATATGCTGATTTTAAACCCCAATTAATGAACATCAAGTGATTCACTGGTCTTCTTCCAAAGCAAAATTTTAAGATTTCTTTAACTGTACTCTCACTTGCAAATAAAGCATCACTGGATAAGAGACTAATTATGATGGTACCAGTATTCCTTTAAAAATAATTTTATGAAGCATGCCAAACGTTTTCACATCAACATACTTAACAAATTAACCCCAATCATTATAAAGATATTTTAAGTTGCACCTATACATAAATGTATAAACATGAATGGAATGAAATACCACCAAAATGTTTCCTATGAGAACATGACTCATCAATGTTTACCAACTAGTAGTAAGTTGTACAGTGTAAAAAGAGCTGGCCAGGGAGTCAGAGGAGATCTGAGTTCTGGCCTGGGCTTGGACTCAATAATTAGCTTAATGAAGGTAGGGCCTTGGAAACACTACCTCTTGGCCTCAGTCTCACCATTGATAAAACATGGAAGGTTAAACTAAATGATATTTAATGGTTGTAATGCACTAGGAAATCTGAATCTTGCATAGCAAAGGTCAGCAAACATTTTTTGTAAAGGGTCAGAGAGAAAATATTTTCAATGCTGCTGGTCAAATGGTCTCAGTTACAGCTATTCATCTCTGCTATTGTGGAGCAAAGCCAGTCATAGATAATAAACCAATGGGCGTGACTGTGTTCCAGTAAAACTTTATTTACAAAAACAAACAGCAGGGTGGATCTGGTCCACAGGCCATAGTTTGCCAGTCCCTGTTGTAGAAAAACCAAATCATACTTCCAATAACCCAACAAATTTGTTGATATCTGTATAACCTCAGGAAGGAATCCTATTTTCTTGCCTTGTTATTAATAAACCAGGAAAGATTCTGTACAAAGTGTCCCATATTCTCCCTTCTTTGCCATTTTTGTCAGCAGCAGAACACTCCCTTTCTTCCAGTCTCTCAAGGTCTCATGAGTCTCTTGAAGGGATCTCTGTACATTATACTCTATTTTGGTCCTGTCAGCAAGCCCCATTCTTTTTCTTCTTGCTAACTCCAATCTCTTCTCCTAAATCTATTTCTGTCTATGCTTCCTAAAACACTGTTTCAGTCATTTTACTTCCTATCTTCAAAACCGTCCTAATTTCTACTGCCTCAGAAGTTCAAATGCACTGCCGTTTCCGAGGACTTACTTTGCCCTATCCAACAGGTCTAATTACTTCTCATAAGACCTCAACATCCACTCTTTTCCCCAGGCAAGGTGTTCTCTAGTGGTTCCCTACAAAGTGCACATTCATTTTTGTACCTTTACTATCACATTTATCCCTAAACCATTCTTTTTACCTACAAAAACCCCACCATTATTTCAAGGTCCAACTCAAGGATCAATTTTTGTAAAGCCTTATAAAAGGATCTACACCACTCTACAAAGATATGCTCTCCATTTCTACATAATCTCAGGGAACTATCATATAGTTAAGTATCTTACTACTGTTTCTGGTAACCAAACTAGGCCATACACACACTTCTGTATTTGCCAGTGCCTAATACAATGCTAAAAACAAAACAGGTTTCAAATAAACAAAGTCTGAGAGATTAAAGGAAAAGTTGTTATTATAGAAGAAGAATCAAATCCAAGGTCTAGCAATTTTGCTTCTTCTGAATTCTTTTGGCCTATATCAGGTGCTGAGACTAACCATTACTCCATCTTACTCTGATCAAGCTTCCCAACACATAATATTGCAGCTGTTATTAGAGGCAAGCAATCTTCCATCTCCTTATCCTTGCCAACATTTCAGTGGCTTTGTAGTACAGTCTGAAGTCAGGGAATATGATACCTCCAGCTTTGTTGCTCTTTCTCAAGACTGTTTTGGCTACTTGAGATTTTTCATGATTTCCATACAAATTTTAGAATTCTTTGTTCTAGTTCTATGAAAAGTGCCATTGGCACTTGATAGGGTTTGCACTGAAATCTGTAGACTGCCATGAGTATGGTCTTTTTAACAGTAGTAATTCTTCCAATCCAGGAACACAGTATATCTTTCCATCTGTGTCACCTTCAATTTCTTTCATGAGTGTCTTATAGTTTTCCTTTTTTTTTAAAATAGAATAAAACACTTTATTTCTTTAGGTCCATTTTAGATTCACAGCAAAATTGAGAGAAAGGTACAGAGATTTCCCACTTAGCCCCTGCCACTGCCTCCCCCATTATCAAGGTTTCCCCACTGGAGCATGACATTTGCCACAACTGATGAGACTACTTGACAAATCACAACCACCCAGAGTCCATAGTTTACACTATGGTTCACTCTTGGTGTTGCACGTTCTATGGGTTTGGACAAAGACACAGTGACATGTTTTACACATCATGTTATAGTATTATGGCATTATACATATATTATAGTATAATTATGATACATTATATTATCGAAGAGTAGTTTAATGCCCTAAAATTCCCACTTGCTCCACCTAATCTTCCCTCCCTCCCTTTTCAGACTGACTTCTTCAATTGGTAATATGTATTTAAACTTCCTCCAAGTGTTTTTATGGCTCAACAGCTCACGTATTTTTAACACTGAATAATATTCTTTGTCTGGATGTACCACAGTTTAATTATCCTTTCACCTGTGTGCTTAATCACTCAGTCATGTCCGACTCTTTGCAACTCCATGAACTGTAGCCCACCAGGCTCCTCTGTCCCTGGGATTCTCCAGGCAAGAATACTGGAGTGAATTGCCACTGTCTACTCCAGGGGGGTCTTATAGTTTTCTGAATACAGGTATTTTCCTCCATACATAAACACATTCCAAGGTACTTTACTCTTTTTCATGTGACTATAAATGAGATTGTTTTCTCTGACAGTTCACTGTTACTGTATAGAAAGTGTAAGAGATTTCTGTGTATTTATTTTGTATCCTGAAATCACTGATGAGTTTTATTGAACTCATGATGAACTCTACTGAACTCACTGATGAGCTCTAGTAGTTTTTTGATGATGTCTTTGGAACTTTCTATGTAAAACATGTCATCTGCAGACAGTGACAATTTTACTTCTTCCTTTTCAATTTGGATTCTTCTTCTTTTTTTGTCTGACTACTCTGCAATGAGGGAGACCTGGGTTCGATCTCCAGGGTTGGGAAGATCCCCTGGAAAAGGGAAAGGCTTCTCACTCCAGTATTCTGGCTTGAAGAATTGCATGGACTCTGCAGTCCATGGGGGCGCACAGAGTCGGACACCACAGAATGACTTTCACTTTCACTCTGGCTAGAACTTCCAATACCATGTTGAATCAAAGAGGTAAGAGTGAACATCCTCATTCTGTTCCTGATCTTAGAAGAAATGTTTTCCGTTTTTCACCATTGAGTATGATGTTAGTTGTGGGCTTGTCAGATACGGCCTTTGTTATGTTGAGGTATATACCCTCTATTCACACTTTTTGAGTTTTTTATTTTTTTTTTATCACAAATAGATGCTGAATTTTGTCAAAGTCTTTTTTCATCTATTGAGATTAACATAATTTTTATTCTTCAATTTAATGTGCTGAGTCACACCGACCAATTTGCAGACGTGTGTGTGTTTAGTCGCTCAGTTGTGCCTGACTCTTTGCAACCCCATGGACTGTAGCCCACCAGGCTCCTCTGTCCATGGAATTCTCCAGGCAAGAATACTGGAGTTGGTTACCATGCCCTCCTCCAGGAGATCTCCCGAACCCACGGATCGAACCCAGGTTTCCCGCACTGCAGGTGGATTCTCTACCATCTGAGCCACCAGGGAAGCCCAAGAATACTGAAGTGGATAGCCTATCCCTTCTCCAGGGGAACTTTCTGACCCAGGAATCAACCCTGGGGTCTCCTGCATTGCAGGTGGATTCTTTACCAGCTGAGCTACCAGGGAAGCCCAGATGTCAAACCATAATCACATCCCTGGGATAAATCCCACTTGATCATAGTATATGATCCTTTATTGTTGAATTCACTTTGCTAATATTTCATTGGGAAGTTTTACATCTATGTTTATCAGTACTATTAACCCGTAATTTTCTTTTTTCATGGTGTCTTTGTCTGGTTTTAGTATCAGGGTGATGCTGGCCTTGTGTAATGAGTTTGAAGTATTTTTTCTTCTTAATTCTATTTATTTATTATTTTTGGCTGTGCCTGGGTTTTGTTGCTATACGTGGGCTTTCTCTAGTTGCAGTGCATGGGCTTCTCATTGTGGTGGCTTCTCTTGTTGCAGAGCACAAGCTAAAGGCACCTGGGCTTCAGCAGCTGATGTATGCAGGCTTAGCTGCCCCAAGGTGTGTGAAATCTTCCCAGACCAGGGATCAAACCAGTGTCTCCTACATTGCCAGGTGGATTCTTAACCACTGGACCACCAGGGAAGTCCTGAAGTATCCCTTCCTCTACAAGATTTTAGAATAGTTTGAGGACAGGTATTAACTCTTCTGTAATGTTTGGAACATTCACCTCTGAAGCCATCTTCTCCTGGAGTTTTGTTTTTTAGGAGTTTTAAAAACAACTAACAATTTCATTACTGGTAATTGATCTGTTCCTATTTTCTATTTCTTCCTGGTTCAGTGTTGGGAGAGGTACATTTCTAGGAATTTGTCCATTTCTTCCAGGTTATCCATTTATTGGTATATAGCTGTCTGTAGTAATTTCTTATGATCTTCTGTATTTCCCTGGTGTCAGTTGTGAGCTCTCTTCATTTCTGAATTGATTTGGGCCCTCATTTTTTTCTTGATGAGTCTGGCTAAAAGACATCAAATTTTGTTTATCTTTTCAAAGAACCAGCTTGTTGAAAGTTTCAATGATCTTTTCTATTGTGTTTTTTTTAAAATTTCTCTTTCATTTATTCCTGCTTTGATTCCTTATGATTTCTTACCTTCTACACTTTGGGTTTAGTCTGCTAAGTTCCTTTAGGTGTAGAGTTAGGTTGTTTACTTGATATTTTTCTTGTTTCCCAAGGTAGGCTTGTATTGCTATAAAACTTCCTCTTAGAAGTGCTTTTGTAGTTGGTTTTAGTGATGTCTTGGCTGGCACAAGGCAACACCATAGCAGAATATGTTCAAGGAGAAAAACGTTAAACAGTAAGTTCAGAAAATTCCTTTGAGAAATTATACTGAAAGGGGAGGAGAGAAACGAGGTGGTAGCTGAAAGAAGCATTTCTTTTTAAAAAATGGAAGAAATAATAGCATAAGTGCTGTTAAGATGGTTACAAGCAGAGGGGGAATTGATAATGCAGTAGAGAAAAGGAGAACTGCTGCAGCATTAACCTTGAGGGGACAAGAGCAGATGGGATCTCGTACAAAAGTCAAGGAGACTGTCGGCCTTTGCAGGGGAAAGCAGATATAGTTTATCCTTAGTAACAGAAGAGAAGGTGTAAATACATAAATGCAGGTAGGTCAATAGAGGTCATGGAAATTCTCTTCCAACATTCCCAATTTCCTCAGAGAAAGAGGAAGAAAGCTCATCAGTGGAGACAGAGATGGGAGAGAAGATGCTGTAGTACAGGTTAAAAGAAAAATTTAAGAGTATGAAATAGTAACCTCAGAGAGTGGGAAAGTGAACAGACTAAAGAAACACAGTGTGACTCAATTAAAGTGAATCAGTTGGCAGGTTTTTCCCCACCCAAACTATTAATGCAGGTAAAGATACAAAGGAGGTGGAGATGTAGGGATAATGAGGATACACGTTAGCCAAATAAGTATAATTATGGAAAAGACCAGCAGAGGAGTTGAGGGTATATGCAAAGAAGTGATAACAGTGATTGACTATGGAAAGCAGGGTAAGGAGGGAAGTGAGTATATGAGAAGAGTGAAGGAGAGTGAAAAGTGGATGGGACCGATAGATTTGTTGGTCCTGGTGGAGTCTGTATATTAAAGTCTAAAGATAGGGGCTTCCCTTGTAGCTCAATGGTAAAGAATTCACCTGCCAATGCAAGAAACATGGGTTTCATCCCTGATCTGGGAGGATCTCACATGCCAAGGAACAACTAAGCCACACTCTTGAGCCTGTGTTCTAGAGGCTGGGAGCCGCAACTACTGGAGCCTGCTCGTCCTTCAGCCCCAGCTCTACAACGAGAGAGGCCACTGCAATGAAAAACCCGAGCACCACAACTAGAGTAGCCCCGGTTCTCAGCAACTGGAGAAAAGCCCACACAGCAACAAAGAGCCAGCACAGCAAAAGATAAACAAATAAAATTATTAAAATGGAAAGACAGTTTCACTTGGAGAATGAGATATTTACAGCTGAAATTGTCATAGACGTTTAAGAATCACTACAGCATAGAACCAGATCCTTGTGATTCCTTCATTTAACAAGTTCAGTGTAGAGGTAAAATGAGAATCCATATTAAGACCTGAATGGCAGGTAAGAGAATTAAAGATAGATGATGAAATATAGCCTTGGAATTCCTTATTTTTCTCTGCATAATTTATCAAAAGACTAAGTCCAACTTTTCTAAGGAAAACAATGATTTAGGCTAAAAAAAAAAAACCCACCAAAAAAACCCATTTGTCTGCCTGATTATCGTTCAAAGTGTATCCACAGGTTCTAAAGTCCTATACTTCTCTGCTTACAGATTTAAATGTATAAAGTAACTTAAGCTAACTGCCATTATCTTTAGTTTTATCTCTTTTTTTTTAGTTTTATCTCGACACCACTATTAATAATGTCTACATTTCCCAGAGAAATTGTTAGTTTAAGAAGAAGAAATGACTTTCACATTTAAACATTTCAAAACAAACCATCAGCCAAATTCATAAGCATTTATCTGCATATTTTTAAGTATCTACTTTTCAAATACACCTAAAAGACACAATTTTATATTCAATGTGCTGAAGAGTTAAATATACAATTAAAATGGTACTTACCAGTAGCCTGACCAAAAAAAAGTCTTAGTTTTCATCCTGTCATGCAAAAATTATTAAAATCTAATAAACTTATTGTGTGAATGACAACAGCAGTTACTTGCTTTACCTACCTCCTTAATAGCCTCTTCATTAGGAAGAATGGAACATAAGCATGTGATATATGCTTGCTGAAAAGATGACACATTTGAAATTTCTTTAGATTCTGCACACAGTTTTGATAAAGCTGTAGCCTGGGGGATGCAGTTAGATTTCAACAAATGTTTTATTCGCATTTGCAGAAAGAAAGGTCCTTCTTGTGCAATCAATTTATTGACTAGAAAAAAGGAAAAATAAAACAGTTTGATAACATACCACATAACATATCAAGGTTGTGAAGATGAAAGTTTGATATCTTTTGTTGTTGTTGTTTTTTTAGCAGATAAAAGGTCAGTTGACATAACTAGAAGTTTACTCTGATCTCTGTACTCATTTAACAGAGCAAAGAGCAAAATAATGTTGCTAATTATTCCCATATTACTTAGCAGTTTTACTTTGAACATCAAACCATTAAAAAAAATTTTTTTTTAACTCTATTTTTTAGCCATACCAAACGGCATGTGGGATCCTAGTTCCCTGACCAAGGATCAAACGAACCCGTGCCCCCCTGCATTGGAAGCATAGAGCCCCAAACACTGGACCACCAGGGAAGTCCCACAAACAGCAAACCTTTTAATAAAGCTACTACTAGCATTTCACCAAAATTTATTCTTTCACTTTCTCCTCCTTCACATCCTGATAAGGATAGTAAGGAACAGTGAAATGAACTATAAACATAAGAACAAGGAAAAATGAAGTATCCTGTGTAATATTAACAACTACCACTTAAACACTCATGAGGGACCAAGCTTCTGAGTGTTTTTACACACCTCTCATTTATTCTTCACACCACCACCAAGGCAAGTATTGTTATCCCCGGTTTAAGGTTAGGAAAATCAATACTCAGAGAAATTAGGTAACTTGCCAAGGATTCCAAAGTCAGTGGTGGTCTTTCCTCTAAACCAGGCATTTCTCAAAGTGTGTTCCACCGAGCAAAAGACCTGAGAGATAGTCCTAGAAAAAAAAAGGATTCCTTGGTCAAATCTCTGAACAGTCCTGCAATGAAGAAAACTGTTCACTCTTATTTAAACCCAATTTTACCCAAACTGATTTGACCAGAGAACCCTTTTACACATATCATTAACATGACATAAAGTCCATGTTCCTGGTTCAGTACACACTTTGGAAAATGCTGCTTGGAGCAGTACTCACATTGATTTTTACAGTGTTCTGAACAAGCCCTTGACTTATAAATAGTAAATATTCAATAAGTGTGTGGCACTGTTACACAGTATTACTTAAAGAACAGAGGTGGGAATGTACATGTTAAGATGACTTGCAAGCGAACACTTTAGGTGTTTTAGATGGTTCACCTAACACAGTGTTTCTCAAACTTGAAAATGCCTTCTGAATCACTAGGGAAATCCTATTAAAATGCAGATTCTAATTCAGTAGGTCTGGAATGGGATCTGAGATGGTGCTTTTCTAATAAGCCTCAAAGATAACATCCATGCTACTCGGTCTACAGGCCACATGTGGAACAGAAATCATTAAAATTAATGATAAACCACCAGGGTTGGGGAACCACTGGCCCAATCTTAACTACATATGAGAATCAACTGTAGAGATTTTTTAATTTTCTCTTTTAAAAAAATAGGTAACATTATACATGCAAATAACACAAAAGTCAAAAGGCCCACAAAAAGATGTACAGTTAAAAGTTGTTTCCCTTCTACTCTGACTCCAGTCTCTTAGTCTCTTTCCTTAAGAAACAACAATCATTTTTGTTTATCCTTCCAGTACAGTTTGTTAATCCTTCTGAGTACAGAAGACCTATTTCTTTTCCTATTTAATATATCATACAGGTCATTCTACCACATCACTGTACACTGAGAGCTCAATACTTTTAACAAGTGTGTATTATTCCACTGTACAGATCAATTTTAACTAATTTAACCAATCCCCTCCTGATAAACTTGCAAGTTGTTTCCAATCTTTGGCAGTTGTCAATAATGCTACAACTTACAGCCCTGTACAGAGACCATTTCAGGATGCATGGTTAGAAGAAAATTATAGAAAAAATTCCTAGAAGTGAAACTGCTGCCAGATTGATATTCAGAGATTGTGCCAATTTATACTCCCAGCACGCACAGGTGGAAGGGCTTGTTTCCTGCGGCACTTCAAAAAGGTCAGTATTCAGAGCTTCAACTCTGGAGACCCTGATTTAGCAGATGAAGCCTGGACCTGGGATATGTGTCTGTGTGTTCTGGCTTTAAATTCCACAGATACTCTGATACACAGTCAAGGTCAAAAGGCATGGACAGAAAATAGATCACTTGCATTTGGACTTCTTTATTTTAGTCCCACAAGCACTAAATTCCACAAAATGAACTCACAATCATATCTCAAATAACTCCTCATTTCTTACTTCTATTTTCAGTAATGGTATTCGCTCAATTTTTTTAAAAAATGAAATTCTGGAATTACCCTTCCTTGCCAACTCCTTTCCTAAGAAAAACAACTTAGTTACCGTGTCCTAGCAATTCTTTTAAAAATTCTCTCCAACCTAATTACTTCATGTTATTTCTTGCCACATCTGTCCCCTCCATCCTAAACTGCCTGACATCAGATTATGCTCCATTGATCTACTCTATCAAGTATATGCATTTTCACAAATCTCATACCTGAAAACAGGTATGTTAGCTATACAGCCCAATCCCTTCTAAATTCCCCTAACATTTTACTTCTTTTACCACACTTATTTTTCTCCTTACATATAGTAATAAATGATCAGAGTATATAAAGGCTAAGATCTTAGATTTTAGAATCAATTAACTGAGGCCAAATCATGACTCTCACACATACTAGTTGTGAGGCCCTTGGACAAATCAGACCTTCCTGAGTCTCAAGTTTCTTCAATGATGAAAAGCTTACCTGGCAGAGATGAAAGGATGATAAATGAAATACCAGAATGCAAGGAAGACACTGAACACAGGGGCCAGGCAGAGTGAACGCTCAATAGTACTGCTATTATTTGCTCTGATATCGACCTGATTATACAATCAGCGATTTGAGGACAAATACCATGCCTTGTTAACTTTTGGGTAAAACCATGTATTTAGAAACAAAATGGTTATCACTTTTAATCAATCAAAAACTTTTAAATATTTCCTCACCTGGGTTCAAATTCTGTCTCCACAATTTTAACTATATGGCCTTGCCCATGTGTAATCTCTCGCCTGTTGAATGGATTAAATGAGACGGAAAGAACTAATACAGTGCCCATCACATAACAGGCACGCTATAAATTACAGCTATTATTTCTATGAGGTAAAACTACTTTACTCAATAGATTACAGTCACAGTTAAACCACTGTATCAATTTTTAACACAGAAATCAAAGCTGCATTTTAAAAACACTTTGTTATGTTAAAATCAATCCTTACTTAACTGTATTTTTAAAAAGGAATCCATCCATACACTTCAATATTTAAAATGACACAATAAAGCGTACACTAAGGGAAATCAGTCCTGAATATTCATTAGAAGGACTGATGCTGAAGCTGAAACTCCAATACTTTGGCCACCTGATGCCACCTTCATTTGAAAAGACCCTGATGCTGGGAAAGACTGAGGGCAGGAGGAGAAGGGGATGACAGAGGATGAGATGGTTGGATGGCATCACCAACTCAATGGACATGGGTTTGGGTGGACTCCGGGAATTGGTGATGGACAGGGAGGCCTGGCGCGCTACGGTTCATGGGGTCACAAAGAGTCGAACACGACTGAGCCACTGAACTGAACTGAACTGAACAAGAAACTGAATACTATTAATTCCAGAGGTAGGAGGGTGAAATATTTGATTAGTTACATCAGGAAAAATAAACGAGGGACATTTAATGCAATTCCATGTCTTCCCTCTGGAGCTTGAACCTGTCTAGAAAGGTCATGCACTCTTCACTCCTGGATCCTTATCTGGGAATCTGCTAATTCTAGGATCCTTTTGCAATTATTTGGAGTTGTCCTCTAAAACTTAAAAAAAAAAAAAAACTTCCCAGGTGGCACTAGTGGTAAAGATCCCTCCTGCCAATGCAATTTTTAATAACGATAAAGGCAATCACTGGGCGTCCACCTGCCCATATTTACAAAAGGATGCCATTTATCAAGAACCTCAACGTAAAACATATATACAAATCTATTTCTATTTAACAGGTCTTTTTTTTTCTTGTCAGTATAACTGATAAGCAGTAGAATTATCAGAGGTAAGGGACCAAGAGAAAATCTAAGCACTCTTATTATCAATGATCACACTATAAAGAAAAACGCAAATAACATGTATACAATAGGTTATCAAACTTGGGGAATGAATAAGTTAACTGAAATATTTTAAGACGTGTCTCCATGCTTCAGTTGTGCCCATTTCTTTGCGACCTTAAGGACTGTAGCCCACCAGGCTCCTGTGACCATGGGATTCTCCAGCCAAGAACACTGGAGTTGGTTGCCCCGCCCTCCCTCCAGGGGAGCTCCCTGACCCGGGGTCAAATCCGTGTGTCTTAGTCTCCTGCTGGCGGGTTCTTTCTCATCAGTGCCACCTGGGAGGCCCATATTTTAAGATATCAACATACAAAAGGCCTGAGACTTGAACTAAAGATATATCAAAAGTGTAAATAAAAAACTGTTTTGAAACTCATTCTTATTCGAGAAACATACTTAAGAAAGATGTGATCCTTGTTAATTTTCTACTAATTTAAAGCAAACAAAATCATAATTGTTGGACATGTAAAATGAGATATTTTGTGCATCTAAATGCAAATACATCAACCCAAATCCGTAAATCTGTTGGTCTTCAACTGACAATTCTTAAATAAAAATTTTCTTCTTTGTACATCTCTATAAAATGCTAAATTCCAGTGTTTCATAAATCTAAAATAAAAAGTAATTTTCTGCCATAGTCCTCAGCTCTAGTAACCTAAACAAAATATAAGCAAAGCTCTACTATATACGCAGGACTAGAAGCAGATTATTAATTTCTATCACAGGAGCTCTATATAAACATTGTTATTCAAAGCAATATTTAAAAACAAGGACAAAGGGATACTTTTAAAACTCTATGTTAAAATTCAAGAATCTTTAAACAAAACATTAAGTGCTAATGGCTAGTTTTTATTATTCAAAGGAGACCAGAATGACTGGTTATTTCACACAGGTGAAATTCACAAAATTTTAACCCATAAAAATTTTTAATTCTCTTAGAACTAAATCCTCCTTCAGTAGTCAGTACAGTTTTAAGCTTACCTTCTTCTGTTTCTACTGGCTGTTGAGACAGTATTTTAAGAAGAACAGGATTTTTCCACACCCCTTCCTTGGTAACATGAACCAGTATTTGTAGGTTATTATTCCCAAATTCCAATAATGCATCATGTGACTCCTAAAAAAAAAAAAAGCATATCCAGAAAACAGGCAATATCTGAAAGTCTATGAAAAGCCCTGTTATCTTGGATTTCCTAAAAATAAATAAGCAGGGGGGAAAAAATAGCTATCCTCAAAGTTTTATGAAATTCTGTTGCTACTTTTAAATAATGAAACTAGGGCATTTTCTCTAAGTTAAAGAGTACCTTTAAAATGTTTTCCTGAATTCCCCTAGGTAAAATTATCACCACAATTCAATTTACATCCTTGAATTACTAAATTATTTTAAGGTCACTGGCACAGCTTTCTTTTAAAATATTCTGCAGTATTCACATAGGCAACCTATTCCTTCTAACATAAGCATGACAACGATATCTATTCTTATGTATCTTTTTAATTGTTTAAACTCTTCTATCAGAAGACTTTTTACATGACAGATGGCTCCATGGACTTCCAATGCAGGGGCCACAGTTTCAATCCTTGGTTGGGAAACTAAGATTCCACAAGCTGAGCAGCATGACCAAATAAACAAATAAAGACAAAAAACTTTTTAAATAACATCAAATAGAGTCTTCAAAAACTATGGTGGAATTTTAAAAATAATTTCTTGTTTAAGGTAACACTATCCAAAGTCCACATCTTGAAATCTACAATACAGAAATACAAGTGCAAGATGTTCACTCTAGCATTCTTTACAATAAACAGCAAAGAGATCTGGCCAAATAATTTATGGTACAGCCACATAACAGAATCCCAGGCAGTGATCAAGGAAGATCTACATATGCAATCCTAGACATATGTCCACGATAAAATCATTAAGTTAAAAAGGTTGCAAAACATAGGATCTCATTTTTATTTAAAACTCCATTTCAGAATGTATTTTTATATACATAAAGAAAAGGTCTGGAAGGGTTACACAAGCTGTAAATAGTGGTTGAGAATGCTCTCTGTGGCCTGCCTGGTAAAACTATTCTCTTACCAAAGGTATCATCAAAACAGTCTGATGTCTTATCCATTTTTACCTAAAATAAGGAAAATTCAATTTTTCATGCTTTGTATTTCTACAGGGATTGTGTCTTATATTTATCTGTACCTCTACTGTATTTATTTTATTGAACACATATTCAGAAATGTGAATGTATATATCCTGAACTGTCTGATAAATATTTTAACAAAGTTGTACAGGTAGGGAGGAAGACAAATATTTTATTTAGGCATACAATCTAAAAAAAAAAAGTGAAGAGATACTAAGAAAGTATCACTCTGCAAAGGGATACTAATAAAAAATAATAGTAACAGCCCTAATAAGAATAAGTTCATCTGCCCTTCTAGAATGTCTTATGCCAGGGCAAAACTACTGGCAGACCCCAAAAGAGAGAATGACAAAATCAATATGCTCTGTATGAAAGATGATTTTAACTATATGAATACGTGAAGAGTTAGGACATTATAGGGATTAGAACATGCCAAGGACATGACAGAGAATTCTTCTTAAACAGAAAATCTAAAGAGTAACAATTATCCAGGAGTTGGCGATGGACAGGGAGGCCTGGCGTGCTGCGGTCCACAGGGTCGCAAACAGTCAGACATGACTGAACTGAACTGAACATTATATCATTTCGTTTTGGATTAAATAGTCAAGAAGAAATTAATTTTCAAATAATGAGGTATGTCTGTTAACATACAAACCTTGACTTACGCCTGCATGAAACAGGTCCAGGCTACTATGGAGTTTGTGTCCTTGAGGAAACAGTTAAACAAAGCAAGTTCTAGGTATAAATCTAGGTGTTAACTTTAGGCAAGTTAATTCACCTCTCTATGCCTGCCTCCCTATTTATAAATTGTGGTTCAAATGATCTCTGTGTTATATAAGGTTTGCAATTTGATTAAAAGATACAAAATGTAAAAATAATGTAGAGTACTGTTTGCCACATAGTTAATGATAATAACTGAATGATGGCTTTTTTACTTATTATGTCTGTTTTCTTTAAATATCTCTACTGCTAACAGGCAAATTTGTTTTCTATTGCTGGCAGTACACTTGCTTTTTTTCTACCTTACTCTCCTTTCCCCAACTTGCTATTTTCTGATCTGCTCATCTAAGAATGCTTACTATCAAGCCAACAGATGAACTAATAGCTCTCCTGTAAGTAAAATGCATGAACAGAATCTCTGATGGCTACTTTTAATTGTTAGCATTATAAGTCCCTGAAATTTTAGGGGAAATTACTAGATCAATGTACTATGAATGAACCAAACAGTGTTACATAATAAACATATACAATCTTATATTTTAATAGATTTATTCTGTCTAACATTTTTTTTCTGAAGAATGAAAAATTTTTTATTGACTTCTAAGCTATGTAAAGACTAACAAAATCAAATGAAAGGAAAAAACCCAATAATTTTTAGGATACTCTTCATCTGGAAGGCCTCTTTCTCATTCCATGAACTTAACACAATATAGAATGAACTTGTTTTTGTTCTAAGTTTCCAATTTCAGTTTGCTGGGAGAAATTAACTAGGTGTCTTGGATATCCAATCAGAGAACTTTTTTGAGGACAAATCAACCCACCTGTAAAGACTGAAGGAAGAGTACCCAGGCTTCACATGGCAGTTCACTTTCAGACACTGAAAGCAGTAATTCAAAACAACTCCTAGAATATGAAAAACTAAGTCAGTATATAACACTGGTTATAGTCAGAATCAAGTACAGTATGACAGTGACACAATATACATTTTAGATTTATTTGGACTATTTCAAATTTTTCAAATTCTTTACTCTTCAAAATTTTATTCAACATTGTTATATTAACTTTTCAACTTTAAAAAAAAGAAAAAAGTAAAACTATGAAGCTTTAGAGAAGGAATAACAGGATTATAAAACAAGGAATGTATGTGATCCAAAAAAAAAAAGTATGATGTTACAGGTCTGGGATTTTGGAAAATAGGAAAGAAAACAGTTAAGACTACAGAAAAGCAAAATCGATCACCTGGACTAAAATTTATCCTACCAACAATCTGTAAACTGAATCAAAGTGATTCCAGAACTAAAAACTAACAGCTGTTATATTTTTTCACTCTGCAAATAAAATACATTAAAGGTGTAATTTTGTCTGCTATTAGGCAGGCAAGTATTAAAATATCAGCTAAATCATTATGGGCTCTTAGGGTGGTAATTTCATACTGTGCCCTGATACTTTCTGCTAGTAAAATTCGAATAATACAACTGAGTTGCAGAATTTCACAATAATTCCCTCAAAGACCACTACACCTTCCAGATATTCTGTCACTTCAGTTGATCTATACCTAAGGACAAAAGGAAAACATATCAACCTAAGCCTGAGTAGAGAGAGAGACTCTAGGGGCAATTAAATATTAACTGCAGCTGCTTGACTGCAGTTTCACTTATACTTGTCTCCTGAAAATGGGAATATAAAGGGGTCAGAGCAAAGGAAATTTCATTCAAAGGTATGACCCTTTAAACAATGTGATGCCATAGTAAAGAGAAGTCCGACAAACATTACAACCAAAAATACTCAATTTTAACAGTGATTTAAGTTCTTAAACTTACAGTACTAATCTGCCAAGCACTAAGAGGACATCTTCACACTCAGTAGTTAAATACGGGCGAGCACTGGCAAAGCTTTGGATGGCAAGTCGATATACCTCCAGAAGATACACAATATGTTCTGATGCATTCTTGTTGCTTGCATACTGCAACAAGGTCTAAAAAATAAAGTTTTAATTATTTAAAAAATAAAGACAATGAAACAAATAAGACTATCTTTGTTCTCAAATGCACTACCCCATCCCTTTTTTCTAACAGATGCATTTTCTGTTAACATGTGCATTTTCTAACAAATGCACCTTTTATTTGGCTCTAGTTTGTTGGGAGAATTCTATTTTCATCACTTAATGAATTGTTTCTGCTGAATTAAAGAAAAGGCAGAACTGATCTATTGACATGAGAATAAATCTATGAATAGAGCCATAAAATGCTGATAGTTGTTCTCAATAGAGGTCTGGAGTTATCATCTCTGAAATTTAGTAATTAGCTTCATTAATAACAACACTAAACTGAGCAACAACCATGCACCAATACACTGGTTAAACAAGACTATGATTCCTGCCTTACACAAAATACATTGCTGTGTGTGGCCCTTAGCTCTTTTTTTCCCACACACACAGAACTGATTAGGCTTAATTTACACTTATCAATTTATAAAAGGTTATGGCTATATTTAATGAAGTTATTTCAAAAACTAACATATATGCCAGATGCTCCAAATCACTGCGGACAGTGACTGTAGCCACGAAATTAAAAGAAGCTTGCTCCTCAAAAGAAGAGCTATGACAAACTTAGACAGCATATTAAAAAGTAGAGACATCACTTTGCCTACAAAGGTCCTATAGTCAAAGCTATGGTTTTTCCAAGAGTCATGTAGGGATATGAGAGCTGGACCACAAAGAAGCCTGAATGCCAAAGAAATGATGCTTTCAAACTGTGGTGCTGGAGAAGACCCTTGAGAGTCCTCTGGACGGCAAGGAAGTTAAACCAGTCAATCCTAAAGGAAATCAACCCTGAAAAGTCACTGGAAGGACTTATGCTGAAGCTGAAGCTCCAGTACTTTGGCCTCCTGATGCAAAGAGCCAACTCATTGGAAAAGACCCTGATGCTGGGAAAGGCTGAGGGCAGGAGAAGCAGGGGGTGACAGAGGATGACATGGTTAGTTGTTATCACTGACTCAATGGACAGGAGTTTGAGCAAACTCTGGGAGATAGTGAAAAGACAGGGAAGCTTGGTGTGCTGCAGATCTTGGGGTCGCAAAGAGTCAGACACAACTTATCGACTGAACAACAACAATGCCAGATGCCAGTTTATTTGTTTACAAAGGGGACAGTCATATTACCACCTAGAGTACCTCATTCCCCATATTCTGATATAATAGGTTTTCTGGTGAGTTAAAAATCTAAAACAAAAGAAAACCAGAACCACAATAAGGCCTGAAAAACTACATGTTCAAATCACAATGGAAAGCTGGCTTCTGTTCTCTTTGGACAGTGTGGAAAATAGGCTAAGTTCTTGTTTGGAATCTCTCTAGGTTCCACAAAGTTGCTCTCCCTTCTAGTAATATACTTCTTTCCTCTAACAAATGAGTAAGTTTTTCTTATGCTTAATTGATACATGTTTAATTAACAGGTTAAGACTTGAATTATGCAAGTTTCCCACCACCTAGAACACACATTCTGACTGGTTAGGTAGGCAGTTAAGGCTACTTCAGTAATAATCTCTTCAAGGATTCCTAACTTCCTATATTCTGATCTTTCTGCCTAGCAAACTACAAATAGCTTGGTGGTATTGCAGGATTCCACTGATTTTCTGTAGTTTTTTTCTGTAGTTTTCACAATAACAGTCCTTGTATCAATTCTGATAATTAAGAACTGTCTTGATTATTTAAAAAAAAACTTAACAGGGAAATGAATGATAAACCATTATATCATATACTTTAATAAAAGCTCACTTAACTTACACACTGAATTATCTGATCATTGCATACTTGAATGATCAAGATACTTAAGCTATTAAGTTGGTAAGAAAAGTAATTGTGGTTTCGCACTATCAATTTTAAATCATTATAACTAGACTCAAACACATCTTCATTAATCAAAATAGGAACCATTACAATCAATGCATTTTTGCCAACAAGAAGTAAGTTTGTTTATTCCTCTAGCATAAAAATCTGTGCCTGGAGCAATCCCATTCCTGGGCATACACACCAAGGAAACCAGATCTGGAAGAGACACGTGCACCCCAATGTTCATCGCAGCACTGTTTATAATAGCCAGGACATGGAAGCAACCTAGATGCCCATCAGCAGACGAATGGATAAGGAAGCTATGGTACATATACACAATGGAATATTACTCAGCCATTAAAAAGAATTAGTTTGAATCAGTTCTAATGAGATGGATGAAACTGAAGCCCATTATACAGAGTGAAGTAAGCCAGAAAGATAAAGACCAATACAGTATACTAACGCATATATGGAATTTTAAAAGATGGTAACGATAATCCTATATGCAAAACAGAAAGAGAGACACAGATGTACAGAACAGACTTTTGGACTCTGTGGGAGAAGGCGAGGGTGGGATGTTCTGAGAGAATAGCATTGAAACAAGTATACTATCAAGGGTGAAACAGATCACCAGCCCAGGTTGGATGCATGAGACAAGTGCTCAGGGCTGGTGCAGTGGGAAGACCCAGAGGGATGGGATGGGGAGGGAGGTGGGAGGGGGGTTCAGGATGGGGAACACATGTAAATCCATGGCTGATTCACGTCAATGTATGGCAAAAACCACTACAATACTGTAAAGTAATTAGCCTCCAACTAATAAAAATAAATGGAAAAAAAAAATCCATGCCTGGGGATTCAACAAACCCTTAGAAAGCATTTTCTGCCTCCTGCTGCTTGTGGAAGCATCTTCCCTGCAAAAAGTTGTTGAGATGCTGAACAAGTGGTAGTCAGTTGGCGAGAGGTCAGGTGGAGGAGGCAAAACTTCACAGACCAATTCATTCAACTTTTGAAGCGTCTGTTGTGCGACATGTGGTCGAGCACTATCGTGGAGAAGAATTGGGCCCATTCTGTTGACCAATGCCGGCTGCAGGCATTGCAGTTTTGGGTGAATCTCCTCGATTTGCTGAGCACACTTCCCAGATATAATGGTTGTGCCGGCATTCAGAAGCTGTAGTGGATCAGGCCATCAGAGACCATGACCTTTTTTTGGTGCAAGTTTGGCTTTGGGAAGTGCTTTGGAGCTTCTTCTCGGTCCAACCACTGAGCTGGTCATCACCAGCTGTAATGTAAAATCCACCTTTTGTTGCACATCACGGTCCAATCAAGAAATGGCTCATTGGGGACTTCCCTGGTGGCCCAGCGGCTAAGACCCCGTGCTCTCAATGCAGGGGGTCTGGGTTCAAGCCATGGTCAGGGGGCTTGAATGCACATGCCACATCAAAGATCCCACGTTCCACAACTAAGACCAGGCACAGCCAAATAAACAAATGAAATAAAAATTTTTTTAAAAAAAGAAACATTCAGTGTTGTTGTGCAGAATAATAGAAGACAACACTTCAAAAAGACAATTTTTTTTTTTTTTTGCAGTCAAACACCCACTAACTGAGCTTTTCCCAATTTGCTTCAAATGCCAAACAACTGTAGAATGGTAGGAGTTGAGTTCTTCAGCAACTTCTCATGTAATTGTAAGAGGATCGGCTTTGATGATCCTCTCAATTGGACACTGTCAACTTCAAGAGATAGTAAAGTACAGGGAAGCCAGGCATGGTCAGTCCATGGGGTTGCAAAAGAGTCAGGCACGACTGAACAACTGAACAACAACTTCTGATGGTCGGCCACTATGCTCCTCATCTTCAAGGCTCTTGTCTCCTCTGCAAGACTTCTTGAACCACCACTGCACTGTGCGTACATGAGGGATTCCTGGGCCAAATGCATTGTTGATGTTGAGTTGTCTCTGCTGATTTACGACCCATTTTGAACTCGAACAAGAAAATCGCTCTAATTTGCTTTTTGTCTAACATCATTTCCATAGTCTAAAATAAATATAAAATATACAGCAAGCAATAAGTCATTAGCAAAAGCCATAAAGTGAGAAAAGTGCGTGAAAATGATGTATAACATAACGACATTAATTTAAGAATATATTCCAATATCAAACAGCAAAGTTCAGCAATGCAAAACCACAATTACTTTTGCACCAACCTAATATTTCAGTACATCCATTCAATTAAGTATCTTGCTGCTTTACCACAGTCACTTTAGAGAAATGGACTCCTGTATTTTCAGAAGACCATGATGTCCCCATCTAATCAAATCCCAAATTTTAACAAAATAAGAAAAAAACTGAATGATAACAGAGGATCATAAAACTGATCCCATAATTATCCTTTCTAGCTAAATGAATGAAGAGTAGGAATGCAGAATTGTGTGCTTATTAGTTACATAAATAAGATTTCACACTGTTGCTGTTCAGTCGCTAAGTCATGTCTGACTCTGCAAACCCATGAACTGCAGGCTTCCCTGTCCTTCACTAACTCCTGGAGTTTGCTCAAGCTCATGTCCACCGAATCGGTGATGACATCCGACCATCTCATCCTCTATCGCCTCCTTCTCTTCATGCCCTCAATCTTTCCTAGCATCAGGGTCTTTTCCAATGAATCAGCTCTTTACATCAGGGGGCCAAAGTACTGGAGCTTTAGCTTCAGCATCAGTCCTTCCAGTGAATATTCAGGGTTGATTTCCTTTAGGACTGACAGGTTTGATCTCCTTGCTGTCCAAGAGACTCTCAAGAGTCTTCTCCAGCACCACAGTTGGAAGGCAGCAATTCTCTGGCACTCAGCCTTCTTTATGGTTCAACTCTCACATCCATACATGACTACTGGAAAAAAATCAAAGCTTTGACTCTACGGACCTTTGTAAGCAAAGTGATGTCTCTGCTTTTTAAAGTGATGTCTCTTTTTAAAAACTCTGTCTAGGTTTGTCATTGCTTTTCTGCCAAGCAACAAGCATCTTTTAGTTTCATGACTGCAGTAACCATCCACAGTGATTTTGGACTATTTCACATAATACCTTTTAACAAATCTCTTAAAATCTATGTCAGAAAGAAACCGTTTTGGGTCACCAAATTACTTATTTTCTGCATTGGTTAATCTGAAAACCAGAAGGTTTTACAAATTTATATTCAGTATCAGAATTTATGTTCCTTAAGGTCAGATAATATCTTAATAACCTTAGTAGGCCAACACTCCTCCACTCACTTCCATCTCCACAGGACATTCAAGTCTCATTAAATGTTTCCTGAACTAATTCACCATTTTACTGAATAAACTCATCATTCTATTCATTTGCCAAATACTTTTTCATAGCCTACTCCAGTAAGGCGCTAGGTACTGGGGGGAAAGACACAGGGGCCTATTCTGGAGCTTTCAGAATGAGTCAACACAACCTGACAGTTGAAACCACATGTGCAAATTAACCAACTGCTGGCTAATGTATGCAAAGAGAAGGGTGGAGGGCATAGAGATGAGGTGGTTCTCTCCACAGTCCCCCTTCCTACTCAGAAGCTCCTGCCACCAATCTAATATCTTCTGACACAAACATCCAATTAAGCCTCCCAAGCCACACAAGATTCAATACCCTGTGAGTACTTATATTTACATTTCCCCCTATACTTATTTATATATTTTTTATATTCCTAAACCTTTCCCCCCTTATACGTTAATCACATTAAAGAAGTGTCCTTCACTGCTATATTTAAAATGGATAACCATAAGGTCCTACTGCACAGCACAGGGAACTCTGCTCATTGTTGGGGCAGCCTGGGAGGAAGGAGCGTTTGGGGCAGAATGGATACATGTATACCTATGGCTGAGCCCCTTGGCTGTTCACTTGAAACTGTCACAAGATTGTTAATCGGCTATATTTCAATAGAAAACAAAAAGTTAAAATGGTTAAAAAGAATTTTTTTACAAGGGAGGTGTCCTTAACATATCCACTATGTGCATACTCTGGACACTGAAAGAATCACTGGAACAATCTTCTTTACTATCGTCGTTTTTAAGAACACAAGATTAAACTGAATGAATTATAGCCATCCAAATAACATTTTTAAGTAACTCATGTAAACAAAATTCCATCAAAAGCAGAAAAGAAAAATGGGAGTCTTTTATTTCTCTTTAAGAATTTAAATTTTAGACACCAACACAACTAAGAAAGGGGCAGTAAATGATAATTATGACTCCCTCAAGTTCATTGGCATTCTTCAGAAACCAAATTAATGGCCTCGTCTCTTTGTTTCAGTAAACTTATTTATTCTACTAAAGTTTATGTGGAGGGTAACAGAGATGAAGACTCCATTCCTGCCCTTGAAGAACTAAGTACACTTAGCCCAAACAGGTACCATCTTTATTTTAAACATTCTCACAGGATGTTCTCATTCATATCTCAGGCAGATTATCTCTCAAGTCCTTGCTATATACCTCAAATGCCTGTTAGACATTTCCATCTGGATGTCCTATTCAAATCTAAAATTCAACATGGTGAAAACAAACATCTTCCCCAGCAAATATGCTCTTCCTCCTATGTTCCATCTGTCTCTTTTCAGGAGCCAGAGCTAAAAAAAAACTATCTCTGAAATCACCACACCAAAGTTTACTGACTCAATGGCAAAAACATGAATACCTCTGTCTCTGATCTTACGCTTTATTTCTATAGTCAGTGACCTAGACCAGGCTCTGAACATCCCTCATCTGGAATGCCACAACAGTTTACTTCTCTAAGTTAAATACTCTTCAGTCTGTTTATGTGTTATAATCATAACTTATTTGTACATAAAAAATTAATGCACAGGGGTGAAAATTAGAAGGAATTCAGCCATATTAATGTTAGGAAGAACTACTGGAAAGACTGATGCTGAAGCTGAAGCTTTAGTATTTTGGTCATTTGATGCGAACAGACGACTCATTGGAAAACTCCCTGGTGCTGGGAACATTGAAGGCAGAAGGAGAAGAAGGCGTCAGAGGTGGCTGGATGGCATCACCGATGCAATGAATATGAACTTGGGCAAACTCTGGGAGATTGTGAGGGACAGGGAGGCCTGGTGTGCTGCAGTTCATAGGGTCACAAAGAGTCAGACACAACTGGGCAACTGAACAACAGTAGTAGGGTTATAAACAATTTTGTATCATTTTTACATTTTTCTGAAATTCTTCCCAAATTTTATTAAGCATTATAATATTTACAGGAAGAAGGAAAGATTATCTCCCCTTATCCCAATTCTATCTACATTCCTCACTACATGGTTTCAAACAGGTTGGTAGCATCTGGACTATTCTCTGAAACTACCAGGGAAGGAGAAATTTTTTTCATAATGGTCACTTTTTATGCAGGGATGCATTGCAATTTAAGACTCAAATGGTCTAAGTTTTCCAGTGGAATAGTCATAGTTAATATTTTTGAGCACACACTATGCACTAGGTATTTTCCTAAGAGCTTTACATAGTACTAACATTTAATACAATAACCCAAAGAGGTAAGTGATTTATCATCAGCCTATTTTTAAAACGAGGAAACAAAAGCACAGAGATTATTTTCTGAAAGTTACCATTGTAGTAAATGCTGGATTTAGGATTTGAACTGGGGTCATCTGACTCCAGGGCCCACACTTAACCACTCTGCTACAAGACTTCCAAGAATGCACAATTCGACAACTATTTTACTTGTATTTTAAAGTCTGCCCCTCCTGCCCCCAAGCATTAGCTTTAATCTTTTACAACAAGTAGTATCATGGGCATCATTTGATCTTCTTCCCAAGAGTTTACAACATTTAATTCCCATTTAAAATGACTGCTCCTTGGGAAAGTTTTTCAGCAATAGTGAGATTGACGCTCCACACTTTAGAACGTTGGTGGTTCACACAGAAATGACAAACGGTATCTGGTATTTGGTCCTTACTGTTACATCTGTCTGTATGTGACTTTTAATAGAAGAGGATTTGCATTACTTCAATTTTTGCCCATTAAGCGAGAAATCTTACTGATTTTAATTTCTCAACATGTGAAATTCCCAGAATTAAATAAAGTTGAGTAAAATGTGACTGTACTATGACAGACAGACTTCCAGCAGGGGTAGCACTTGAGTTGGATTTCTGAGGTATGGGTCAAGTTTGAAAATGTGAAAGTGAGGGGGAAAGAAATTCAGGTAGACAGCAACTTGAACAAAATCAGAAAAAAATCAATAGAACAGATGGGGCAAAACAGTGACAAGACTTAACATCACTTGGTAAGGAAGCATGGGAGATTTCTCTCGAAGAGACTAAGCTGGGTGTGAGATGGAATGGAATGGGGAGTGAACAGCTGGCTGCTTACATTCAGAAAGTGGCTAGAGTAAATCACAACTTTTAAGTCTTACAACATACATGGCTATTAGACCACACCTCACACTTTTTATATTGGTTATAGTTGGCTTTTTAAACCCAGAAATATGACTTGTTACTTTATCTACCTACCTACTTATCTATTCTGATTAACTTTCACAGGATTCAATCCATCATCCTCACCGACCAAGATTATTTTTAGATACTGATTCTGTCATGGGATTTAACTATGCTTTCTAACTTCATTTTCAATTTTAAAAATATTTTTTGCTGGGCTTTCCTGATGGCTCAGTGGTAAAGAATCTGCCTGCCAATGCAGGAGACATAGGTTCAATCCCTGATCCAGGAAGATACCACATACTACGCAACAATTAAGCCTGTGCGTCGCAACTACTGAGCCTGTATTCTAAAGGCCAGCAGCCACAACCACTAAAGCCTGCAATAAGAGAAACCACCACAATGAAAAGCCCGAGCACTGCAACTGAGGAGTAGCGTCAACTTTCTGCAACTAGAGAAAAGCCCTCGCAGCAATGAAAACCCAATGAGGCCAAAAATAAATAAATAAAAATTTTATAAATATATCTTTTGCTTTAATAAAATAATACATTTTTGTAATAAAATATACTTTATTGTTTTAAAAAATACAGACAATGGAGAAGTAAAAATAAAAATGTAATTAATAAACACTACCACTACTCCCAAAACAGACCACTGTTAACAGATAAAATTAAGTTTGAGGGGTTTTTATGCCTAAATAGTAGCATATTAATGGACTCAAGCTATACTGTTTTGTGAAACTTTCTTCAACATCAATATTTTTATACCTCATGTGTATACCACAATTTATTACTCAAGTCCCTGTTTCTGGACATGATGGTTTCTAACTTTTCATTACCATGCAAAGTTAGAAATTTCTATATGCAATATTTATATAACTACTATATTTAGCACAATGGTCTAGAAATAGAATTGCTGGGTCAAAGGATGCATAATTTTTAAGAATTTACATAGTGCTAAATTCTGCACCAGAAAATTTGTTCCAATTTACATTCCTATTATTTAAGATATCGACAGACTGAGAAATTATCACAATTATTGTACATTACAATCTAAATACAGTCTTTTCAGGGTCACGTGGATAGGGCAAATACAGTATTTTGTTTATTCAATTTACAATCCTTTCATTACTACTGTGATTGAATAAAAATTTTCATGTTTATGATATCTTTAACTACTACAGCGTCTATATGGTATCTTCATCTCAGTTATCAATAATAGTGAGGAAGAGAGCTTGAATGAGAACAGTAACAACAGTTAAATTTCCCCCCAAAACTGAAGAGGAACAAATTCTAACTCATTCTATGAGGCCAGCATGACTTCGACATCAAAGCCAAAGACTACAAGTAAAGAAAACTACAGACCAATATCCCTTATGATACAAAAGTCATCAACAAAATATTAGCAAGCTGAATTCAATGGCATATTAAAATAACCTGTACACTATGACCAAGTGGGGTTTATTCCTGGAATACAAGAATGGTTCAGCATATGCAAATCATACTAAGAGCATGAAGCAAAAAAACCTCATGTCACCTCAACCGATGTAGAAAGAATATCTGAAAAATTCAATAACCTTTCATGATAAACACTCAACAAACTAGGAGTAGGCGAAAAGTACCTCAAAATAATATAGACCATGAACGAAAAATCCTAACATTATACTCAATGGTGAGAGACTTAAAGCTTTTCCTTTAAGGTCAGGAAGAAAGATGTCCACATTCCCCAATTCTATTCTATACAGTAGTTGAAGTCCTAGTGAGGGCAATTAGACAAGAAGAAGAAAGAAATGGCATCCAAATTGGAAAGAAAAGTAGTATCACTGTTTGCAGATGACATGATTTTATATACAGAAAATACTGAAAATTCTACATCAAAACAACTAACCAAATAAGGTCAGAAAAGTTGCACAATATGGAATCAACACACAAAAATCAGCTGTGTTGTTTTTTTGTTTTTGGCTGCAACACACAGCTTGCAGGATCTTAGTTCCCCAGCCAGGGATGAAAGCAGAGTCCTAACTACTGGACCACCAGGGAATTCCCTCAGTTGTGTTTTTATACAACAACAATGAACAATCTGAAAAAGAGGTCAACCATTCCATTTATAATTGCATCAAAAATACAGGAATAGTGACTTCCCTGTTAGTCCAGTGGTTAGGAATATGCCTGCCAATGCAAGTGACATAGGTTTAATCCCAGATCTGCCCACATGCCACTGGACAACTAAGCCCATGTGTTGCAATTACTGAAGCCCACCCGCCCTACAGTCCGTGCTCCTCAACAAGAGAAGCCACCAAAATGAGAACCCATGTATTGCAACGAAGAGTAGCTCCTCATGCCACAACTAGAGAAAGCACACATGCAACAATGAAAAGCCCATGGATTACAACAAAGACCCAGGGCAGCCAAAAATTAACAAATTTTAAAAACAGAGGAATAAGCTTAACCAAGGAAGTGAAAGACTTACACACTGAAAACTATAATACTAAAACTTAATCAAAGATGCTAAAGAAGACACAAATAAATGGCAAGACATGACACAAAAATGTCCACGGAATGGAAGACAATAAATAGTGTAAGATGTCAATTCTACACAAAGCAATGCACAGATTCATGAAATCCCTATCAAAATCTCAATTTTGGGGGGGGGGGGGCATCTCAAGGGACCCTGAATTGCCAAAACAAACTTGAAAAGAAGATAAAGTTGTAGATCTCACACTTTCTTTTCTTTTCCTATGTCACACTTTCTGATTTCAAAATTTACTACAAAGCCACAGTAATCAAAGCAGTGTGTACTGGCATAAACACACACAGACCAACGAAACAGACTAGAGAGTCCAGAAATAAACCATCATGTGCATGTGTGTGTGCATGCTAAATTGGTTCAGTCACGTCTGACTGTTTGTGACCCTATGGACTGGAGGCCGCCAGGCTCCTCTGCCCATGGGATTCTACAGGCAAGTGGGTTGCCACGCCCTCCTTCACAAGACCTTCCAGACCCAGGGATCAAACTGGCGTCTCTTATGTCTCCTGCATTGGCAGGCGAGTTCTTTCCACTAGGGCCATAAACCCTCATATATACGGTCAAATGATTTTCCAAGGTGCCAAGACCATTCAGCAGAGGAAAGGACAGTCTTTTCAACAAGTGCTACTGGAAAAATTGAATATTCACATGCAAAAGAATTTGTCTCTTACCTTATACCATATACATAAATTAACTCAAAATAGATCTACGATCAGGCTCCCAAGGAAAAGAAATAAAGGCAAAAATAAACCCTAAACAAGACCTAATCAAACTTAAAAACTGTTACACAGCAAAGGAAACTATCAACAAAATGAAATGTCTTTTTTGAAACAGGGAATGGGAGAAAACATTTGCAAATGATATATGATTGGGATTAATATCCCAAATATACCAATAACTTCTACAACTCAATATCAAAAAACCAAACAACACAATCAAAAAATGGGCAGAAGACCTAAACAGGTATCTCTCAAAAACAAAACATACAGATGACCAACAGGCACATGAAAAGATACTCAACGTCACTAATTATTAGAGAAACACAAATTAAAACCACAATGAGGTATCACTTCACATCAGTCAGAATGGCTATCATCAGAAAGTATGAAAATAACAAATGCTGGAGAGGGTGTGGAGCAAGGGAACCTTCCTATACTCTTGTTGGGAATGTAAACTGGTGCAGACACTATGGGAAACAGTATGAAGGTTACTTCAAAAACTAAAAATAGAGTTACATATGATCTAGCAATTCTACTCCTGGGTATAAATACTGACAAGACAAAAACTCTAATTTAAAAAGATACATGTACCCCAGTGTTCACAGCAGCCCTATTTACAATAAGCAAGATGGAAAAAATTCAAGTAACCATCGACAGACAACTGACTTGAGAAGATGTGGTACAAGTATGTGTGTACATGTAGATACACAAACACACAAAGTGAAATATTACTCAGTCATAAAAAAGAATGAAATATTGCCATTTGCAGCAACATGGATGGGACCTAGAGAATATCATACTAAATGAAGTCAATCAGATAGAAAAACACAAATATCTTATAATATCACCTATACATGGAATCTAAAAAATACTACAAATGAATCTATATACAAAAAACAGACTCACAGACACAGAAAATAAATTATGGTTACCAAAGGGGGAGGTGGGTGATAAATTAGGGGTACTATGGGATTAATAGATACAAACTGCTTCACATAAAACAGATAAGCAAGAAGGATTTACCATATTACACAGAGACCTATATGCAATATCTTGCAATAACCTGTAATGGAAAACAATCTGAAAAAAAAAAGCAACTGAATAATCTTGCTGTACACATGAAACTAACACATACTATAAATAAAATATACTTCAAATAAAAAAAGAAAAAAGGAAAAAAAATCTAAGAACTAAAATCATAAAACTCTTGGAAGAAAACAATGAGAAAAAGCTTCATGACATTGGATTTGGAAATGATTTCTTAGATATGATACCAACAGCATTATGTAACAAAAGTAAAAATATATAAACTGAACTATATCAAAATAAAAATTTTCCTACCCTGAAATCTGGACACTATCCTTGTGGTAAAAAGAAAACCTGCAGAACAGGTGAAAATATTTGCCAAATCATATACCTGTTAAAGGATTAATATCCAGTACATATAAAGAAGTTTTAAAACACAACATCAAAAAACCCCAACAGTAATAGGCAAAGGACTTAGACTTCTCCAAAGAAGATACACAAGTGGCCAATAAGCACCTGAAAAGATAAAAAATAACGTTTGTAAAGATGTGGAAAATTTGGAACCCCTGTGCATTGTTGATGGGAATGTAAAATGGTTCAGCCACTGTGCAAAATGTATGGTGGTTTCTCCAAAAATCAAACTGAATTATCATATGATCCAGTAATTTCGCTTCTGAATATATACCCAAAAGAACTGAAAGTACGGACTTGGAGAGTTATTTGTACTCATGTTCATAGCAGCATTACTTACAATAGGTGGAAGCAATCCAAGAAAACATCAAGGGATAGATGAACAAATTGTGGTATATAAACACAATGGAATATTATTCAGCCTTAAAAGGGAAACTTGACACTTGCTACAAAGTCAATAAATCTTAAAGTCATTATGCTAAACAAAATAAGCAAGCCACAAAGTGACATATGTTTCCACTTATGTCAAATTCATAGACAAAAAGTATAGAATGGTGGTTACCAGAGGCAAGAAACAGGGAGGAATGGGAAATTAATGTCTGATGAGTTCAGAGGTTCAGTTTGAGAAGATGAAAATGTTCTGGAAATGAATGGTGGTGATGGTTGCACAACAACATAATATACTTAACGCCACAGAAGTGTATGCTTACAAATAGCTAAAATGGCAAATTTTATATTATGCATACTTTACCACAATGTAGAAAAATACCCAAAAAAGTTGACTTTATGTCTTGAGATTTAAGAAGAGCAATTTTCAAGAAACAGAAGTGGGTGAGCATGAACAGGAAGAGTGGGGAAAGAGAGGAGGATAAATTCAATTATTTCCCATTTCTGTTTTAGTAAGTCACTACTACTAAAGAGATCTAGTATACTTCTTAAATACGAAAATTTTAAAATTTGAGCTTTATCACTGGACAGGATTACAATTCTGAGGCAGCTATGTAAAACAGTGAAATAAAACACCTTTCAGTTGGGGAGTCGAACTTCTACCCCCATTATTTGCCAGCTAACAATGGGTCTCGATTTTTTTAAAACATTCAACTGAAATGACTGAGTACTCATTTTGCACCATTGTGCAATATAGCTTAAAAACAAAACAAACAAAAAACCTGGGGCAAAACACATGTAACAAAATTTACCATCTTAATCAATTTTAAGTGAACAGTTCTATGATATTAAGTATATTTACACTGCTGTGCTACCAACACCACCATCCGTCCACACAACTTGTTTCATTTTACAAAACAGAAATTGAACCCATTAAACAGTAACTCTTCATTCCCCGCTTCCCTCCACCCCCTGGCAACCACCATTCTACTTCCTGTCTGTGTGCAACATACTTTCATAATGTGGTATTTTCTGTTTGAAAACAGCAACACAAGAGTGTGGTAATGGCATCAAGGTATACAACTAGAACAATGGAACAGAATAAAGTCCTGAAATAGACCTACATATGGCTAACTGATTTTCAGCCAAGTGCAAAGGAGATTTCTCAATTCAGTGGGAAAGTAGTCTTTTCAACAAATCTTGCTGAGACATTTAGATGCTCCTATCTTTTTAAAAAAGAACTTCCATCCATCACTCACACAACATACACAAAAAAAGGAACTTCAAATGGATCATAGATCTAAATGTAAAACTTAAAACAGTAACATTTACAGAAGAGAATATAGAACATCTTTGTGCTCTTAGGTTAGGCAGATTTCTCAGATATAACATGAAAACTATAATCAATAAAAGAACAAGTTGATAAACTGAACTTTGTCAAAATTAAGAACATGTGTTCTTCAAAAGACACTGTTGAGAGAGTAAAAAGACAAGCCACAGCCTAGGAGAATACATGCCAACAAGCCATGGCTTGGCTGCTCCTGGGGCCATCTAGTAATGTAGGACTTCTCTTTCCTATTAATGTCTCACCCAATTTTTCCTTGAAGTTCTTGCTAGTGCCTCGTGTGAGTTTACCAACAGTTCTGTCCACAATGTGTGCCTGACACTATGCTGTTGTGCCTCAGTTCATCCTTGTCATGATCTGCTCTCCCTAAGCTGGGAGTGAGCACCTTAGGCTCTCTTCATGCCCACCCTCAGCACAATGGCATTTGTATCACAGTCAAGGGTGTTCCCGCCAGAGATACCAAGGGAACCAGTGACAGAATGTATGTAACTTAAGTGATACAAATCACCACCTCCAATCTGTCTACCCTTTGGCATCTAAGCCACAACATTTAAAAAAGCGGAAAAAAAAAAAAAGAATATACTAAATAAAAGGCTTGGGTCCAGAAACACACACACACTCCTCTCAAAACTCAACAATACGAAAACAATCTAATTTTTTTCAAGTCAGCAAAAGAGTTGAAAAGATACATTTCCAAAGAAGATATATGGTTGACAAATAAGCAGGTGAAAAGATACCCAACAGAAGTCACTAGGGAAATGCAAATAAGAACCACAATGAGCTGCCACTAATTTTAGGGTGGCTAAAACTATAATAAAAAGACTGGCCATGCCATGTGTTGATCAGGAAGTGGAAAACTAGAACTCTCATACATTGTTGTTAGGAATGTAAAACGATACTACTCTGAAAAACCTGACATGTGACCCAGCCATTCATTTACCCAAGAGAAAGAAAAGCATTTGTTCACACAAAGACTTACACATGAATGTTCATAACAGCTTTGTTTGTATCAGCCAAAAACTGGAAACAAGCTGAATGGCCAACAGGTAAATGGACAAACAAATCATGATAAAGCCATACAAAGAATACTCAGCAATAAAAAGAATTAATTATTAATATATACAACATAAAAGAATTTCAAAATAATTATACTGGCTGAAAAAAAATAAAAAGACTGTATAGGGTTTTTCTGTAAAATTCTAAAAATGCAATATAATCTATAATATAATCTATAGAGAAAGCAGCATAACTGAGGATGGAAAGTTATTACGGAAGAAAAGTAAGAAAGAGGAAATACAATGGGAGTAGAAAGTTCTAGGAGTGATGGGTATATTCATTATTTTGACTGTGGTTTCATGGGTATAAAAATATGCCAAAGCTTATCAAGTTTTAAATATGAGGTTTACTGTGTGTCAATTATACCTCAATAAAGCTATTTTTAAGAAAAGACAATGGTCCATAAAATGTACAAAACCATAAAAAAAATTTAAATCAATTTTACATTTTAATTGTCAGATTTACTATTTTCACTGCAATAAAATGTAAAAATTCTGCACATAGAGGTAATACAAAAAGTGAAAAGATAAACTGAAGAAAATGTAATTCTGAAGTAATGACCAACAAAGAATTCATGTCTAGAAAATACTTTCATAAAACCTGTTAAGAAAAAGACAATCCAAATGAAAAATGAGCAGAAAATGGGGAAAGATAACTCACAAAAGAGAAAATCTGAATAGCAATAAATGTAACCAAAAAGATAAGCAACTCTTCACATCAGAAAAACAAAAACCCACAATAAGATAGCACAGTCCACTCACCAGAATGGCTAAAATTAAACTGTCTGACTACACCAAGTATCAGCAAGAGTATAAGGCAATGGTAACTTTCAAACACTGATAACTGCATAAACTGCTACAAATACTGAGGAGAATAACTTGGCAGTATTTATTACAGTTGAAGATAGGACTATGTACGAACCCAGGAATTGCACTCAAAGCACATACTCTGAAAGAAATTCTTGCATCCACATATAAATACACACAAAAAAAAGATGTCTACCCCAGCAGTTAACGTAAATGCCTCCAAATCCATTAATAAAAGAATGGACAAATGAACTGTGATGTATTTACATAATGAAATACTACATACCATGAATGTATCAAAAAGTGAATGTTATCAAAACTATATATACCAAAAAGTATACATATAACTAGATAACTCTTAGAAACATTATTCAAAAAGCTTCAGAAGAACGCCATGTGCATGCCTTCGTGCTAAGTCACTTCAGTATGACTCTTTGTGACCCTATCGACTGTAGCCTGCTAGGTTCCTCTGTCCATGGGATTCTCCAGGCCAAGAATACTAGTTGGCTGCCGTGCCCTCCTCTGAGGAATCTTCCCAATCCAGGGATCAAACCCACATCTCTTACATCTCCTGCATTGGCAGGTGAGTTCTTTACCACTAGTGTTACATAGTACATCATTTAAGCAAAGTTGGAAAACCTAAGAAACAATACTACACATTATATTAAAATTCACAAAGTAAAGAGATGCTGGAGAAACATTAAATAGCAAAATCAGGATGATGGTGGGAGGTAGACAATCTCTGACACAGCACACACAGGTAGCTTCAATTATTTCTGAGGTTGTGTTCATTTTAGCATTACACACTTTACACTTGTATATTGGAAATATTTGTTTTGAAAAGTAACATACCCTTGAAAGTTTTGAGCAAAACTAATTTTCAACCTAGATTCCTATACCCAGCCTAACTAACACAAAAGAAAGGGGAAACCTCCTCAGGAAGCTACTGAATGGTAACTCACACCCCAAATAGGGGAGTAAAACAAGTCAAAGGCATGACGGCCAGAAAACAGGATCTAACAAGGGAAAAAAGCAAAGACAAGTACTGAAACAACAGATGATAAAATGAAAATTAATTTAAAAGGGTAACAGAAGTACAAACCATACAAAAACACAAGAAATATAAAGGGAATATTCCACTTATTCTTCACTGAAATGAAACAAATGATAACACTTTAGTAACTGTGTTTCACAATTTTTCCATATAGCACTGCTTTATAAAATTATATTATGGTTTTCTAACATTTTTTTTTATAAAAAACAGATCCTGGATAACCTTTCCTATCAATACATACAGCAGTATCTTTTTGCCTGTTTAAATTTGAAAAAAAAAATACTGAAATACACCAAAAAGGAAAATTCACACATAATCCTACTTTACATAAATACATACATACATACATACATACATACATACATACATACAGAACTTTAAAGTTCTGTATGCAATAAAGAAGTAAAAGATCACACCTGTGTTCCATCTAATTCTATTCCTACTCTCTATGGCCAAATAACCCTGATAAATACAATTTGGTATGTCTTGGTACGTATGCCTTATATACATAAACAAAAGCTTTCTGATTCTTTTTTTTTTTTTTTTTTTTTCTGATTCTTTGTAACAATCTCTTGAGCTCAAACATTTTATGGCTCTGGGATGTTCAAGGGGTACTTGTTTTTTTGGCATTTTCAAACCTAAAATAAAAAAGCCCTCATCCATTTCACGATGGATTTCTGGCATTCCTGCTTTCCCTTAAATTAGTGGGGTTTTTTCTCTTCTTAATCATACACTTGCTTCAAATTTTTAGTTTGGCAATGAAGCTGATTATAGAAAAGTGGCATGGAAATTCGTCTCTTTATGGTCTATACCAACTGGAAGGAGCGATAATGTTTACTAAAAAACATTTATGTTTTAAATTACTACATAATAGTTAGACAAGGGAACTGTTTTACTTAAGTTCCTGTTACCTAAGGACAAACTAGTTGGAAGGTGGATAAATACATATGACCATCAAACACTGACTACTGCTCTACTGTAACAATAAGCAAATGCAACAGGAAAAAATGTTTAATACTTATCTTCTCCACTAGACAATAAGCTCACTATAGACCAGAACCCTGAGTAGTATGTAGCAGGTATTTTACAATTATTTGCTTTTTGATTCTTTGCCAAGTTATTAAAGATCTAACTTATTTTTTTATAATTTTTTTTAAAAATTTTATTTTATATTGGAGTATCACTGATTAGCAACGTTGTGATAGTTTCAGGTGGACAGCAAAGAGATTCAGCCATACATATAGATGTATCCATTCTCCCTCAAACTCCCCTCCTATCTAGGCTGCCACATAACACCGAGCAGAATTCCCTGTGCTAGACAGCAGCAGGTCCTTGTTGGCTACTCATTCTAAATATAACTGACAACTTATTTTTGAAGTTTGATTAAGACAGTTTTTCACATACATATCTTTGACTAATATGCCTATATACCAAAACAAATTCAAACGGAAGAGATTTAATTCCAAATTCTCACTGCATCACTTCATGGCAAATAGATGAAGAAAAAGTGGAAACAGTGTCAGATTTTATTTTCTTGGCTCCAAAATCACTGCGGATGGTGACTGCAACCATGAAATTAAAAGACACCTGCTCCTTGGAAGAAAAGTTATGACAAACCTAGACAATGTATTCAAAAGCAGAGGCATCACTTTCCAGACAAAGATCTGTATAGTCAAAGCTATGGTTTTTTCAGTAATTATGTAGGGATATGACTGCCCTCAATCTTTCCCAGCATCAGGGACTTTTTAATTACTCCCTATTTTATAGACAGGAATACAGAGGTACAGCAAAGTTTAAGGTCACAAGAGAATCAGAACGAGGATTTAAAATGAAACCTCTTAACTTCAAATGTATGTTCCTATGTATGTTCTCCATTTCATTAGACAATAAAACATAAGACTGACCAAACATGATGTTTTACCCATATTTACTGTTAGAACTTCATGGGATAATTTGTCTTAGGTTTAACATTCTCATTTACCAAGTCCTTTAAACATCAAAATCAAGATTTCACTACGAAGGAAGAGCCAAATAAGGATAGTGAGCATAACAATGAATGTAAACAATTTCAGCTAGAATTAGTAGAGTAGCTTCCACTGGGATGGCCATTTACCCTAGAGGAATAAATGATAACCCATCAAGGGGCAGAAATACAATATTGAAACTTTTTTTTAGTTGCACTATGTCTTTGTTGCTGCATGTGAGCTTTCTCTAGTTGCAGCGACCAAGGGGCTGTTCTCTGTTGCGGTAAGTGGACTTTTCACTGGGGTGGCTTCTCCTGCTTCGGAGTGCAGGCTCTAGGTGTGCGGGCTTTGGCAGCTGTGGCACACAGCCTTAGCAGTTGTGGCTCAAAAGCCCTAGAGTCTAGGTTCAATAATTGTGGTCCATGGGCTTACTTGCTCCTCGGCATGTGGAATCTTCCCAGATCAGGGACCAAACCCGTGTCCCCTGCACTGACAGGTGGATTCTTATACAAGCACCACCAGGGAAGTCCAATATTGAAACTTTTATTTAAATTAGTTTTAAAAACCTCACCCTTTTTATACTTCTGTGTTTGCTTGTACTTTATATATTGGTATTGTATTAAAAAATTTTAATATTCATTTATTTCAATAAGGATGTACAAGGCAAATGTTTGGAGACAACTTAGAAAATAATCCTTAGCAAATGTTTCTGAATAGAATTATTTACTTTTGAAGGAGAATCACATCTAAAAGGTCATCTCATTTAAGTAGCAATTTGAAGCCCCATAACAAACTGATTTGGCTTAAGGTAACATGTCCACAGGGAGGCCTGGTGTGCTGCAATCCATGAGGTCACAGAGAGTCAGACATGACTGAGCAACTGAACTGAATACGTCCATTCAGTGAAACTTTATTTGAAAATGTATAAAGATAACAACACAGAAAAAAAGTTAGCCAATGAAAAGCACGAGGGTCTTTCCATTTATTCAGCTATAATTAGTCTTTCTAAAGATTCCCAAATCTCCCCAAAATAGGAACGATCAATAAATGTTTGTTGGAAATGAGTACACTGACAAATCTCTCACAAAAATCACTAAATGTATCATACATTCCAAGGGCCTCAGGCTAGGCCACAACTAACTCTACAGTATGTTCTGCTTCTTGAGAACCTCAAACAGCATGGAATCCTAAGATTACAAGGTCACACTGAATGATTAGACACAATCAAATTTTAATGACTTTTAACTAATAACATTTTCAAATAGAGGTATGTTTAAAAAGTAAAGACAAATCTCACAGGGGGAAAAAGTAAATACCTAATACACATGAAAAAATACACAAATGTTGTTAATTTAATAGTGTAATAGCAATTATCTGCCACAACCAGATGGCCAAATATTAATAAGTTCAGTAATATCAGAAATGGCAAGGCCAGTATCTATCAAAATTTTAAAAAACATTCTCTTTAGTCCAGTATTGTAATTTCAATTCCAGAAATCCATGATATGGATTTAAATAACTGGTGCTTAGTGTTTAAAGTTATTCACTTCAATATTATTTGTGATAACAACAAAAAAGAACACAAATGACTTAATTGTGGTGTACTGATACAGAAAATTGTCCTGATACAGAAAATTGTCCTCATTATAGTAAATTAAAATGCAAATTTCAGAAGACTGTATATTTTCATTTTTAAAAGTACACGAGACACTGTTAACTTCTCTGCCAAGTGACTGGAGGAACTGAAGGCAGAAGAGGGCTTTTACTTTTCCCTTAAATGTCTCTGTAACTTTATATACTCTGCCATGAGCATTGCTTTTATAGTTAAAAAAAGTTTTTAATTAAGAGTGTTGGGACTTCCCTGGTGGTCCAGTGGCTAAGACTCCCCGCTCCAATGCAGGGGGCCTGGGTTTGATCCCTGGTCAGGGAACTAGATCCCACATGCTGCAACTAAAGATACCAAGTGTCACAACTAAGACCCAGCACAGTCAAATAAATAAATAAATTAAAAAAAAAAAAAAAAAAGCGTTGACGGTTTTGCTACCTGAACAATTTAAAATTGATGCAGTTTTCAATGGAATACCATGAAGTTACTTTTTTAATGTAGTCAATATGTACGTGTTCCACATGAAAAGATATCTAAATGAAAGAAGCAAGTTTTAGTATATAAACTTGACACTATTTTTTAAAGACAGTACATATCATACAGAAAAATTCTGTAAGTATATGAATGAATGATGAAAATGAAGAATATTTTACTGTGTTGTAACTTTTAATTCCCAAACTGTTATCTAAAGAAAATGTAGCACTGAAATATAGAGGGTATGTGATAGCTTTCATCTTTACTTTCTCTTCTCTTACATTACTCTCATTTTTTACAATTACGTTTATGAGTTAAACAGTGAGACTTTCACTTTTTGCTTTATGCATTTATACATCTTGTCTTAAACTTCTAGAAAGAGCATGCATCGGTCTGGAGTCACAAAAAAACAAAAAATGAGTATTCAGTTTTATTACCTTAAGATATCTTATATACCTTAAACATATATAAAAATATATACACATGAAAAAAGAAAACGAAATCACAAATTAAAATACACCTATTTTATATAATCATTTATCATAAAAATACAATTCCCAAGCTAAGTCATTTATTCTATCATACCTGGTAATAATTCTTGTAAGTGTCCATATTAAAAGGCATTACTGTTCTGGCTAATGTGGCACACTCAGGTTAATCTCTTTGGGAGTAAAAATACTTTAAAACCAAATAAATGTCAGCACAATCAGCTACTAGATTCCCCCCAAAACAACAAGAAAACGCCTCAAAAAAACACACTGAGAAATCAGTATAGCACAAAAGTGAGGAGAAACAGATAAATACATCAGTATTAATAGTTTCCAAGCTACCTGTGTTGCAGAAATACAGGAAAACCTAGATGAATAAACATGAGCTCAAAATATGTCTGAAATACAATTCATTCTCAATTTCCAAAAAGTTATAATACATTAAAATATTGTTCATTTGGGACAATAAGTATAATCTAAAAATGGCAAAAACTTTGGAAGGAAATTTTTTATAAAAAGCTCCCAGTCGTTTAGGCCGAAACCAAGAAATCAAAACTCGGTGCTGTGCAGAAACATAAAGCAATCAACTATTCACCATAGTGATTTGCTTTACTATAATGAAACCAAAGCATGTGATTTGGGGGCTGATACAGGTTTAGAACATGGCAAAATGTTCTATAGACACCCTTATCTTAGCAAATGCTATACAAAACTTAAATGTCTTTCTAGGAGTCACAATGTGTCTTGTATTTTTTAAAAAAGCATTTTTCCAAACATCAACCCAACTTACATGAACACAGAACCCTTATTTTAAGAAGTGCTTATGAATACATGTATTTCATGGAACAAACATAATTTAGGAAATGTTGATTAAAAAAAAACAGCATAGGCTCTGGAGTCAGACTTCACCACAGCTGTGTGATCTTGAGAAAGTTACATAATTTCCCTGAGTCTCAATTTTCTATCTGTAAAAGGAAAATACCACCACTTACCCACGTGCCTGGCACACAAAAAGATGCTCAATATATTAAATATCTATTTTTTTGACATGGTTTCCATGTTGGCTTATATCAGCAATGAAAGTTTCAGGAATCTATTTTTTTATATCAACTTGCAATCTATGTTCGGGTTTTCTAATATGGTGTCAATCACATCCAAAATAAATACTTCAATCTGGCTAAACAAACCTTGCTGAAAAATTCATTACTTTAAATGTTTGTGGAATATAAGAAACGAGGGGAAGTTCTTAGAAAATGTGAATAAAATTAAATCGAGATTCTACTTTTAGTTAATCAAAACACAAGAACAGTAGACCTGATCCCTACTGGAAGCAGCATGACCTTCTTGACAAAAAAAGTTCTTATTTTTTGATTAAGATAGGTTAAAACTCCCTTGTTACTCTCAAGAAGTCTAGTCAAGGATTTATGGAAGGAAGGAGAGAAAGGATCAACAAATACTGACTGAGCAGCTATCAAAAGCCAGGGGCTAATATAGGGAGGGGTAAACAGAACAATCAACACCCTCATGCTGCTCACATTCCAGGTGGGCACACAGACAGAGACGTTTCAGACAGCCGTCAGTGATGAAAAGAACTATAAAGGAGTGCTAAGGAGTCAAGAGAAGATGGGGGTGTGCTGCTTCAGATAAGACAGTCAAGGGAGACCTCTGGGGCAGGTGACAGGTGTCTAGAACAGAATGAAAACAAATATTTTTTAGTCTGCCAATGCCTTTGCAGTCTTGAAATAAGTGATGTTTTCTATTTAGATTTTTTACTAATGTGGTTCAGAAGAGCATGATCCACAGGTAGGCACAGAAGTCACTAGAGGCTACAGTTTAAGAGACTAGGTGGTACCACGGTAAATGACAGCACCCAGAGCTCCCACTGCTTCACAGATCACCTTTACAATAATGTTTTGGTTATATGCACTGAAAAACTAGTTTTTGTGATTATAACTAACTGTTCTCTAGTTCCTATATAGCTATCTCCCAAGAGAAGGCAACACAAGAAGAAAAGCTAATGCATTTAATAAAAACCCTTTAAACTAAATAATTGAAAGAAGTAAAAATAAAAAGATATTGCTCAAGAGTCTTCATGGCCACCAACCTCAAGGAGTTTCGAAGACTGATCCTTCCTATCTCAGCATCTCCAAGTCATGTGTGCTCAGTCGTGTCTGACTCTTTGCAACCCCATGGGTTCCAGCCCACCAAGCTCCTCTGTCCATGGGATTTTCCAGGCAAAAATACTGGAATGGGTTGCCGTTTCATACTCCAGGGCATCTTCCCAACCCAGGGATCAAACCCGAGTCTCCTGAGTCTCCTGCATTGGCAGGCAGATACTTTACCACTGAGCCATCTGGGAAGCCCTAGCATCTTTCTCAATACTATATAATGCCTCCTATTTGCCCCTCTCCGTCAACTCTAGCCCTCATTTCACACATGTAAATGTGTACCTTAATATGAATGTAAGCCAAATTGACAAATAATGTCTCCAAGAAATGACCAAAATCTACCCTGTTTCTTTACAATAATTTCTTATGGTAAAACCGCCTGTTAACATACCAGATTTTACATTAAGTGTTCCTACAAAATTTATTCAACAAATTAGTTCTGTGGGCCAGGCATTGTATTAATTTCTAGGTACCAAGAGTAAAACAAAGACTTGTTGGCTTACTAGTCAATACAAGAAATAAACATGGGGAAAAAAAATTCAGGTACCATGCTGATGTACAAGGTGCTACTGGAGTACATATTCTAAGTGGAAGAGTCACCTTATTCTATCTAATGAAATCAGAAAATGTTTGAAAACGCTTATTATTTGAGCCAGGTAGTCAAGGATAGATAAGCAGATGAGTTAAGGGAGGACCCTGGGATTAGTCAAGCAGACTAAGAGATGAACACTGCGGTGAAGATAGACCAAAAAAAAAAAGAGAGAGAGAGAGTTGGGTGTAAGGGGTGGAACAGTTCAGACCCTAAAAAGCTTTGCTTGCCAGGTTAATAAGTGTGAATTTTATCTTGCCTTTGGGGCAAAAAAAAAAGGAAGAATTTTAGTGAATAAAGTGTCCAACAAGATCATGTTTATAATTTAGAAGGAACACCAAAATGGACTGTAGATAAGGTCACTTGGAAGGCAAGGAAGATTAGTGAAGAGCTGTAAAAGGACATTATGAAGCCTGAACTAAGACCTTGACAGCAAGAAAAAGAGTTAAAACCAAATAGGTATATGCAAGCCAGAATCAAGATTGCCAGGAGAAATATCAATAACCTCAGATATTCCGGTGACACCACCCTTATGGCAGAAAGTAAAGAAGAATTAAAAAGCTTACTGATGAAGGTAAAAGAAGAGAGTGGAAAAGTTGGCTTAAAACTCAACATTCAAAGAACTAAGAATATGGCATCTGGTCCCATCACTTCATGGCAAATAGATGGGGAAACAATGGAAACAGTGACAGACTATTTTCTTGGGCTCCAAAATCACTGCAGATGGTGACTGCAGCCACTAAATAAAAAGACACTAGCTCCTTGGAAGAAAAGCTATGATAAACCTACATAGTATATTAAAAAGCAGAGACATTACTTTGTCGACAAAAGTCTGTCTAGTCAAAGCTATGGTTTTTCCAGTAGTCACTTATGGATGTGAGAACTAGACCATAAAGAAGGCTCAGCACACAACTGATGCTTTCAAACTGTGGTGTTGGGTAAGACTCTTGAGAGTCCCCTGGACTGCAAGGAGGTCAAACCAGTCAATCCTAAAGGAAATCAACCCTGAAAATTCATTGGAAGGACTGCAGCTCCAATACTTTGGCCATCTGATGCAAAGAGCAGACTCATTAGAAAAGACCTGGATGCTGGGAAAGATAGAAGGTAGAGGAGAAGGAGATGACAGAGGACGAGATGGTTGGATGGCATCACTGACTCAATGGACCTGAGCTTGAGCAAGCTCCGGGAGATGGTGAAGGACAGGGAAGCCTGGTGTGCTGCAGTCCGCAGGGTGCAAAAAGTCGACACAACTGAGCGACTGAACAACAGGTATATAACAAAGCGTCAAAAAAAAGCAAACAACTAAAAGGAAATCTATTAAAATCAAAGAAAGCATCACAGATAAGGTGACATTTGCACAGGGCCCTAAAGAAGGAAAGTCAGCCATGCAGAAAATGTGAGAAAGGATAGAACAGCACGATGAAGGGGCTTCCCTGATAGCTCAGTTGGTAAAGAACCGCCTGCAATGCAGGAGGACCCTGGTTCAATTCCTGGGTCGGGAAGATCCAATGGGAAAGGATAGGCTACCCATTCCTGTATTCTTAGGCTTCCCCTGTGGTTCAGCTGGTGAAGGGAAAGGCTAACTACTCCAGTATTCTGGCCTAGAGAATTCCATGGACTGTATAGTCCATGGGGTCGCAAAGAGTTGGAAAGGACCAAGGGACTTTCACTTTTCACAGCACAATGAAAGGGAAAGACCTAAAAATGCTGGATGAACTGAGCTCTTGTTAAAGTAGTAATGCCATCCTTTGTAGATCAGTCACCTGGGAAATATTTACTGAAAGCTTAACGTGTGTTTTGGATCTTGGTGAATCCAATGACAATTAAGATCATCTTTCCAAAATAATGCACCTAAAAACTTGTAGGCACAATTTTAACCACAGAGTAACTGAGATCCCAAACTTGGTCCATGGTATCCAAGTACAGTAATTCTGAATAAGAGTAGAACTGGGGTGGTGGGACTGGCTGGCTACTCAAGAGCTGAAAAGTAAGCTGGGGGCAAGGCTGTTAAGACTTTTCATCCCAAGAAATCTGGATAACTCAGTTTCAGAGCCACTGGCTTTTAACAGAGATTGTTTTATCTAGTCCACACAACAATGTATTTACATAGAGAACAATAAGTACTATTATTATGTTTGCAAATGAGAAACTTCGGTTTAAAGAAAATTAACATGACCCAAGGTCACACAGCTAGTTTAAATGGTAAAGATGGTATAGAATGACAATCTGACTCAGGCCTTTGGACCCAAACACGAATCTAGGGAAAACTGAAATATATTCAATACTCATTGAGTTAACATTTAAAAATCTACAGTTACTGTTAGTCCAAAACTGGAAGTGTCTCATAAACAAGGATTACTCATAAAGCTACTGTGCCCGATACTCTCAAAGTATAATCATTCAGTCAATAATGTCAATTTTGTAATGAAGTCTACTGTAAAAGTCTTCAAAATCTGTGTTACAAATACACCAACCAGTTGGAAAACTTCAGGAATCTGGGTTCCCAAAACATAGTAAGAACCTGAGAGGATATCATCAATTTTCCAGCAAGACAAAGAAAGACTGTTTTCTAGAGTTAATCTTATCCACAAAGTCTGGCAGACAATGTTTTCAGAAAAGGAACTGAGGGAAGGGCGGGGGGGGGGGGGGGGGGGGGGGGGGGGGGGGGGTGGAATCCACATCCAACAGTCACTGAATACAAATTTTCACTGACTACGACTTCATCTACAGATCATTTTCTTAGTAACTATTACTTATGAAGTTTCATTTTGATCATCTTTACAAACTTCTGAAAATTGAAAACATGCCCAGAATGAAACAAGCTTCTCTATCCTTTCATATGCTAGTTTATTTCTTGACTTGGTGCAATTCCAAAGACAGAGCCATTTCTTACAAGTGCAGCAAAAGCTAGAGGGAATATGGTCCCAGCCTGTTGCAGGAGGTTCTACTTTGCACACTCTAAGTCCCTAAGACAATATCTTTAACTTAAACATATGATAAAAATACCTTTTATGGCAGTTAAGCATCCCAGGGAGCATCGGTGAGGCCTTTATGATAATGTAACATCACTACTTCTGTTTACACATTCCTTAGGTACTCCTGCAGGACAGGTCACTATTTCCAGCACTAAGTGCAATGTCAGGCACACACACAGTCAGTAGGTGAAAAAATCTGACACTGCCTTTCTAATGTGAAACCAAAAGCTATTCAACCAAATCTGGATGGTGAAATTATTCCTACTTCATCATAAAACTAAAAAAAAAAAAAATTTCTGTTATCTGATAAGAAAGGACAGCCTAAGTTGACTGGGCTATGGGAAAAAATGTGCCAAAATAATGTGACAAATATTGTGAAGAGTTGAAAATAAACTTTCTGGTCTGTTTGTATAAAGCATTACAAGCAGATAAAGGTCAGAAAACAAAACATAATCTCACAGTCACATTTTGCCCAAGGTTATTAGCTAGTAAGTGGTAGAGTTACAATTAAGACCCAAATAACTCCCAATCCAATGCTTTCCATTACAACATATTGTCACTGATACTTTTATTTTATAAGTGTAAAAAACTGTTTCGGGAGAATTTCAGACCAAAAAAGAAAAAAAAATTCACTAAAAAAAAAATTACAAAAATATTTTGTTTTAAAAACTCTTCTAAAAAAAAAAGAAAACTCTTCTATGCCCTCACATATCTAAGTGTTGCAAAGACAATACATTAAAAATTAATCAAAATCGAAGCCACCAGTACTAGGCTTAAAGCGACATATATATATATGTTATTCTCTGACAAGCTTCAATTTGATTGGTTATATCCATTCCTGCTATCCTTCCAAGAAGACAACGAAAGCTTAGAAGGCTTATCCCAAACCAACAGTTCTGCTCTCCTCCTCACTAATCCTGGTCCAGTTAGTTCCCTCTTCTCCCAAAGCACTGTTTTCCTTCTCATCTCCACCATTAACACTATAATACCACCTCCTTTCCCGATACTTAACAAGGCTCATTTTCAACGCTTCAAGCACAGGGCCTTCTCAGCCACTCCATCCAAACTGGCCTCTCCTAGTAACTTCTAAGTTAACCTTTACATTTATTTTTACTAGTTGACTGTCTTCCCATAAGATGTCCCATAAGCCCCGCCCCCCTTTGTACAAGGTATCCTCTTCCATCATCACCAAACTGCATCTGGCAATACTGTTATTTCTACTACCTCCTCCAAATGGTAAACTCATCAAGGGTAAATGCTGTCTGATTCATGTTTCCTCAGTACTTGGTAAAGTGTCTGGCACCATCCTATGGAGTCAGTAAAAGTTTGTAAATTTGTATAGTAAGAATGTTCATTGAGAGTAAAGATGCAAAGGACACAGTGCTTCACAGTTCAGGGTAAAGGCTGCAGGTTGTAGACAAACTGGAGTGATACAATGTATGGAAAAGATTCATTGGCAAGGTCAAAATTCATTCAAGAGGAAGTGCCTCTGGCTTAGCAGAGGAGAGAGAAAAGCAATCAATCAAGTCAATTTTCGATCCTCCTCCGGACCAACAGAGCAAATTGTCCCTCTAAATAATAACTTTGGAACACCGCAATTTATTCTGCACACTCAACTACTCATTAAGAGCCCAAGTGCCAAAACACTACCATTATTTTGCATCCTTTAAGGAGCACCAGGTGAGAAGCAGAGGGGCGGGACCAAAACATGATTAGAACAAACAAGCAGACGAAAAAATAATCATGGCACATCTTCAAAATTTATAAAGAAAAATCGCGACATGATCAAGGAAAGAAAACTCAGCATACCAAGAAATATGTAATCATAGGTTAGGACCCACTATGGCACAGAAATAGTCACAGAACTGCCAAAACAGACCACACTCCACATCTTTCCCAATCCTCTTCTACTCAAAGACCCGAATAATCATTGCAAGGATCAACAGCCTCGTTTCTGGCAGCACAATTCTCCAAAGAACATAGAAAAGACGAAAGAACAGCTTTAATACCCGCTCCCCCCCCCTCCCCAAAAGGCAGCCAAAACCAAACCACCAACCAGCTCCACAATCCCTAAACAGAAAGCCCTAGACGCCTTTCAAAGCCAACTGTCATACCTTTCAGGGGCCCAAAAGACGTTCACTCCAAAGATAAGTCTCTGGCCCCAACATATATCTCCGAATTTTTAGGAAAATCCAGGCTTTCCAATTTGGAGATCTGCACTCAAAAAAGGATCTCCTGGCAGAAATGAGCAATCAATCTTTCAACAGGCAATGGCGCTCCAACCACCCGGCTGGGGGACAGGCAACGACGACAGGGCACGGCCCTTCCAGGGAGCCGCCGGCGCCCTCCCAGCTCTCAGTCTGACCCAGCGCAACCCTCCCTGGCGGTGGCCAAAGTCGGGCACTTGGCGGAGGGGGGCCAGCGGCTGGGCTTTCGAACTGGGCCTTCCCGGCCCCGGGGGCGCGGCAAGACACGGAGGTGGCGCCTATCAGTCCAGCCCCGGCAGCAGCAACAGATCCGGGGCCTCTTCCCCTGGCCTCCCCGCCCCGCCGCCCTCAGCCAGCCAGTCCGCCCCTCACCTGGCAGAAGCTCCGACAGTAGTTCAAAGATGAGACCTCCGACACCTCCTGCTCCCTCAGTTCTGTCTCCAGCTGCCACAGACAGGGTCGCAATCCGGAGGCTACCGGCGCCGGAGATGCGGGACTATGGCCCCGAGCCATGGACTCAGTCTCGGTTCCTTCTCCGGCTCCGGCTCCTGCCGGAGCCTCAGCCCCAGCCCCGGCGGTGGCGGCGGCGTCTCCCTTTCCGTCCGCCATCTTCCCACGGCCCAGCAGCGCGTAGGCAACCAAGCCACGTGACTCAGACCTGGCCCCGCCCCCGGCCGACCGCGCGTGGTGACGCACTCCGGGGCGACTCGGGCGCCAGTTGGATTCCGTCATTGGAACTCTGGACGCTCCTCCCCTCCGCGGCCTCCTCAACAACCGCCCTGGCAACAGCCTGGCAACAACTGGCCAGAAGTTCCTGTCCACTGCCGTCCTTCCATTACTTTTGGAGTTACGGCGTCAGTGAGACGGGACATACATGCAGACATAATCTAGATATGTAAGAATGATGTTTGAGCTGTGATCTGAAGAACGAGAGAGATGTAGCCAGCAGAAGAGCCTTTTGAAAGGAAAGCATCCCCAGTAGAAAATAATAATAAGCAAGGTTGTGGATGTTGTGAGGTTGAAATGAAGACTACCCCCATGGGAACGTGGATGATAACAGAGAGGGCATTACACCTCAGTAGCTAAAGGATGAACTTTTCAATAAATGGCGCTGGAACATTTTTTTCCAAAAGGAAAAAAAAAAAAAAGGATTTTTACCTCAAACCGTATCTAAAAATAAATGCTGAATGGAGTAAAGGAAATATAAATATGATATCAAAATGGAGAATTTCTTAAGATCCAAAAAGCACAAACCATAAGGAAAAATATTATTAGATTGAAATTGTTAATTCTGCAGTAACAAGTTTTAAAAGGTGGTGCATGATGACAACCCAAAGACTTGACAATATTCATTACATATATAACCATCAAAGGATTACTATCCAAGAAGTCACCAAAACCAAAAGGAAAAAAGCAAACAATCTAACAGAAAAGTAGAGAAAAGATATTACGAGGTAGGTCACCCCCCCAAAAAAAACTGATGGCTGTTAAACCCATGACAAGATACCTAACTTTACTGTAACTATCATAGTACAAATTAAAACAGCAGTGAGACATAATTCCATACCCATCAGCTTGGCAGAAGTTTTAAATTAGTACCATGTGCTAGGAATTAGGAAAATGGAACTTACATGCTGCTGATAGAAGTATAAATTGATACATCATTTAGGAGAAGAATGTGAAATAATTAAAGATGCACATGTCGTGTAAGCCAGCAATTCCTAATAATAATAATCATCATCATCATCCATATTCATTGAGACTTAATATGTGCTAGGTAATTTTCTTGGAGAAGGGAATGGCAACCCACTCCAGTACTCATGCCTAGAAAATTCCATGGATGGAGATAACTTTCTAAATTTAATATGTCCTAGGTAATTTTCTGTTCATTTCCAAGGCAAACCATTCAATATCATGGTAATCCAAGTCTATGCCCCGACCAGTAATAGTGAAGAAGCTGGAGTTGAATGCTTCTATGAAGACCTACAAGACCTTCTTGAACTAACACACAGAAAAGATGTCCCTTTCATTATAGGGGACTGGAATGTAAAAGTAGGAAGTCAAGAAACACCTGGAGTAACAGGCACATTTGGCCTTGGAATACAGAATGAAGCAGGGAAAAGGCTAATAGAGTTTTGCCAAGAGAACGCACTGGTCATAGCAAACAACCTCTTCCAATAACACAAGAGAAAACTCTACACATGGACATCACCAGATGGTCAACACTGAAATCAGGTTGATTATATTCTTTGCAGCCAAAGATGGAGAAGTTCTATACAATCAGCAAAAACAAGACCTGGAGCTGACTGTGGCTCAGATCATGAACTCCTTATTGCCAAATTCACACTTAAATTGAAGAAAGTAGGGAAAACCACTAGACCATTCAGGTATGACCTAAATCAAATCCCTAACAATTATACAGTAGAAGTGACAAATAGATTTAAGGGACTAGATCTGATAGACAGACCCTGATGAACTATGGATGGAGGTTCGTGACTTTGTGCAGGAGTCAGGGATCAGGACCATCCCCAAGAAAAAGAAATTCAAAAAAGCAAAATGGCTGTCTAAGGAGGCCTTACAAATAGCTGTGAAAAGAAGAGAAACAAAAAGCAAAGGAGAAAAGGAAAGATATACCCATTTGAATGCAGAATTCCAAAGAATAGCAAGGAGAGATAAGAAAGCCTTTCTCAGTGATCAGTGCGAAGAAATGGAGGAAAACAATAGAATGGGAAAGACTAGAGATCTCTTCAAGAAAACTACGGATACAAAGGGGACATTTCATGCAAAGATGGGCTCAATAAAGGACAGAAATGGTATGGACCTAACAGAAGCAGAGGATATTCAGAAGAGGTGGCAAGAATACACAGAAGAACTGTACAAAAAAGATCTTCATGACCCATATAATCACGATGGTGTAATCACTCACCTAGAGCCAGACATCCTGGAATGTGAAATCAAGTGGGCCTTAGGAAGCATCACTATGAACAAAGCTAGTGGAGGTGATGGAATTCCAGTTGAGCTATTTCAAATCCTGAAAGATGATGCTGTGAAAGTGCTGCACTCAAGATGCCAGCAAATTTGGAAAACTCAGCAGTGGCCACGGGACTGGAAAAGGTCAGTTCTCATTCCAATCCCAAAGAAAGGCAATGCCAAAGAATACTCAAACTACTGCACAATTGCACTCATCTCAGACGCTAGTAAAGTAATGCTCAAAATTCTCCAAGCCAGGCTTCAGCAACAGGTGAACTGTGAACTTCCAGATGTTCAAGCTGGTTTTAGAAAAGGCAGAGGAACCGGGGATCAAATTACCAACATCTGTTGGATCATCAAAAAAGCAAGAGAGTTCTAGAGAAACATCTATTTCTGCTTTATTGACTATGCCAAAGCCTTTGTGTGAATCACAAAAAAACTGAAAAATTCTGAAAGAGATGGGCATACCAGACCACCTGACCTACCTCTTGAGAAACCTGTATGCAGGTCAGGAAGCAACAGTTAGAACTGGACATGTAACAACAGACTGGTTCCAAATAAGAAAGGGAGTATGTCAAGGCTGTATATTGTCACCCTGCTTATTTAACGTCTATGCAGTGTACGTCATGAGAAATGCTGGGCTAGATGAAGCACAAGCTGGAATCAAGATTGCTGGGAGAAATATCAATAGCCTCGGATAGGCAGATGACACCACCCTTATGGCAGAAAGTGAAGAAGAAGTAAAGAGCCTCTTGATGAAAGTGAAAGAAGAGAGTGAAAAAGTTGGCTTAAAGCTCCACATTCGGAAAACTAAGATCATGGCATCCGGTCCCATCACTTTATGGCAGATAGAATAGGAAACAGTGGCTAACTTTATTTTTCTGAGCTCCAAAATCACTACAGATTATGATTGCATAAATGAAATTAAAAGACTCTTACTCCTTGGAAGGAAAGTTATGACCAACCTAGATAGCATATTGAAAAGCAGAGACGTTACTTTGCCAACAAAGGTCCGTCTAGTCAAGACAATGGTTTTTCCAGTAGTCATGTATGGATGTGAGAGTTGGACTATAAAGAACGCTGAGTGCTGAAGAATTGATGCTTTTGAACTGTGTTGTTGGAGAAAACTCTTGAGAGTCCCTTGGACTGCAAGGAGATCAAAGCAGTCAATCCTAAAGGAAATCAGTCCTGAATATTCATTGGAAGGACTGATATTGAAGCTGCAGCTCCAATACTTTGTCCACCTGATGCGAAGAACTGACTCGTTGGAAAAAACCCTGATGCTGGGAAAGATTGAGGGCAGGAGGAGAAGGGGATGACAGAGGATGAGATGGTTGGATGGCATCACCGACTCAATGAACATGTTTTTGGGTGGACTCCAGGAGTTGGTGATGGACTTCAAGGCCTGGTGTGCTGCAGTCCATGGGGTCACAAAGAGTGAGCCACTGAACTGAACTGAACTGAACTTTCTAAATTCATTACATATATTAATTCATTTAATCCTACTAAATAGTGACTCCCCTGATAGCCCAGTTTTTATGATTTTGCCTTCTATTAAAGGGGATGTGTGTTCTCTCCTGGTGGGGAAGCTAAGATCCCACATGCCTCCTGGCCAAAAAAACAAAACGTAAAACAGAAGCAATATTGTAACAAATTCAATAAAGACAAAAAAAATTCTAAAAAATAATACCATGAAAAGTTACTATTATTATCATCATTTTACAATTCAATAAACAGAATTTAAAGAACGTGTGGTGTATATGTACAATGTAATATTAGGCAGAAAAAAGGAATGAAGCTTAGACATTTACAGGAACAGGAATGGTCCTGGAGGGTATCATATTTAGTGAAATAAGTCAAGGAAAGGCATGTACTGTAAGTTATCACTTATATGTGGAATCTTAACAAATAAAACAAACTGATGAGTATAACAAAATAGAAACAGACTCAGACATACAAACTTCTGGTTCCTGGTGAGAGGAAAAGGGGGTACGGACAAGATAGGTGTAAGGGATTAAGAGGTACAGACTACAATGTAGAAAATAAATAAGTTATTAATACAAGGATATATTGTACACCCCAGGGAATATAGCCAATATTTTATAACTATAAATGGAGTATAATCTATAAAAATTTGAATCACTAGTTGTATGCCTGAAGCTAATACAAGTCAACTACACCTCAATTTAAAAAAGGAAGAAGGTTTGACTCTCCTGTGAGACATCTGAATGGAGATACCAGATACGCACTTGGGTATATGACTGTGAAGCTACAGAGAGGGTAGGACTGGAGATACAAAGTCATCACTTGTTATGTCCTGTTATTAGACCAAAACTTCTTTCCTTGACTTCACCACGGCCTCCTCTAGTTTTCTTTTTGCTTCTTTGCTCTCTTTTATGGAAAAACTTCTCTAAAGGGAAAGCCAAACCCTCTGTTTCCACTTATTCTCTTTTCATTCTCTCTTGAACCCTTTTCAACCAGGGTTTCATTCCCCATTACTTGCTGAAGCTGCTCTTTTTAATGTAACCAGTCATTTACCACTTTTGCTGTGTTAAATCTTGAGTTCTGAGTCTTAATTTATCAGTTTCTTAGCAGTATTTGGCATTGTTGATCATTCCCCAACACTTGATTTTACTTAGTTTTCAAGTCTCCACATTCTTCTGGTGTTTTTTCATTGTTTCTCTTCTTGTTCTCCCATTCTGATTTCTAAATGCAGCAGGCACAATCTTTCAGTCTCTTCTGTCCACACTCATTGGCATACTCACCCAGACTCATATCACTGATACAGCATTGATATGATTGTTAATACTACCCGAAGCCTAGGCAAGAAAGTCCCTGCCCTGGCACAAACGTCATTCTCTCTCTTTCTCTCCTTTGTACATGCACGCGCGTACACACACAGAAAATATAACTATATAAAAAAACACATAGCTGCTTATCTCATGCAAAATCAAGCATTCACCACAAAATTCAACCCTAAAAATTTTCTTTTATGACCAACACTATTCCAGGGAACCCTCTCTCTCCTCCACATTTCTGTGTCCTCAAAACTAAAAGCACCCAGTGAATTGAAAGTAGGGACTTAAACACGTATTTGTATGCTCATTCACAACAGTATTATTCATAGTAGTCAAAGCATGGAAATAACCAAATGTCCATCAGTAGATGAAGGAATGAACAAAATGTAGTACATACATACAATGGAACATTGTGTACTAAGGTGCTTCAGTCACGTTTGACTCTTTGCGACTCTAGGGACTTGCCAGACTCCTCTATCCATGGGGATTCTCCAGGCAAGAATACTGGAGTGGGTGGCCATGCCCTCCTTCAGGGGATCTTTCCAACCCTGGGATCAAATCAACATCCCTTATATCTCCTGCATTCACAGGTGGGTTCTTTACCACTAGCGCCACCTGGGAAGCCCCACAATGGAGCATTATTCATTAATAATGAATTAAATGTCCATTAATAATGAATGAATGTCCGTCTTAAAAAAGGACGGACATTCTGACATGTTACAGCGTACTTGAATCTTGACAACATTACCCTGAGTTGAATAAGCAAATCAAAAAGAGACAAATACTGTATGATTCCACCTATATGAGGCACCTAGAGTAATCAGAATCATAGAGACAGAAAGTAGAATGGTGGTTGCCAGGGGCTGGAGAGAGAGAAGAAAGGAGAATTGGTGTTTAATGTTAATATTAGAGTTTCAATTTGGGAAGGTAAAACCTTCTAAAGATGGATGGTGGTGATGATTGTACAGCAAAGCGAATGTCCTTAATGCTGAACGGTATACCTAAAAATGGTTAGTTAAAATGGCAAAATTTAACACAGTATGAAAAACCTCAATGGTAATTGTATCACAACACCTTTAAGGTTTTGCATTGTGCCACTTAAAGAGAAACACATGCTGCTTTGAAATGCTCAGAGAATTTGAACAACAGAAGCACTTAAGACAAAGCACAAATGAACTTGTCATGTCCTTCCTCTCAGATAGCACAAATGCAGTAAGTTCTTGCATAACCAAGTATTGTTTCCCAGTAGTGGTGAATGTTTGCTATTTATTATTGTGTCTCTTCATGTTCCAATGCATGGTTCAGAAACAACTGATGAATTAGCACAGTGTCCCATAGCTGAAAAAAATTCTGCAATTCCTATGGCCCTTAAGTTATTTATGTATATATAGGAGTAGTAAATGGCAACCCATTCCAGTATTCTTGCCTGGAAAATCCCACGGACAGAGGAGGCTGGCGTGCTCATAGGATCGCAGAGTCAAACACAACCGAAGGGACTCAGCATGCACGCATGCATGCACATAGACATATGTGCGTGTGTCTAGATGTGACATGAGAGAAGAAAAAGACTGATTCTTTACATTGCCAATAGATGAACAATGAATGTTAGCCTTGGGCATGATATTATTTTTATAAAAATATTTTATAACACATTAATTCTTAAAAACTAAATATTTTTAATATTTATATAATTTGGCTTTAAAACTGTGATAATTTTGTATCTAATTTTAAGAGGTAACATCAATGTTTTAAGACAAAAATAACTTTTTTGAAAACATGAAAAACAATTTTTTGAGATGACATTTTTAATTTTTTATCAAAACATTTATTTTGTATTACCACTGTATTATGTTAATATTACATATAAATATATTATTTTGCATGAATTATTTTATGCACTTTGAATGCAACTACATTTTATTTTTAGTCCTTTTTAGCTCATTATTACTATAGACACAAACTATGAAAAACTTTATAAACAACATACTCAGTGATTTTACTAGGGCAAGAAAATTAATTGTATGAACTAAATATGTAATGATATACTAATTATGCATTTTATAATTTATCTAAAAAAAATCCCTGGCCCATCAAGAAAAAAATTGATCTAGAATACAAATTAGAGACACTTTTTTTCAAGCAGAAGGGAAGAGAGGCAGTGTTGAACTTCTGAGGAGAGGTAAAAAACTTCGTTAGGGTTACTTAGGAGTGTTATAGGAAAGAATACTTACTAGGTATGTGCACGAAAACTATAGGGCAGTGTAGAATGGCATTCATTCATTTATTTAACAAATATTGGGGATTCCCTGGTGGCACAGTGGTCAGGGAACTAAGATCCTGAAAGCAGTGTAGCTCAGACCAAAAGAAAAATATTCATTGACAGACTACTAGGTTTCAGGTACATCCTAGGGGCAGAAACATGGCATGAATAAAAGAACGTTGCCACTATGTTTGTATTCTTTTTTTCCCCCAGAAGAAACAATATAGCTAATGTATTTGTTTTACATGCAAAGATGGGCACAATAAAGGACAGAAACAGTATGGACCTAACAGAAACAGAAGATATTAAGGAGAGGTGGCAAGAATACACAGGAACTATGCAAAAGAGATCTTAATGACCCAGATAATCATGATGATATGATCTAGAGCCAGACATTCGGGAGTGCAAAGTCAAGTGGGCCTTAGGAAGCATCGCTACAAACAGAGGTAGTGGAGGTGATGAAATTCCAGCTAAGCTATTTCAAATAATAAAAGATGATGCTATGAAAGTGCTGCACTCAATATGCCAGCAAATTTGGAAAACTCCGCAGTGGCCAAAGGACTGGAAAAGGTCAGTTTTCATTCTAATCCCAAAGAAAGGCAATGCCAAAGAATGCTCAAACTATTGCACAATTTTATGCACTCATTTCACACACTAGCAAAGTAATGCTCAAAATTCTTCAAGCTAAAAAATATTCTCCAGGCTAGGCTTCAACAATACGTGAACAGAGAACTTCCAGATGTTCAAGCTGGATTTAGAAAAGGGAGAGGAACCAGAGATCAAACTGGCAACATCCGATGGATCATAGAAAAAGCAAAAGAATTCCAGAAAAACATCTGCTTCATTGACTATGCTAAAGCCTTTGACTGTGTGGATTACAACAAACTGTGGAAAATTCTGATAGAGATGGGAATACCACACTACCTGACCTGCCTCCTGAGAAATCTATATGCAGGTCAAGAACTTGTAACAGTTAGAACCGGACATGGAACAACAGACTGGTTCCAAATTGGGAAAGGAGTATGACAAGACTGTGTATTGTCACCCTGCTTATTTAACTACTATGCTGAGTACATCATGCAAAACACCAAGCTTGATGAATCACAAACTGGAATCAAGATTGCTGGGAGAAATATCAATAACCTCAGATATGTTGATGACACCACCCTTACGGAAGAAATTGAAGAGAAACTAAAGAGCCTCTTGATGAAAGTGAAAGAGGAGAGTTGAAAAGCTGGCTTAAAACTCATAATTCAAAAAACTAAGAATATGGCATCTGGTCCCATAGTTCAGTTCAGTCACTCAGTCATGTCCGACTCTTTGCAAACCCATGAACTGCAGCATGCCAGGCCTCCCTGTCCATCACCAACTCCTGGAGTCCACCCAAAAATATGTTCATTGAGTCGGTGATGCCATCCAACCATCTCATCCTCTGTCATCCCCTTCTCCTCCTGCCTCAATCTTTCCCAGCATCAGGGTCTTTCCAAATGAGTCAGCTCTTCGCATCAGGTGGCCAAAGTATTGGAGTTTCAGCTTCAGCATCAGTCCTTCCAATGAACACCCAGGACTGATCTTTAGGATGGACTGGTTGGATCTCCTTGCAGCCCAAGGGACTCTCAAGAGTTTTCTCCAACACCACAGTTCAAAAGCATCAATTCTTCGGCGCTCAGCTTTCTTTATAGTCCAACTCTCACATCCATACATGACCACTGGAAAAACCATAGCCTTGACTAGACGGACCTTTGTTGGCAAAGTAACGTCTCTGCTTTTTAATATGCTGTCTAGGTTGGGCATAACTTTCCTTCCAAGGAGTAAGCGTCTTTTAATTTCATTTATGCAGTCATAATCTGTAGTGATTTTGGAGCTCAGAAAAATAAAGTTAGCCACTGTTTCCTATTCTATCTGCCATAAAGTGATGGGACCAGATGCCATGATCTTAGTTTTCTGAATGTGGAGCTTTAAGCCAACTTTTTCGCTCTCTTCTTTCACTTTCATCAAGAGGCTCTTTACTTCTTCTTCACTTTCTGCCATAAGGCTGGTGTCATCTGCATATCTGAGGTTATTGACACTTCTCCCAGCAATCTTGATTCCAGCTTGTGCTTCATCCAGCCCAGCATTTCTCATGATGTACTCTGCATAGAAGTTAAATAAGCAGGGTGACAATATACAGCCTTGACATACTCCCTTTCCTATTTGGAACCAGTCTGTTGTTCCATGTCCAGTTCTAACTGTTGCTTCCTGACCTGCATACAGGTTTCTCAAGAGGCAAGTCAGGTGGTCTGGTATGCCCATCTCTTTCAGAATTTTCCACAGTTTATTGTGTTCCACACAGTCAAAGGCTTTGGCGTAGTCAATAAAGCAGAAATAGATGTTTTTCTGGAACTCTGTTGCTTTTTCGATGATTCATCAGATGTTGGCAATTTGATCTCTGGTTCCTCTGCCTTTTCTAAAACCAGCTTGAACATCTGGAAGTTCACAGTTCACCTGTTGCTGAAGCCTGGCTTGGAGAATTTTGAGCATTACTTTAATAGCTTGTGAAATGAGTTCAGTTGTGCAATGGTTTGAGCATTCTTTGGCATTGCCTTTCTGTGGGATTGGAATGCAAACACCTTTTCCAGTCCTGTGGCAGTTGTTGAGTTTTCCAAATTTGCTGGCATCTTGAGTGCAGTACTTTCACAGCATCATCTTTCAGCATTTGAAATAGCTCAACTGGCATTCCATCACCTCCACTAGCTTTGTTCATGGTGATGCTTCCTAAGGCCCACTTGACTTCACATTCCAGGATGTCTGGCTCTAGGTGAGTGATCATACCATCGTGATTATCTGGGTCATGAAGATCTTTTTTGTACAGTTCTTCTGTGTATTCTTGCCATCTCTTCTTAATATCTTCTGCTTCTGTTAGGTCCATACCATTTCTGTCCTTTATTGAGCCCATCTTTGCATGAAATGTCGCCTTTATATCCCTAGTTTTCTTGAAGAGATCTCTAGTCTTTCCCATTCTATTGTTTTCCTCCATTTCTTTGCATTGATTGATGAGGAAGACTTTCTTATCTCTCCTTGCTATTCTTTGGAACTCTGCATTCAAATGGGTGTATCTTTCCTTTTCTCCTTTGCTTTTCACTTCCCTTCATTTCACAGCTATTTGTAAGGCCTCCTTAGAATGCCATTTTGCTTTTTGCATTTCTTTTTCTTGGGGATGGTCTTGATTGCTGTCTCCTGTATAATGTCACGAACCTCCATCCATAGTTTATCAGGCACTCTATCAGATCTAGTCCCTTAAATCTATTTCTCACTTCCACTGTATAGGCATAAGGGATTTGATTTAGGTCCCATAACTTCATGGCAAATAGATGGGGAAACAATGAAAACAGTGACAGACTTTCTTTTCTTGTGCTCCAAAATCACTGCAGATGGTGACTGCAGCCATGAAATTAAAAGATGCTTGCTCCTTGGAAGAAAAGCTATGACAAACCTAGACAGCATGTTAAAAAGCAGAGACATTACTTTGCCATCAAAAGTCCATCTAGTCAAAGCTATGGTTTTTCCAGTAGTCATATATGGACCATAAAGAAGGCTGACTGTCGAAGAATTGATGTTTTTGAACTGTGGTGTTGAAGAAGACTCTTGAGAGTCCCTTGGACTGCAAGGAGATCAAGCCTGTCAATCCTAAGGAAATCAATTCTGAATATTTATTGGAAGGACTGATGCTGAGGCTGAAAAGTCCAATACTTTGGCCACCTGATGCAAAGACCCTGATGCTGGGAAAGACTGAAGGCAGGAAGAAAAGAGGACGATAGAGGATGAGATAGTTGGATGGTATCACCGGCTCAGTGGACACGAATTTGAGCAAGCTCTGGGAGATGGTGAAGGTCAGGGAAGGCTGGCGTGCTGCAGTCCATGAGGTCACGAGTCGGACAGAACGAGCGGCTGAACAATAGCAACAATTTATTTGCAACTTTTTGTACTTTATATTCCAGTTTCATGGGTTCTCGCAGTTCCCGTTGATTGAAGCTGGGTATTTTTCAACACACCATCAGCCACACATTTGCAAGTGATGAAGTAGTGTTGTTTCTTTTTGCAGATTCATCTATTCCAATTCAAAAGGCATTGTGGATGCCTACTATTGTAGTGATAATTTCATATAAATATACGTAAAAGTGCAAATTGCTGGCTTTGAACCCCAGTTCCATTGGTTCTTAGTAGTGTACCTTTAGATCATTTAATTTCTTTGAACTTCAGTTTCTTAACACGGGTGTAACTGTAGCCTGTATCTCATAGGAATGCCATAAGGTCTAATAAAATGTAGCCAAAGTTTATCTTTAGGACAGAGACAGAGAAATCTCAAAGTAAATATTATCATTACTTCCATGAGGTTCAGTCTCAGAGAATAATTTTAGCTTCTCTTATTGTAGACCTTCCCAACCCACACACATATACTGACTGTAGAAACAATTTATTGTCATGATTACCCTGTGAGTGATAAAATGATCAGAGAACAGACCTATACTGTGGATTATTAAAGGAACTGATCAGGCTAGAATTTCTGACTTGCAAATTCAAGAACTTGGTTCTATGATATCACTCAGGTGGTAATTAAATCACAAGAGCCCAATTTACTAATTTATCCTAAGAAATATAATGGAATCCCTATAGAAAAGATGGCTTGGGAAACAAACAAAATTAGCACCAGAAGTTTGCTTAGGGAGGGTAAGAATCAGTGGAAAGGCAGCTAGAAGGTCTTCAGTCACCCTGGTGCCAACACCCATGCTTCTCAGAATTATTTTCCATTGTCTCTCTTTCCTTTTCTCAAAATCTAATCAGGTGAGATGCCAAGTCCTATGAATTTGTCCTTAGGAAATTTTCTTCCACCCACCTCTTCTCTAACCTAGTTCCACTTGCCTTGCCCAGGGGCATGACAACATCCCCTCTAAAGGTCCAAGAAGAGCTTGGTGGGTGGGAGCAGTGTTTACACCCCAGAATCTCCTTCTGAGTGATTTCCACCATGAGTGTCACCACTCCCTCCCAGACCCTCACCTTTGGACTTTGGGGGGTCAGCTCACTGAAACCCTGGGAGCTCAGGTGTTCCCTGCTAGGAGGCTTTTTTGCTGTATCTTGATGAAGAGTCAGGGGCCTCAAAGGTAGAGAAGCCCCAAAGGAGGCAGAAAATCTGAAAACCTCACAGACACTGTTTCAGCCTTTTCCCTCTTGCTGGAGATTCCCCCCAGATAACTCTTCTTTGCTCTTCCTTTTGGGGAATTTTATCTGTTGGGATTAAGGAAGGATCAGTTCCTTCGTTGCACAACCACTCATAGACAAGTCTTACTTTTCTCTTACTTGGGCTATTGCAGGAGTCCTCCAAGGGATATTGTTATTTCCAGATCCTACCACTTACTCCCTGATTCATCTTTTTAAATCTATCTCCATCGTTTAAGCACAGTAGCCCTTTCTTGCTTCAAATAGAATAAAAAAAAAACTACTCAACCTGGCTTTTAAGTTCAATTGCTTGCTACTTCTAAAAGCACTGAGTTGTTTGGTAGTTCCCCAATCACATCCCCACTCCACCGCACATTACAGTTTTCCTGCCTATGCCTTTGCTCAATCTGTCACCTCTTCCTGAAACTGCCTCCCACTTGGACTAAATAGAATCAAGATATAGTATCATCTAGATTTTACTTCCTTGGGTTCCAAAATCACTGCAGACTGTGACTGCAGGCATGAAATTAAAAGATGTTTGCTCCTTGGAGGGAACACTATGACTAACCTAGACAGTATATTAAAAAGCAGAGACATCACTTTGCCAACAAAGGTCCGTATAGTCAAAGCTATGGTTTTTCCAGTAGTCACATATGAATGTGAGAATTGGACTATAAAGAAGGCTGAGTGCCAAAGAATTGATGCTTTTGATTTGTGGTGCTGGAGAAGACTCATGAGAGTCCCTTGGACTGCAAGGAGACCAAACCAGTCAATCCTAGAGGAAGGGCTGAATATTCATTGGAAGGACTGATGCTGAGGCTGCAGCTCCAATACTTTGGCCACCTGATACAAAGAGCCACAACACACATTGGAAAAGATCTTGATACTGGGAAAGATTGAAGGCAAAAGGAGTAGGAGGCATCAGGGATGAAATGGTTAGATAGCATCACCGACTCAGTGGACATGAATTTGAGCAAACTCCGGGAGCTAGTAAAGGACAGGGATGCCTGGAGTACTTTGACTATACAGACCTTTCTCAGCAAAGTGATACCCCTGCTTTTTAATACCCCTTCTTCTTAATGTTTAGGTTCGTCATAGCTTTCCTTCCAATGAGCAAGTATCTTTCAATGTCATGGCTGCAGTCACTGTCCACAGTGATTTTGGAGTCCAAAAAAAGAAAATCTGTCACTGCTTCCACATTTTCCCCTTCTCTTTGCCACAAAGTGATGGGACCAGATGCCATGATCTTAGTTTTTTTAATGTTGCATTTCAAGTTAGCTTTTCCACTCTCCTTTTTCACTCTCACCAAGAATCTCTTTAGTTCCTCTTCACTTTTTGCCATTAGAGTAGTATCATCTGCATATCTGAGGTTATTGATATTTCTCTCGGCAATCTTGATTCCAGTTTGCAATTCATCAAGCCTGGTGTTTTGCATGATGTGCTCTGCGTAGTAGTTAAGCAGGGTGACAATATACAGCCTTGTATATTTGGCACTCCTTTCCCAATTTGGGACCAGTCAGTTGTTTCATGTCAGGTTCTAACTGTTGCTTAGTGACCTGCATACAGGTTTCTCAGGAGACAGGTAAGGTGGTCTAGTGTGTGTGTGCTAAGTTGTTTCAGTCATGTCAGGCTCTTTGTGACCCAATGGACTGTCGCCTGCAGCCTTCTCTGTCTATGGAAATCTCCAGACAAGAACACTGGAGTGGGTAGTCATGCCCTCCTCTCGGGGATCTTCCTGACCCATGGATCAAACCCTGGTCTCTTACATCTCCTGCATTGTCAGGCAGTTCTTTACCACTAGCACCACCTGGGAAGCCCAAGGTGGTCTGCTACTCCCATCTCTAAGAATTCTCCATAGTTTGTTGTGATCCACACAAAGGTTTTAGCATAGTCAATGAAGCAGAAGTAATTGTTTTTCTGAAATTCCCTTGCTTTCTCCATGATCCAATGAATATTGGCAATTTGATCTCTGCTTCCTCTGCCATTTCTAAATCCAGCTTGCGCATCTGGAAGTTCATGGTTCACGTATTGCTGAAGCCTGGCTTGGAGAATTTTGAGCATTACTTTGCTATCATGTGAGATGAGTGCAATTGTGTCGTAGTTTGAGCATTCTTTGGCATTGTCTTTCTTTGGGATTGGAATGAAAACTGACCTTTTCCAGTCCTGTGGCAGTTGCTGAGTTTTCCAAATTTGCTGGCATCTTGAGTGCAGCACTTTCACAGCATCATCTTTCAGGATTTGAAATAGCTCAACTGGAATTCCATCACCTCCACTAGCTTTGTTTGTAGTGATGCTTCCTAAGGCCCACTTGACTTCACATTCCAGGATGTCTGGCTCTAGGTGAGTGATCACACCATCGTGATCATCTGGGTCATGAAGATCTTTTTTGTACAGTTTTTCTGTGTATCCTTGCCACCTCTTAACATCTTCTGCTTCTGTTAGGTCCATACCATTTCTGTCCTTTATTGTGCCCATCTTTGCATGAAATGTTCCCTTGGTATCTCTAATTTTCTTGAAGAGATCGCTAGTCCTTCCCATTCTATTGTTTTCCTCTATTTCTTTGCATTGATTAGTGAGGAAGGCTTTCTTATCTCTCCTTGCTATTCTTTGGAACTCTGCATTCAAATGGGTATATCTCTCCTTTTCTCCTTTGCCTTTTGCTTCTATCCAAGCACAGACTTGGATCAGCTATCCTTGAGCCACAGAGTTGACAATGGTATTTCTCATTATTTTTGAGAACTAGAGAGGGAACCTGGTTGAATGCCTGGATTTACTCTCCAACCAGTCCATCCTAAAGGAAATCAGTCCTGAATATTCATTGGAAGGACTGATGCTGAAGTGGAAACTCCAATGCTTTGGCCAACTGATGCAAAGAACTGACTCATTAGAAAAGACCCTGACGCTGGAAAAGATTGAAAGCAGGATAAGAGGACGACAGAGGATGAAATGGCTGGATGGCATCACCAACTCAATAGACATGAGTTTGAGTAAACTCCAGGAGTTGGCAATGGACAGGGAGGCCTGGCATGCTGCAGTCCCTGGGGTCGCAAAGAGTCGGATACGACTTAGCGACTGAACTGAAACTGAAGGTATGCCGTGGTTGTTTAGAGATTGGAATTTGGGGTATTTTTAAATGGGTGATCCATTTGTGTTAACCATAGTTAGTTGAGGTCAGGGGTACTTCTAAGCCATAGGCAAAAGGAAGATAATAATGAATATTTCAGCTGTCAGGGTAGATGTGATGATCGAATGAGAAAAGGGATTCATATAAAGTGCAAATATGGTGCCTGGTAGATATTAGATGTTCAATAAATGGCAACTGCTATTATTGCTCTTGAAAAGAAGGCAGGCTTTCTACTTTTCCTTCTTATGCTACTTGACAAATTTACTCCAATAAAGAATTTTTTTAAATGATTTGAAATAAGAACATGATCAAATTATGCATTTTTGGGTGTGGGGGCAGTCTTTGCTTTTTGATTTAATAGCAAAATATAGACTTTCTGTTAATAAATGTGTGTAGTTAAATTTATTTAAAACTCATTAATAGGTGGCAATGTGATTATTCAGTGGTTGCCAGTGGCCATGCATGACAAGTAGAGGTAGAAATTGATTGAGAAGGGACATCCAGAACTTTTTAGGGTAACAGAAATTTTCTGTCTTTTGATTGTGGTCATTACATATGTATAGACATGTGCCAAAATTCATCAAATCAACCTAAATGGATGTTTTATTGTTTGTATACTGTACCTCAGTAGAGCTAATTTTTTTAAAATTCCAGTGTTTTTATTGGCCTTATTAATTTAATAGTTATCCCCTTTAAATTAATTTAATAACTGAATTTGGCATTTATTATTTTTATTATTCATTAATTTTTATGTTTAACATTAAATAATTTAATAGAGTTTAGTTTAACTTAGATAATATCAGCAATGGAAATGAAATGGTGGGGGGATGTGCTATTTTTATATACATATAAAGAGCCAAAATTATGACTCTGACTTAGACACAGTGCTGGGCTCTTGGGATATAAATCGAGATAGACATGGTCCCTGATCTCAAGCAGTAGCTTACTGTCTAAGGAGGGGCACATCCACATAGAAAGATAATTTCACCTTTAAAAAATTAAATATTTTTGAATAATTAAAATATGCATTTAGTTTTTAAACATTTGTACTGATCAAATATCTATTGAGAGATAGTAAAAGTGTCCCTCCCTTCCCTGTCAGTCTCATAATTCTTCTCCTTGAAAGCAACTATTACAAAACAGTTTATTTTTATCCCTGCAGAGATTACTCTATTCATATACACACATGTTTGTATATAGTATAGATATGGTAGCTTTATATACAGTAGCTTTACTTTCTCTTTATTCTAGTTCTTCTCCTTGTTGCTGGTTTTTTTAACTGAACAGTCTACTCTGGAGATAATTCCACAACAAACAAATCAAATAGGTAGTTTTCAATACAAGAAGTGATCATAAATTGAAATTATAATGGGCCTAATCACAGTTCAGGCATACAGAAATAGAGTGAGATGGCCATGGAGGATCTGGTCTCAGACACCTCTCTGCACCACTGAGAAGTGGAACTTTCTTTGAACTGTAGCAGGCCCAAGGACACTACCAGTTGTATTCAGAATGCCTGTCACCTGCCACCTTATGATCTCAAGTTCTGTCCTTGTAACTGTACAATCATTTCAACCCCAAGCAATCTTAACTTGGCATGCACCCTTACTTTTTGCCAGCTCCAATTACAACTCATGATAAACAATTCATGTAACTAACTGTAACCTCACAGCTTTTGCCTTTATAAGCCCCCCTCATTTTGTAGTCCATCGGAACACACTTCAAGTGCTTCTTGAATTTGTGTTTCCTGGGCTGCATCCTAACAAACCACAAATCAACACCCTTTCATTTCAATCAGTTCTTTGTTTCTCAAATTCTGGTTAACAGAAGATAAAAATAATGGTAGAGGAATGAGAAGAATTCCATGGGTGTACAAATTACTGGCTAACTAGGTGAAGGATTCTGGAGGATTGATGAGGCTGCTTCATCTTCTTTATGCGTATTCCAAGATAAAAACACTTGAACTAAGTAGTAAAATAAACTCTCTAGTGGTAGACTGTGTGCAACTGTGTGACACTGTCCGTAACTCTGATAGCTGTTTGGAGGGAGCAAAAACAGTATGTGCAGGTCAAAGGTAGAGAAAAGGTGTGGTATAAAAGTAAGCCTAGAGAGGCTCACCTTGTGCCTTTCTAGCAGACGTGTGCAGTGGGAAGGACTTAGAACAGAAGGAGCTAGAAGCCCAGAGGGCGCAGGGAAGTCTAGAGTTATAGATGGTGTTTAGGATTAAAAGAAGCTTGTCTGTAGTTCTAACTAGGATCGCCAGACTTGGCAAAGAAAAATGCAGAGCATCCAGTTAGATTTCCAGTTCAGATAAACAATGTTTTAGTATAAGTATGTCCCAGATCCAAACTTAACAGTATTTTGTCTGACAACCTACATAAATGAGTCAAGCTAACCACTTGTCACCATGCACTTAAAACAAAACAAAAAAAAAAACAGAAAAAAAAAAGAAAAACAAAAACAAAAAAACAGAAAAAAAGAAAAAGAAAAAAAAGAACAGGGAAATAAGCATTTTTAATGGGAAGTGTATACAAAGAAGGAAATATGAGGAGCTAAGGCAAGATCCTTAAGGAGCTTATGATTCTTAAGAAGCTTATAGCAGAAAGTGAAGAAGAACTAAAGAGCCTCTTGATCAAAGTGAAAGAGGAGAGTGAAAAAGTTGGCTTAAAGCTCAACGTTCAGAAAACTAACTTCATGGCATCCGGTCCCATCACTTCATGCAAATAGATGGGAAAACAGTGGAAACAGTGGCTGACTAAATTTTGGAGGGCTCCAGAATCACTGTATATGGTGATTGCAGCCATGAAATTAAAAGACACTTACTCCTTGGAAGGAAAGTTATGACCAACCTAGACAGCATATTAAAAAGCAGAGACATTACTTTGTCAATAAAGGTCCCTCTAGTCAAGGCTATGGTTTTTCCAGTGGTCATGTATGGGTGTGAGAGTTGGACTGTGAGGAAAGCTGAGCGCCAAAAAATTGATGCTTTTGAACTGTGGTGTTGGAGAAGACTCTTGAGAGTCCCTTGAACTGCAAGAAGATCCAACCAGTCCATCCTAAAGGAGATCAGTCCTGGGTGTTCATTGGAAGGACTGATGTTGAAGCTGAAACTCCAATACTTTGGCCACCTGATGCGAAGAGCTGACTCATTTGGAAAGACCCTGATGCTGGGAAAGATTAAGGGCAGGAGGAGAAGGGGACGACAGAGGATGAGATGGTTGGATGGCATTACCGACTCAATGAACATGGGTTTGGGTAGACTCTGGGAGTTGGTGATGGACAGGGAGGCCTGGCGTGCTGCAGTTCATGGAGTCGCAAAGAGTCAGACACAACTGAGCGACTGAACTGAACTGAACTGAAGGCAAGATTTGGTTGTTGAGTTTAGAGCTGGGGGTTTCCCAGGCCAAGGAGACAACTCTGATGGTCTGGGCTGGCAGGCCTAGGGCTTAGGTCTAACTCAAAAGGTCAGGACAGAAAAAGGCCTTCGTGTTCAGGGCTAAGGAGGCAGTTCTTTTGGTCGGGGTCACTAAGGACAGGGCCAATGAGATGGTTCCTATGGCCAGGAAAATGAGTAAATAACTCAATATATTGAGAATAATGTGAGCCAGGTTTCTGACTGTTGAAGAAGATAGAAATATAGAAAGTAGGAAAGACTAGAACAAACCATTTGATGCGGGACGAGAATTAGAAGTAGAAGTGTGAGCCTACTTGGTGTATGTGTGTGTGTATAATATTAACCACTATAAGTAGAGAGAGAGAGAAGGTATGTGTGTGTTATACGTAATTATGTGCTAGTAAAAGGGCTTTCTTATTTTAAAAAAAGAAAACTGCTTTATAATATTTGCTGATTTCCATGGTGTAAGTATTCCCACCGTAGCTGATTTCAAACTGCCATTAATTTAACAGTATTCCGGAATATTTAATTGTAGGCTTTTGCAAACCCTTGGAAGTTGATTCTAGATCAGCCTTTCAGAATGCACATAATACGTATCTTTGTGTGTGTGTGTTTGTGTGATCATACATTATTTCCCAACGGGTGTCCTATTTCCTAGTCCTAGAGAAAGGAGGTACAAGAATGACACTCTAACAGCAATAAGCCCATCTAGCATCTGCATTTTGACTTCCAGATACCATTCTTCATTAAAAAAAGAACAAACATATATGGAGAAATGGCTGATCCCATGACTGGGGTAGTAAAATATGTTATTTGTTCCTTACTAAAATAATTGATCAAAGATTGAGGAGGTAGTAAGCTGAATAATGACCCTCATCAATATCAGGTTCTAATCCTGGGACCCATAAATGTTACTCTACATGGAAAAGGGCCTTTGCAGATGTGATGAAGTTAATTAAGTATCTTGACGCAGGGAAATTATCTTGGGTTATCCAGGTCAACTCTAATTGCAGTCACAAAAATAAATAAATAAATAAATAAATGCAGTCACAATTGTCCTTTTAAGGAAGGTCTAAAGAAGAACATGGAGGAAGATGACAAGGCAGAAGGGAGAGATTGGAGTGGTATAATGACAAGGCAAGAATATCAGCAGCCACCAGAAGCTGGAAGAGATAAATAAAAGATTCTCCCCTAGAGCCTCCAGCCTGATCTCTCCCTGTCCAATGGACTTGCCATTCTTGTCAAAAATCATTTGACCATATATATATATATATATGCAAGGTTATTTTTTCTGGGCTTTCTATTCTTTTCCATTGAGTTATATGTCTAACTTTATATCAATACCACACTGTTTTGATTATTGTAGCTTTGGATTAAGCTTTGAAAACAGGAGGAGCTTCCCAGATGGTGCTAGCTGTAAATAACCTGCCTGCCAATGCAGGAGACTTAAGAGACTCAGGTTTGCACCCTGGGTCAGGAAGATCCCCATCAGGAGAGCAACCTAATCCAGTATTCTTGCCTGGAGAATCCCATGGACAGAGGAGCCTGGCAAGCCACAGTCCATTGGGTTGCAAAGAGTCTGACACAACTGAGCTACTGAGCACACACACAAGGGCTATTAAACAGTTCACAATTTGTACTCTGTTGTAGCTAATCCATTATTGTTATTTAGTTGCTAAGCTGACTTGAAATCAGGAATTGTGAGAACTACAGCTTTGTCATTTTTCAATATTATTTTTGCTCCTAGAGATTCCTTGAGATACTATATGAATTTTATGTTGTTTTTTTTCTATAAAAATACAAACTTTTAGAAATATTTTTCTATGGAAAGAAATTGTATACTTTTTTTTTCCTCCTCCAAACCACACAGTTTGCGGGATCTTAGTTCCCCAGCCAGGAGTAGAATCCACGCCACAGCAGTAAACACACTAAGTCCTAACCACCAAACTTCCAGGGAAATCCTTGGTACACATTTTTAAAACTCAAGATTCTCCTTAGAAACCTTGTGACTAGCCACGGAGATGAAATTAGGGAACCTTTGGAGACATGCATTAATGGCACTGAATCTCTGTACAGAGGAAATTGAAAATCCTAAGACAGTATTTCATGAGATCTCCAGTCCCTGTTTCTACCCATAAAAGATCAGGCTCAATAATCCACCTGGTCCTATTTCCCAAAGTTATTGCATCAGAAAAGAGAGCTTATCTGACATTGGTTTATTTGTTCCAAAGACTTTTTAAGAGTTATGTGGAGGTTAGCATTCTTGATAGGATTGCTTTACCTTATTCATGGAGAAAAAATTCAACAAATACCATACAAACTGAGGAAAATTCTTAAAGTGATGGGAATACCAGACCACCTTATCCGTCTCTGTGAAACTGATATGCACGACAAGCAACAGTTAGAACCAGACAAGGAACAATGGACTGGTTCAAAATTGGAAAAGGAGTGCTTCAAAACTATATTGTCACCCTGCTTATTTAACTTATACGCAGAGTGGCTTTTGCTGTTCAGTCGCTCAGTCTCGTCTGACTCTTTGTCACCCCATGGACTACAGCATGCCAGGCTTCCCTGTCCTTCACAAATTCTTGGAGCTTGCTCAAACTCATGTCCATTGAGTTGGTGATGCTATCCAACCATCTCATCCTCTGCGTCCCCTTCTCCTCCTGCCTTAATCTTTCCCAGCATCAGGGCCTTTCGTAATGATTCAGCTCTTCACATTAGGTGGTCAAAGTATTGGAGCTTCAGTTTCAGCACCAGTTCTGCCAATGAATATTCAGGGTTGATTTCCTTTAGGACTGACTGGTTAGATCTCCTTGCAGTCCAAGGGATTCTCAAGAGTCTTCTCCAACACCACAGTTCAAAAGCACCGATTCTTCAGTGCTCAGACTTCTTTATGGTCCAACTCTCGTATCCATACATGACTACTGGAAAAGCCGTAGCTTTGACTATATGGACCTTTGTTCGTAATGTAATGTCCTGGTTATTAATACACTGTCTAGGTTTGCCATAGCTTTTCTTCCAAGGAGTAAGCGTCTTTTAATTTCATGGCTGCAGTCATCAGCTGCAGTAATTTTGGAGCCCAAGAAAATAAAGTCTGTCACTGCTTCCCCATTTATTTGCCATGAAGTGATGGAACTGGATAGCAATATGCAGAGTATATCATGCAAAATGCTGAGCTGAAATCAAGGTTGGAAACTTGATTTCCAACTGAAATCACAAACTGAAATCAAGGTTGGAAAAACATCAACCTTAGATATGCAGATGATACTACCTTAGTAGCAGAAAGTGAAGAGGAACTAAAGAGCCTCTTGATGAAAGTGAGAGGAGAGTGAAAAAACTGGCTTAATCCCAATATTTGGGACTTCCCTGGTGGTACAATGGCTAAGACTCCCTGTTCCCAATACCAAGGGCCAGGGTTCCATCCCTGGTCACGGAAATAGGTCCCACATATGAGTTTGCATGCCGCAATTAAAGATCCCATGTGGCACAACTGAAACACAGTGTAGTCAGATAAATAAATAAAAATATTAATTAAAAAAAATCAATGTACAAAAAATGAAAATCATGGCATCCAGTCCCATCAGCTCAATTCAGTCGCTCAGTCGTGTCTGACTCTTTGCCACCCCATGAACCGCAGCATGCCAGGCCTTCCTGTCCGTCACTAACTCCCGGAGTTTACTCAAACTCATGTCCACTGAGTCAGTGATGTCATCCAACCATCTCATCCTCTGTTCGAACCCTTCTTCTCCTGCCCTCAATCTTTCCCAGCATCAGGGTCTTTTCTAATGAGTCAGCTCTTCACATCAGGTGGCCAAAGTATTGGAGTTTCAGCTTCAGCATCAGTCCTTCCAATGAATATTCAGGACTGATTTCCTTTATGATGCACCGGCTGGGTCTCCTTGCAGTCTAAGGGACTCTCAAGAGTCTTCTCCAACACCACAGTTCAAAAGCATCAATTCTTTGGTGCTCAGCTTTCTTTATAGTCCAACTCTCACATCCATACATGACTACTGGAAAAACCACAGTTTTGACTAGACAGACTTTGATGACAAAGTAACATCTCTGCTTTTTAATACGCTGTCTAGGTTGGTCACAACTTTTCCTCCACAGAGTAAGCATCTTTTAATTTCATGGCTGCAACCACCATTTGCAGTGATTTTAGAGCCCAGAAAAATAAAGTCAGCCACTGTTTCCAGTTTCCCCACCTATTTGCCATGAAATGATGGGACCAGATGCCATGATCTTAGTTTTCTGAATGTTGAGTTTAAACCAACTTTTCACTCTCTTCTTTCACTTTTATCAAGACATTCTTTAGTTCTTTGCTTTCTGCCATAAGGGTGTTGTCATCTGCATATCTGAGGTTATTGATATTTGTCCTGACAATCTTGATTCCAGCTTGTGCTTCATCCAGCCCAGCATTTCTCATGATGTACTCTGCATAGAAGTTAAATAAGCAGGGTGACAATATACAGCCTTGATGTACTCCTTTCCCGATTTGGGACCAGTCTGTAGTTCCATGTTCAGTTCTAACTGTTGCTTCTTGACCTGCATACGGATTTCTCAGGAGGCAGGTCAGGTGGTCTGGTATTCCCATCTCTTGAAGAACTGTCCACAGTTTGTTGTGATCCACACTGTCAAAGGCTTTGGCATAGTCAATAAATCAGAAATAGATGTTTTTCTGGAACTCTCTCACTTTTTCGATGGTCCAAAAGATGTTGGCAACTTGACCTCTGGTTCTGCTTCCTTTTCTAAAACCAGTTTGAACATCTGGAAGTTTATGGTCCACATACTTTTGAAGCCTGACTTGGAGAATTTTGAGTATTACTTTGCTAGTGTGTGAGATGAGTGAAATTGTGTGGTGGTTTGAACATTTCTTGGCATTGCCTTTCTTTGAGATTGGAATGAAAGCTGACCTTTTCCAGTCCTGTGGCCACTGCTGAGTTTTCCAAATTTGCTGGCATATTGAGTGTAGCACTCTCACAGCATCATCTTTTAGGATTTGAAATAGCTCAACTGGAATTCCATCACCTCCACTAGCTTTGTTTGTAGTGATGCTTCCTAAGGCCCACTTGACTTCACATTCCAGGATGTCTGGCCCTAGGTGAGTGATCACGCCATTGTGATTATCTGGGTCATGAAGATCTTTTTTGTGCAGTTCTTATGTGTATTCTTGCCATCTCTTCTTAATATCTTCTGCTGCTGTTAGGTTCATACCATTTCTGTCCTTTATTGAGCCCATCTTTGCATGAAATGTTCCCTTGGTATCTCTAATTTTCTTGAAGAGATATCTAGTTTTTCCCTTTCTATTGTTTTCCTCTATTTCTTTGCATTGATTAGTGAGGAAGGCTTTCTTATCTCTCCTTGCTATTCTTTGGAACTCTGCATTCAAATGTGTATAACTTTCCTTTTCTCCTTTGCCTTTTGCTTCTCTTCTTCTCACAACTCTTTGTAAAGCCTCCTCAGACAACCATTTTGCCTTTTTGCATTTCTTTTTCTTGGGGGTGATCTTGATCACTGCCTCCTGTACAATGTCATGAAACTCCATCCATAATTCTTCAGGCACTCTATCAGATCTAATCCCTTGAATCTATTTGTCACTTCCACTGTATAATAGTAAAGGATTTGATTTAGGTCATATCTGATTGGTCTAGCGGTTTTCCCTAGTTTCTTCAATTTGAGCCTAAATTTGGCAATAAGGAGTCACTTCATGGCAAATAGATGGGGGGAGGAGGAAACAGTGACAGATTTTATTTTCTTGGGCTCCAAAATCACTGCAGACAGTGACTTCAGGCATGAAATTAAAAGATGCTTGCTTCTTGGAAGAAAAGCTGACAAACCTAGAAAGCGTACTCAAAAGCAGAGACATTACTTTGCTGACAAAGGTCCATATAGTCAAAGGTATGGTTTTTCCAGTAATCATGTATGGATGTGAGAGTTGAAACATAAAGAAGTCTGAGTGTTGAAGAACTGATGCTTTTGATCTGTGGTACTGCAGAAGACTCTTGCGAGTCCCTTGAACACCAAGGAGATCAAACCAGACAATCCTAAAGGAAATCAACTCTGAATATTCATTGGAAGGAATGATGCTGAAGCCGAAGCTCCAATATTTTGGCCACCTGATGCCAAGAGCTGACTCACTGGAAAAGACCCTGATGCTGGGAAAGCTTGTGGGCAAGAGGAGAAGCAGGCAACAGAGGATGAAATGGTTAGATGGCATCACTGACTCAATGGACATGAGTTTGAGCAAGCTCAGGGAGATAGTGAAGGACAGGGAAGCCTGGTGTGCTGCAGTCCATGGAGTTGCAAAGAGTTGGATAGGACTTAGTGACTGAACAGCAACAATAACATACAGTCACAACATCTTTAATGTATCACCCAGAAGTATAAAATGATCTTTGATTTATTTCTTCAAACAATACATTTGAAATCAAATCTTCAACATGACCCTCCTGTAAGACAAGAAAAAATAATAAGTAATGCATATTTTTAAAATAGGCATACAAATGCTGGCTCTGCACTTACTTAATTTCTTTGTGTCTCAGATCTTTAAAAAGGAATAATGAAAGAAATAGCATCATATGGTTGCCTGAGTCTCAAATGCATTAATATATATAAACTTTGAAGAGCACTTTTATATAAATGCCAATCATTATTATTACATTATTGGGTATTGGCAGATTAAAATTAATGAAATAACCTTGAAACTGAGCAGGGCCCTGTGGGGCTCCCAGGCACGGAGGCCTTTCTGTCCCCCATTTTTGTAGGCAAGACTCCAACCTCCATGACCTTCCTGGAGTTCCAAAGGGCAGATTAGAATAGTTGCCAAAGGCAGATTAGAATAATCAAAGGAGAAACAGTCAAGGAATCACCTGAGGCAAGGTTAAAGGGATCAGAGACTAGCAGACTCATCAAGTCTAGGAGACTGATCACCTGAGACAAGATTAAGGGCAAACAAGCCCTGCTCACACCCTAATCTTGTCAGAGACTAAATCTTTGACCCAGTGTCATAAAAATTCTCATTTAGTTCTCTGGGGCTGAGACACAGTTTTTCAAGGCAGAAATCTGGTGTGTCTCCTCCCTTTGACTGGCAAAGCAACAAAGGTATCCTTTCCTACTTCACCCATAACTCTGTCCCTGGGATTTGATTCGGCACTGGTGTACAGAGAAGCCAAGTTTCTGGTAGTAACCCTTGTGAAGCTCACGGTACAGTGCCTGACACATAGAAAGTGCTAAATAAATGTTGGCTAACATTATAAATAGATATTTCTATGATTTCCTATGAAGCCCACTCCTTTACTAGGTATGTCTTATCTTTCTGCACAACTTGGACATATGAAGAATAAGTTATCATAATAAGCATTGATTTTTTTTTTGACATTTACCCTTCAACCAAGCAACTCATTTTTGAGGCCTTTTGTCTACTTTTCCAACATGGTAGCCTATGGTCACTTAAGGTTACTGAGCACTTGAAATGTAGCTTGTACAAAATAAAATGAGCTATAATCATAAAATACACACCAATTTCCAAAGTCTTAGTATGAAAAAAATGAGAATTTCATTAATAATTTTGTATTGATCACATGTTCAAATCATTATATTTTCAATGTATTGGATTAAACAAATATATCATTAAAGTCAATTTTAATTGTATCTTTTTTTAACGTGACTACTAGAAAACACCTTAACAGACACTTCACCAGAGAAGATACACAGATGGCAAATAAGCACACAGAAAAATGCTCCACCTCATATGTCATTGTAATGTGCTTAGTCGCTCAGTCATGTTGAACGCTTTGCGACTCATATGTCTTTAGAGAAATGCAAATTAATGCAATTTTGTGTGTGTCTTAGTGGCTCAGTTGTGGCCAACTCTTTGCAACCCCCTGGACTGTAGCCTGCCAGGCTCTTCTGTCCATGAAATTCTCCAGGCAAGAATACTCGAGTGGCTTGCCATTCCCTTCTTCAGAGGACCTTCCTGACCCAGGAATTAAAACCAGGTCTGCTGCATTGCAAGCAGATTCTTTTACAGTCTGAGCCATCAGGGAAGCCCACAACAATTATAAGATACCATTATATACCAATTTGCATTTTTTTTTCAATTTGCATTTTTTTCCCCAAGAAAAAGAAATGCAAAAAAGCAAAATGGCTCTCTGAGGAGGCCTTACAAATAGCTGTGAAAAGAAGAGAAGCAAAAGGCAAAGGAGAAAAGGAAAGTTATACCCATTTGAATGCAGAGTTCCAAAGAATAGCAAGGAGAGATAAGAAAGCCTTCCTCAACCAGATCTGAAAGAGACACATGCACCCCAATGTTCATCGCAGCACTGTTTATAATAGCCAGGACATGGAAGCAACCTAGATGCCCATCAGCAGATGAATGGATAAGGAAGCTGTGGTACATATACACCATGGAATATTACTCAGCCATTAAAAAGAATTCATTTGAACCAGTCCTAATGAGATGGATGAAGCTGGAGCCCATTATACAGAGTGAAGTAAGCCAGAAAGATAAAGAACATTACAGCATACTAACACATATATATGGAATTTAGAAAGATGGTAACGATAACCCTATATGTAAAACAGAAAAAGAGACACAGAAATACAGAACAGACTTTTGAACTCTGTGGGAGAATGTGAGGGTGGATATTTTCAAAAGAACACGCATGTATACTATCTATGGTGAAACAGATCACCAGCCCAGGTGGGATGCATGAGACAAGTGCTCCGGCCTGGTGCACTGGGAAGACCCAGAGGAATCGGGTGGAGAGGGAGGTGGGAGGGGGGATCGGGATTGGGAATACATGTAAATCCATGGCTGATTCATATCAATGTATGACAAAACCCACTGGAAAAAAAAAATAATAATTAAAAAAAAATAAATAAATAAAATAAAATAAAATGGATAATGACAAGGACCTATTGTATAGCAATGTGGAACTCTGTTCAAATTTATGTGGCAGCCTGGATGGGAGGGGAATTTGGGGGAGAATAGATATATGTATAGCTGAGTCCCTTCAACATTCACCTGAAACTATCACAACATTATTAATCAGCTGTACCCCAATACAAAATAATAAGTTCAAGGTGTGTGGGGTGGGGGGAAGACTGCAAAAAAAAATAAAATAAAATTGAAAAAAAAAAAAAAAGAAAGCCTTCCTCACTAATCAATGCAAAGAAATAGAGGAAAACAATAGAAAGGGAAAGACTAGATATCTCTTCAAGAAAATTAGAGATCCCAAGGGAACATTTCATGCAAAGATGGGCTCAATAAAGGACAGAAATGGTATGGACCTAACAGAAGCAGAAGATATTAAGAAGAGATGGCAAGAATACACATAAGAACTGCACAAAAAAGATCTTCATGACCCAGATAGTCACGATGGTGTGATCACTCACCTAGAGCCAGACATCCTGGAATGTGAAGTCAAGTGGGCCTTAGGAAGCATCACTACAAACAAAGCTAGTGGAGGTGATGGAATTCCAGTTGAGCTATTTCAAATCCTGAAAGATGATGCTGTGAAAGTGCTGCACTCCATATGCCAGCAAATATGGAAAACTCAACAACTGCCACAGGACTGGAAAAGGTCAATTCTCATTCCAATCCCAAAGAAAGGCAATGCCAAAGAATGCTCAAACTACAGCAGAACTGCACTCATCTCACACGCTAGCAAAGTAATGCTCAAAATTCTCCAAGCCAGGCTTCAGCAATACGTGAACCATGAACTTCCAGATGTTCAAACTGGTTTTAGAAAAGGCAGAGGAACCAGAGATCAAATTGCCAACATCTGATGGATCATCGAAAAAGCAACAGAGTTCCAGAAAAACATCTACTTCTGCTTTATTGACTATGCCAAAACCTTTGACTGTGTGGAACACAATAAACTGTGGAAAATTCTGAAAGGGATGGGCATACCAGACCATCTGACCTACCTCTTGAGAAATCTGTATGCAGGTCAGGAAGCAACAGTTAGAACTGGACATGGAACAACAGACTGGTTCCAAATAGGAAAAGCAGTATATCAAGGCTGTATATTGTCACCCTGCTTATTTAACTTCTATGCAGAGTACCTCATGAGAAATGCTGGGCTGGATGAAGCACAAGCTGGAATCAAGATTGCTGGTAGAAGTATCAATAACCTCAGATATGCCGATGACACCAGCCTTATGGCAGAAAGTGAAGAAGAAGTAAAGAGCCTCTTGATGAAAGTGAAAGAAGAGAGTGAAAAAGTTGGCTTAAAGCTCCACATTCGGAAAACTAAGATCATGGCATCCGGTCCCATCACTTTACGGCAGATAGAATAGGAAACAGTGGAAACAGTGGCTGACTTTATTTTTCTGAGCTCCAAAATCACTGCAGATTATGATAACATAAATGAAATTAAAAGACGCTTACTCCTTGGAAGGAAAGTTATGCCCAACCTAGACAGCATATTAAAAAACAGAGACGTTACTTTGTCAACAAAGGCCTGTCCAGTCAAGGCTATGGTTTTTCCAGTGGTCATGTATGGATGTGAGAGTTGGACTATAAAGAAAGCTGAGCGCAAAGAATTGATGCTTTTGAACTATGGTGTTGGAGAAGACTCTTGAGAGTCCCTTGGACTGCAAAGAGATCCAACCAGTCCATCCTAAAGGAGATCAGTCGTGGGTGTTCATTGGAAGGACTGATGTTGAAGCTGAAACTGCAATACTTTGGCCACCTGATGTGAAGAGCTGACTCATTTGAAAAGACCCTGATGCTGGGAAAGGTTGAGGGCAGGAGGAAAAGGATTTGACAGAAGATGAGATGGTTGGATGGCATCACTGACTCAATAGACATGAGTTTGAGTAAACTCCAGGAGTTTGTGACGGACAGGGAGGCCTGGCGTGCTGTGGTTCATTGGGTCGCAAAGAGTAGAACCCTACTGAGTGACTGAACTGAACTGAACTAAATACACCAGTTGTTGTTGTTCAGTCACTCAGTTATGTCTGACTCTTGGGGACCATGGACTGCAGCACGCCAGGATTCCCTGTCCTTCATCTCCCAGAGCTTGCTCAAACTCATGTCCATTGAGTCAGTGATGCTATCCAACCATCTCGTCCTTTGTCATCCCCTTCTCCTCCTACCTTCTATCTTCCCCGGCATCAGGGTCTTTTCTAATGAGTCAATGGTTCATATTAGATGGCCAAAGTATTGGAGCTTCAGCTTCAGCATCAGTCTTCCAATGAATATTCAGGGTTGATTTCCTTTTGTTTTTTTTTGTTGTTGTTGATTTCCTTTTGGATTGACTGGTTTGATCTCCTTGAAGTCCAAGGGACTCTCAAGAGTCTTCCAAAACACCACAATTCTTCTCTGAGATCTGCTCTTACTAAAGTGGATCAGTGATGAAAGTAGCCAAATCTGAGCATCAGAAGACCACCCGGTGTACCTGATGCATGATCTCTGTAGTTCTGAGAAGCAAAATAATTTAAAATAAGGTGTGTGTGTGTGTGTGTGTGTGTGTGTGTGTGTGTGTGTGTTTGGGGATGTGTGTGTAAAGGTGACTGGATAATTAAGGGGCTTATTGGTGGGTAAGTGAGAGTTGGTTGTGGGTGTACATGTATGAAAGGCTGATCAGTTCTGAGCAATGATGAGAAGTTTTTACTGCAGAACTTTATATAACTATGAAGGTTTCTACACTTGATCTGAGCTCAAAAAAAAAGAAAAAAAAACCACCACAATTCAAAGACATAAATTCTTCAGCATTCCAACTCTCATATCCATACATGATCACTGGAAAAATCATACCTTTAGCTATATGGACCTTTTGTCAGCAAAGTAATGCCTCTGCTTTTGAATACACTGTGTAGGTTTGCCATAGCTTCTCTTCCAAGAAGCAAGTGTCTTTTAATTTCATGGCTGCTGTAACCACCACAGTGATTTTGGATCCCAAGAAAATAAAGTCCTTGGCTAAGAGGAGACTCTGCCTTGGGCCCGCCGGTGTAATAAACTGCACTCCACTAAAAAACAAAAAAAGAAGAAAATAAAGTCTTTCACTGTTTCCAGTGTTTCCCCATCTATTTACCGTGAAGTGATGGGCGAAATCCAGGACACTGACAGCACTGAATGCAGGTGAGGATGCGGAGCAACAGGAATTCTCGTTCGTTGTTGCTGTGAACGCAAAATGATTCAACCACTCAGAGGACAATTTGAAAACCTCTTACAAACTAAACATACTTATCTCATATAAACCAGCAATTGTAGTACTTCGTATTTACACAAAGGAGTTGAAAACTTATGTCCACACAAAAGCCCACGTATAATGTTTATAACAACTTTATTCATAATTGTCAAAACTTGAAAGCTACCAAGATGAGCTTCAGGAGTTGAATGGATAAATAAACTCTAGTATGACCAGGTAACAGAATTATTATTCAGCACTAAAAAGAAATGAGCTATCAAGCCACAAAAAGACATGGAGTTAAAAAAAAAAAAAAGACATGGAGTTAAATGTATGTTACTAAGTGAAAGAAGGGCTTCCCCGATGGCACTAATGGAAAAGAACCTGCCTGCCAATTCAGGTGACATAAGAAATGTGGGTTTGATCCCTGGGTCGGGAAGATCCCCTGGAGGAGGGCATGGTAACCCACTCCAGTATTCTTGCCTGGAGAATCCCATGGACAGAGGAGCCTGGGGGTACAGTTCCTAGGGTCGCACAGAGTTGGACACCACTGAAGCGAGTTTGCATGCATACATGCAAGTGAAAGAAACCAATCTGAAAAGACAACATATTGTGGCTCCTCTATGACATTTTGGAAAAAGCAAAATTGTGAAAACTGTAACAAGATCAGTGGTTACCAAGGGGATAGGGAAGAAGGAGGGATGGGTGAGTAGAGCAGAGATTTTTAGGGCAGTAGAATTATATTATATGATACTATAATGGTGGATACATGTCATTACACACTTGCGAAACCATTAGGCTGAACAACACCTAGAGTGAAACTTAATGTAAACTCTGGATTTGGGGTGTTAATAATGTGTCAGCATAGGTTCATCAATTGTAATAAATGTTTCACTCTGGTGGGGGATGTTGATAATGGAGCAGACTGTGCATGTATGGAGGCCAGATGTATATGGGCAATCACTGTAACTTCCCTCAATTTTGCTGTAACCTTAAAACTGCTCTAAAAAATAAAGTTCACTAAAATTTTTTTTCATAAAAATAGTTACATATGTGGTTCACATATTATTTTAACTGGACAGTGCTACCTCACAGGACAACAATTTGTGATTGTTTAAAGTCATGACCGCAGGTTTAAGCTGGACTTCTCATAATTTTGCTTAATCAATAAATAACATTTCCAAATGTTCATAAAGGTATGTTAATAATTTACTTCTACATGCCTTTATATTTTAACCATACTTCATGTTAATATCTCTTTTCCCCCCCATATTATCCTGGATTCAAGACGTTTTCTAGATTCAACTTGTTTCAGTTAATTACAGTCATTTAATTTGTCCCTGGGTGTGAAAACTTTCTTCTCAAACTGGCCTGTTTGCCTCCTCCAACACTATACATGAACTCCCCAAAGACCTGGTGGTTCCCATCAGTAACAGTATGTACCAGGCGTTCCTCTGCCTGGAAAATTGGCACTGGCTCTCTTCCAAGAAGCCTGGGTTCCTTTTAGTGAGGGATGAACATGAAGGATTTAGGTATTAGGGCTACATTTGTATCCTTCTCAGTGACTGTTGGGTGTCGACTGGCCAAAAATAAACATTAATCATTTCACTGACTGAATGGAAGCCTTTCAGAGTCATGAGCTCAATTCAACACTAATCTCCTTACTTTTATTTTACTCTAATGTGAATAATAATTCTAAATAGAAATTTTCATTCTAATTATTTGCCAGTGCAATTCTCCCTCTCCAATATTTCTGATTTCTCTCTCTCTTTTTAATTTTTAATTTTTGGCTGTGCTGGGTCTTGGCTGTTTGCGCGGGCTTTCTCTAGTTGTGGCAAGCTGAGGCTGTTCTTTGTTGTGGTGCTCTGGCTTCTCACTGTGGAGACTTCCCTCGTTAAGAAGTACGGGCTCTAGGGCATTTGAGCTTCAGTAGTTGCAGCGTGCGGGCTCAGTGGTTGTGCCGCACACGCTTAGTTGTCTCACGGCATGTGGAATCTTCCTGGACCAGGGATCGAACCAGTGTCCCCTACCTTGACAGGTGAATTCTTATCCAGTGTGCCACCAGGAAAGTCCCCACATTCTTAGTATCGTTAAAAATTGAAAGCAGTCCTTGACTGCTTTCTGGAACTGTCCTGGCACTCACATCTGGGCCTGAGCTAGCCTGGGGCTCACCATTCAGCCACGGAGTCCCCCTGTGGAACATAAACAATTTTACAGGACACAAACATCAGATAAGAGCATTCTGATTATGACAGAGGCAGACAAAACAAGACCACTCCATAATCTTGTCTGAGCAGACAAAAACAAGAATCTTGTCTAAACCACAATAACATATTCCCTCTCCCTGGATAATATGAATGACTACTGCTGAAAGAGGAGAGTTGAAAAAGTTGGCTTAAAACTCAACATTAAGTTCATATCCAAGCAGGACATCAAAAAAAAAAAAAAGATCAACATTAAAAAACTAAGTTAATGGCATCTAGTCTCATCACTTCATGGCAAATAGAAGAGGAAAAAGTGGAAGCAGTGACAGATTTTCTTTTCTTGGGCTCCAAAACCACAATGGATGGTGACTGCAGGAATGAAATTAAAAGATATTTGCTCCTTGGGAGAAAAGCTATGACAAGTGTTTTAAAAAACAGAGACATCACTTTGCTGACAAAGGTCTGTATAGTCAAAGCATATGGGTTTTCCAATAGTCATGTATAGATGTGAGTGTTGGACCATAAAGAAGGTTGAGCGCCAAAGAACTGATGCTTTCAAGTTGTGGTGCTAGAGAAAACTGTTGAGAGTCCCTTGGACTGCAAGGAGATCAAACCAGTCAATCCTAAAGGAAATCAACCCTGAATATTCATTGGAAGGACTGATGCTGAAGCTGAAGCCCCAGAACTTTAGCCAAGTGATGTGAAGAGATGACTCACTGGAAAAGACCCTGAAGCTGAGAAAGATTGAACGCAAAAGGAGGAAGTGGCAGAGAATGAGATGGTTAGATGGTATCACTGACTCGATCACCTGAATTGGATCAAACTCCGGGAGATAGTGAAGGACAGAGGAGATTGGTGTGCTGTAGTCCATGTGGTCACAAAGAGTCAGACACAACTTAGTGACTGAACAACGGCAACAGCAGCTGCTTCTTCACCAAGCACAGCTTTAACTCTGCTTTATTCCTCCTGCCTTCTGGATGAAAACCACAAGAAATTTATATAAATTAGCAGATATTATTTGCGTTTGCACTGAATAATAATTACATAGTCAGAACAACAGAAGTTCTATGCTGTTGATTTCCACTTTTAGAATCAACCTGTAGACAAAGCACAGCACAGAAGATTGGATGTAAATATTTCCCATCTTGATCATGTAAAAATAAAGAAGACAGAAGTTCTGCAGGTAAAAGTGGGGAAGATGCAGAAAGGTAGAATTTCCTGACTAGGGTCAAAAGAGAAGAGGATTTGTTTCAAGGGACATTTGACATTGGCTGGGGACATTTTGACTTGTCTCACTGGCAGGATGCTAGTGGCACCTAGTGGGGAGAAGCCAAGGATGCTGCATAGCATCCTAAAATAGACTGGGCAGTCCTCCACACGAGAGAAATATTCAGCCCCAAATGTCTGCAGGGCCATGGCTGAGCCACCTCGATCTAGAGTAAAAAGCAAGGTCCTTACCATGGATGATACAGCTCTACCTGATCCGGTGCTGTCTGCGTCTATTGTCAGCTCCACCCACTCTCCATCAATCACACTGGTCTATTCTTTCTCAGACTCACCTGGCACATTTTTGCCTTGGGGACTTTGCATATGTTGGTTCCTTTAGTTAGGAGCCTCTTCCCTCAATAACCACACAGCTCAATCCCCACTCTTTCTACAAGGTTTGGAATAAATGTCCCTTCTCAAGGAGATCTATGTTGACCATGTTCCATAAAATTACAATACCTGCCCAGGCACTAGCAATCCTTGCTCAGTTCTATTTTTGTTTTTTAATTCTATTTTACTTATCACCTACTGACATTTTTTAACTTTGCTTATTTATTGTATTTATTGCTGTTGTCTGTTATCCCTGTGATAAGCACCGCAAGAAAGTTTGTGCAGTTTGCTCACTGACCTACCGCAAGTTCCCTGGAACACTTGAAGTGAAGTGAAAGGTGCTCAGCCACGTCCAACTCTTTGCGACCCCATGAACTATACATTCCATGGAATTCTCCAGGCCGGAATACTGGAGTGGGTAGCCTTTCCCTTCTCCAAGGGATCTTCCCAACCCAGGATCGAACCCAGATCTCCCGCATTTCAGGCTAATTCTTTACCAGCTGAACCACAAGGGATGTCCAAGGAACACTGCCTGGCATATCTTTACGATCCCAATGACTGTAGCACACCACACTCCAATGTTCATGGGATTTCCCAGGCAAGAGTACTGGTGGGTTGCCCTTTCCTTCTCCAGGGGATCTTCCCAACCCAGGGATTGAACTCATGTCTCCTGGGTCTCCTGCATTGCAGGTAGATTCTTTACCTGCTGAGTCATCAGGGAAGCCCACTAGTAACTGTCAATAAATATTAATTGCATGATTTAAATGGATGAACTTGATAATTTTCAAAGCTTTTTAAAGTATTTAGGTATTTTCAATGTCATTTGCAGCAAGATGGATGGATCTAGAGATTAACATACTAAGTCAAGTAAGTTACAAAGAGAGACAAATGCCATATAATATTACCTATATGTGGAATCTAAAATATGACATAAATGAATTTATCTACAAAAGAGAAATAAATTTCAGACATGGAGAACAAACTTGTTGTTGACAAGGGGGAGGGGGCAGGGAGGGATGGATTGGAAGTTTGAGATTAGTAGATGCAAACTATTATATACAGAATGGATAAACAACAAGGTCCTACTATGTATAGCACAGGGAATTCAACATCTTGTGATAAGCCATAATGAAAAAGAATATAAAAAAGTATGTTGTATATATATACGTATATGTATATGTATGTATAACTAAATCATTTTGCTGTATAACAGAAATTAACACATTGTAAATCGACTATACATCAATAGATTTTTTTAAAAAGCATATAAGTCTTCTCTATTCACTACCAATTTCAAAATTCCAAAAGACTTTTAAAAATCAAGAATTTTCTAAAAATCCACACTACGTGTTATAAATTATACCTAACAATACATTCTCACCTGCAAACAGGATTTGCTTTTTGTGAGTCCATGGGTTGAATTAGGAAATTATCAAACTCTCTGTGCTGGTCTCCAGGAAATAAATTGCATAGCCAGTTAAACACCAACTGGGTTCCCAGAATCTCATTGTTTCCATATTGAATATTCAAGATAAAATTGCATTCTCATAAAGCACTGGGCCAGCCTGCTTACCTTAGCTCGGTTCATTGTATTTTAAAAATACACTGCATCTAGATATTAACAAAATTAAGTCAATCACTGTTCATTTTTTGTGTTGCCCACAAATTTTCCAAATAAGTGCAAATAGAGAAACCACTTTCCCTGTATAAACATACAGGCTTCCGAGATGGCTCAGCTGGTAAAGAATTTACCTGCAATGTGGGAGACCTGGGTTGGGAAGATTCCCTGGAGAAGGGAACAGCTACCCACTCTAGTATTCTGGCCTGAAGAATTGCATGGACTGTATAATATAAACACACACACATGTGCACTCAAATTATAGGAAAAATTATCCTTAAAAGCAATAGTTTACTTTTGTTCGTAAAGACTTGGAAAACTCCCAAATTATTTCCATGAGTCAGGCAGCTTTTATTTGGCAGTCAACAACCCCACCACATAGAATCAAATAATTCTTCATTTTTAACCCATAGTAACTTAAAAATCACTGCAGATGGTGATTGCAGCCATGAAATTAAAAGACGCTTACTCCTTGGAAGGAAAGTTATGACCAACCTAGACAGCATATTAAAAAGCAGAGACATTACTTTGCCAACAAAGGTTTGTCTAGTCAAGGCTGTGGTTTTTCCAGTGCTCATGTATGGATGTGAGAGTTGGACTGTGAAGAAAGCTGAGTGCCAAAGAATTGATGTTTTTGAACTTTGGTGTTGGAGAAGACTCTTGAGAGTCCCTTGGACTGCAAGGAGATCCAACCAGTCCATCCTAAAGGAGATCAGTCCTGGGTGTTCATTGGAAGGACTGATGCTGAAGCTGAAACTCCAATACTTTGGCCACCTGATGTGAAGAGCTGACTCAATGGAAAAGACCCTGATGCTGGGAGGGATTGGGGGGCAGGAGGAGAAGGGGACGACAGAAGATGAGATGGCTGGATGGCATCACCAACTTGATGGACATGAGTTTGAGTAGACTCTGGGAGTTGGTGATGGACAGGGAGGCCTGGCATGCTGCGATTCATGGGGTCCCAAACAGTCGGACACGACTGAGCGACTGAACTGAACTGAACTTAAAAATTAGTCAGGAAGACAACTTTTGCTTGTTTTTCACTTTGTAATATACCTGGTCAACAAATATATAATTTTTAAATTGTTATGTTGATAGATTATCAATCTTCTTAAATAATTAAGTTGAAATAAGTTAAGCAGTGTGTGTCAATTGTTAAATTGGAAAAAGTTTAAATTTATCTCTGTGTATCATAAATATAATTTAAACAAAGCTAACAATGAACTTTATAGTAATAATATGTTTAGAACCATGCTAAACTAAAATAAGCTTTGTTATAGTATAAGTTACCCTGAAAGGGATTCAAGGATCAAGAAGATGTATTAAATGTTGATCTCTAGCATGAATATTTTAAAATATTTTAACATTACTGTATTGTATGCTTTGCTCAGTACATGGTTCATAGTTAATAAACTAGTATGGTACATTTGTACTGTGTTGAGCTCTAAGTATTTTATTTTCAGTATCTAAATATGGAGCTGTTGCCTACCACTTTACATCCTGAAATATGGTACAATTTTCCTTGCTCTCCTCCTAAAAAAAAAAAAAAAGTAGGAAACTATTAAATTAAGGTCTACTGATAAATCTGGCACCGTAGAAGCCCAGAATCTTGGGGCCGAAAGGATTGAACAATAACTTAGCCTATTGAACTCCACTTCCAATTGTTTTTTCCTTTCAAACTTTAAACTTTTTATTTTTTATTGGGATATAGCCAGTTAACAATGTGTGGTAGTTTCAGGTGACCAGCAAAGGGACTCAGCCATACATATACACATATCCATTCTCCCCCATCCAGGCTGGCACATAACATTGCTACTCCCAGTTTATAAGTGAAAAAACTCTGGTAAGAGATGTTGTAGAATGATCTGACTCCTTCTCTTGATCTCTTTATACCACATCCACCTCTCATAAGGAAAAGATGAGTTTCTGTACCAGTAATATATGGCTTATTAGATTTATTTATGTTAAACCTTATATAGAAAATATTTGAAGCAACTCACTGCCAGAACACATTTAATAAACTAAAAATTGAAATCTAGCACCATATCCATTGAAAAAGCTAGGCAACCAACATTTTTTTTTTTTTAGCACATGCAGGCTTACACCACATAAAATCCTTTATAAAAGTTGACTCCTCAGAATTGTGACTCCAGGATGCCTTTGTATCTTGTGAGTTCATAAGTCTCATAAGAATTGGCAAGTCATAGGTAGCAGTGAGATTAGCTACTTGGTTCTCCGAAGTAAAGATTGTTGGCTTTAAATTCTGTTTCTTATCTTCCCTTCACCTTGACAACTTCATTGTCCTGGGTTCTTCATCTGAAAATTGAGGATGATTGGGCTCACTTCATAGGGTTGTTGTTGGCTTCATTAGATAACCTTCATACACTTCTGTGAAATATAAAGAATGCATATTGTTCTCTGCCCCCAGTTCCTGGTACAGAACTTCTAAAACCTTTGTAATTTCTCACGTGATAAGAGAACTAGGAACATCTTTTGCTCTAATATTTGGTCTTTGTTTCTGGTTCCTGACACAGAACTCCCAAATCCCTTGGAATTTTGAGGGCAATAGGAATGTCTTTGTTTTAACGAGACAACTCTTGGGGGTCTCCTAGGGAGGGCTGGTCACCAGAAAGACCAAGCCATGATTAGATGCTTGGAACTTTCAACCCCACCCACAGCCATCCTTTGGGAAGGGAACTGTAAACTGAATTAAGATCAATCATGCCTATACAATGAAGCTTCCTTCAGTTCAGTTAAGTTGCTTAGTCATGTCCAACTCTTTGTGACCCCATGAACTGCAGCACACCAGGCCTCCCTGTCCATCACCAACTCCTGGAGTTTACCCAAACTCATGTCCATCAAGTTGGTGATGCCATCCAGCCATCTCATCCTCTGTCTTCCCCTTCTCCTCCTGCCCCCAATCCCTCCCAGCATCAGGGTCTTTCTTTCTTTTCTTTTTTTTTTTTAGGGTCTTTTCCAATCAGTCAGCTCTTAGCATGAGGTGGCCAAAGTATTGGAGTTTCAGCTTCAGCATCAGTCCTCCAATGAACACCCAGGAGTGATCTCCTTTAGAATGGACTGGTTGGATCTCCTTTCAGTCCAAGGGATTCTCAAGAGTCTTCTCCAGCACCACAGTTCAAAAGCATCAATTCTTCAGTGCTCATCTTTCTTCACAGTCCAACTCTCACATCCATACATGACCACTGGAAAAACCATAGCCTTGACTAGACGAACCTTTGTTGGCAAAGTAATGTCTCTGCCAATATGCTGTCTAAGTTGGTCATAACTTTCCTTCCAAGGAGTAAGCGTCTTTTAATTTCATGGCTGCAATCACCATCTGCAGTGATTTTGGAGCCCCCAAAAAATAAAATCTGACACTGTTTCCACTGTTTCCCCATCTATTTCCCATGAAGTGATGGGACCAGATGCCATGATCTTAGAGTCCCATTACTTCATGGCAAATAGAAGGGGAAAAATTGAAAGCAGTGACAATTTTCTTTTCTTGGGCTCCAAAATCACTGTGGATGATGACTGCAGTAATGAAATTAAAAGCTTCTTGCCTTTTGAAAGGAAAGCTATGACAAACCTAGATAGCATATTCAAAAACAGAGACATCACTTTGCCAACAAAGGTCTGTATAGTCAAAGCTATGTTTTTCCAGTAGTCATATATGGATGTGAGAATTGGACCAAAAAGAAGGCTGAATGCCAAAGAATTGATGCTTTTAACCGTGTTGCTGGAGAAGACTCTTGAGAGTCCCTTGGACAGCAAAGAGATCAAACCGATCAATCCTAAAGGATATCAGTCCTGACTATTCATTGGAAGGACGGATGCTGAAGCTGAAGCTCCAATACTTTGGCCACCTGATGTGAAGGGCTGACTCACTGGAAAAGACCCTGATGCTGGGAAAGGTGGAAGGCAAAATGAAGCAGCAAAAGATGAAATGGTTAGATAGCATCAGCGATTTAACGGACATGAATCTGAGAAAACTCTGGGAGATTGTGGAGGACAGAGGAGCCTGGCATGTTGCAATCCATGGGGCTCACGTAGAGTGTCAGATACAGCTTGGTGACTAAACAACAACAATGACAAATTAATAGAAAGGAGAAAGGTGCTTGTTCATTGGGTGCAAAGCAGACAGAAGAGAAAGCATGGCGCCGACAGCTTCATTCTCCTTAATTGCTCTTCTTTCTGCCAGCCATGTTCTCACCGGAGATGGAGGTGTGTTCTGGAAGGGCTGCTCATGGGCCCTCCTGAACCAAGACCATTCCTGGGCTAGGTAAGGATAAGGTATGTATTCAGAAGGAGAAATCCACTGAGTTATCTGTGGTCTCAGGATATCATCTGAGTGAGCAGGTTGTACCCAGCAGGAGGCCTACGCTTAGAATACTCAGTCCTCTTAGAGCATTTCCAATCCTCTCTGCCACTGCACTTTCTCCCACTTTCCTATGTGAACAGCCTAACCCATGTACTCCTTTCCTCATTTCTCAGTGCGTGACCATCACAAGCAGAATTTTCACAACTCCTTTATGAAGACTTAGACTCTGGAGTCAGGCTCCATCTGACCTAAACAGACTTAGTTGACTCTACTCTAAGAACAAACCATTGGATGTTAAAGGGACATAGTTTTATCAGTTCAAGTGAGCATGGGAGAAGTTGGGAGTGAGGAAGGGAGAGTTACCTCTCATTCTAGAGTTTTCAAAAACAGAGCTGTCTTTAACCCTTATCTAAGACCCACTCATTTAATCATTCATTCACTCACTGTTGGTTATCGACTTATACTTAAATCAATTATTATACTTATATCGACTTGGAATATAGTAGTAAACAAGACAAAGTTCTTGCTCTTAGGTAGATTGCAGAGAAAGTCATAAAATAATGGATATAAAACAGGTGGAAAAATAAACAGGAAAAGAGAAATAAATAATTATATATGTATATTTAACACATATTATTTGCTGAAAACTCCCAGAAGGCGCTAGTGGAAAAGAACCTTCCTGCCGATGCAGGTAGGTGTAAAAGAAGTCAGTTCGAGTCCCTTCCCTCCTGGGAAGATCCCATGGAGGAGGAAATGGCAATCCACTCCAGTATTCTTACCTGGAAAATCCCATGGACAGAGCAGCCTCACAGACTACAGTCCACAGGGTTGCGCAGACACAACGGAAGTAACTTAGCACCGCTGCCTCTCTACATAGGTGACCACTGAATGGAGATGAGAATGAAGTGAGGTTGTCAGCCATGCAAATACTTGGGGGAAGAGCATTTCAGGCAGAAGGAATAGCAGGCATCTTAAGGTGAGAGTCTGCTTGGTGGGCTCATGGAGTAGGTGAAGGCCAGTGCGCTAGAGCTCAGGAGATGACAATGATGGGGGAAGAGATGCAGCCAGGGACGTGAAGCTGGAGGCTAGGGACGGATCATGCAGGGTCTTGCAGGCATCGTAAGGATACTGGGTTTTATTCTAAGTGCTATTGGACCTTACTGGAAAGTTGAGGAGTAGCATAATCTGATTCACATTTTCAAAAAATCAGTCTGGTTGCTTGTGGAGAACAAATTATAGGGGCCAAAGTGGAAACAAGGAGACTTATTTCAAGGCCTTTGCAGGAGCTCAGGGGAGAAATAACAGGCAAGGACGGTAGCAGTAGAGGAATGGCAGCAGAGGAATCTGTTGCCAGTTTCCGAATGTGTTTTGCTCATAGGATTGGGTGGAGTTATAAGAGAAGGAGAAATGTGAAGGGTGACTCCAGAGGTTTTGATCTGAGCAACTGGGTGAATATAGTGTCACTTACAGAGACAGGAAACCATGGAAGAGGAATAGGGTTTGGGGAGGTGGGGGGAGGGTTGCAGTAAAGGGGAAGGATGGCCCGCAGTTCATTTTAGACATGTTGAGTTTGAGATGACTGTTAAACAATCAAGTAAAAATGCTGACTAGGCAATTGAAAATACTTATCTGAAGTTCAGGGGGAAAAAGTCAGGGCTAGAAGTATAAATACAGAAGGGTTCAGTATATAGATGTTATTTATTTGCATTATGGAACAACTTATACGCATATACAAAAGTAGAGAGAATAACATAGCCATCATCTATATATCCATCACCTAGCTTCATCAATTACTAATATTTTGTTAGTCTTGTCCCATCCTCCTCTGCTCCTCCTGGGGCTGGAGCATTTTTAAACAAATTCTGGATATTTATTGCTTTCCCCATAAATATTTCAGTATATAATGGATTGTTTTTAAACAAATGACATTACCCATAGAGTGTGTATAAATAGAGATGAGGTCAGAGAATTGATCTACGACTCTGGTTTAGAGTTTAGGATTAAGAACCACTTGAGGGGGCTGAGAAGAAACAACAAGTGAGGGAAAGGATAGGGAATGTGGGATCTTGAAAGCCAAGTGAAAAATGGGTTTCAAGAAGGAGGGAGGATTTGGACTTCTCTGGTGGTCCAGTGGGTAAGAATCCACCTGCCAATGCAGGGGACACGGGTTCAGTCCAGGAAGACCCCACATGCTGTGGAGCAACTAAACCCATGCACCACAACTACTGAAGCCCCACTCTAGAGCCCATGCTTCACAACAAGAGAAGCCACTGCAACAAGAAGCCTGTGCACCGTAACGAAGAGTAATCCTCAATTGCCACAACCAGAGAAAGTCCACAGAAAGCAATGAAGATCCGGTAGAGCCAAAAAAAATTAGTTCATGAATTAAAATACTAGGGAAAAAAAAGAAGAAGGAGGAGGAGGAAGGAAGGATCAATTGTGCTGAATGCTGCTGAGAAAGATGAGGACTGAAAAAAAACCCTTGCATTTAGGGAAGTTGTGATCACTGGTGACCTTGATGACAGCAGGTTAGCACAAGAGCTTGATTAAAATGGATTTTAAAGAAAATGAGAGAAGAGGCAATAGAGACTTCTAGTACACAAAGCTTTTAAAAGGGATCTATTTTTTCCATAAAGAGAAGGTGGGAAATGGAGTGATTACCAGAGGATGGTGTGAGGTTCAAGGGAGGGATCTTCTAAAGAGATGAGAAATGAGAGCATGTTGGTAGGCTCATGGAAACAATAAAGTAGACAGGGAAATTCTGATGATGTAGAAGTGAGACAGAATAAATTCATGAGCTAATTCCTGGAGTAGGTAAGAGGAAGTGGCATTTAGGGTTTTAGATCACTCATTTCAGTAGCTACAGGAAATTCTGAAGACACAGGACTTGCCTCTTATGGGTCAGGTCTTAGGGTAGAGACAGACCCCCTTCTTTATCAGCACTAGTTCTGGAGAATGAGCATCCTTGTCCAAAGAATGACTGGGCTTGTCATCAAGAAAGATGGGATCCTCTCTCACTAAATGGAATCATTTGGTTGTGTCCTACCCGTTGTCAAATCTCAATGGATCTAGTGATTCCCACAGCAAGCCCAGTCCCAGTTATACAGAGATATGAATCACCTCCCCCGCCCCAAGAATTAGCAATAAAGTTGAGTAGATCAGATATTAAGAATAGAAAGCTTTTTAAAAAAAATCTCCCTTCATACTATTCATTTTGTCTGGAGAAGCTGACTCTAACTCAGGGGTGGAGGGGATGAGTGCACACGTGACCACAGTCACAGGTCCAGGGGTGGACTTGTGATCTAATCCAATCCAATCATATCTTTTTTAGACACCCTAGGCTAAAGATTCCCAGTGCCAAACCCTGGAGCTTTGGGCATCGATCAGTTAACAAAAGCAGTCAGTATTACAGATGTAGAGAAAAAAAATGCATGGACATCAAGAGGGGAAAGGGGATGGGAAGAATTGGGAGGTTGGGACTGACGTACATGCGCTATTATGTATAAAATAGATAACTAGGAGAACCTACTGTATAGCACAGGGAATCAACTCAGTGCTCCGTGGTGACAGGAATGGGAAGGAAATCCAAAAAGGAGGGGACATACGAACACACGTAGCTGGTTCACTCTGCTGAAAAGCAGAAACTAACAGCATTATTAAGTAACTATACTCCAGTAAAAAATGTTTAAAAATACAACTGGATAATCATGCCAGCCAGATACACTGAATGATATATTTCACCAGTCAAATGAAGGTCAAGGTAAGAAAGTGTTTATGTTTGCCGTATCCTCATTATTACACCTGGAATGATATTGTAAAGCAGAATAATGAATTCCTTGTATGACTCAATAAACATATAACTCATAAAAAAAGAAGTCAGCTTTATGACTGGCTTTTATGCCAACATTTCAGAAGGCAGAGATAAGGGATGAAAATATATTATATCCTTGTTGAGCTGTTGGATTAGTGTATTACATGAAGTTCTGGTACCAAGTTTTAGCACAGTTCTGAAAATTTTTCAATTATGTAGAATAATATATTTCCCTTTATTGCTTATAGGAATGTTGCTTAAGGGAATATATTCCCTTTAGGGCTTCCCAGGTGGCTCAGATGGTAAATGTTTGCCGGCAATGCAGGAGACCTGGGTTCTATCCCTGGGTCAGGAAGATCCCTTGGAGAAGAAAATGGCAACCCACTCCAGTACTCTTGCCTGGAAAATTCCATGGATGGAGGAGCCTGGTAGGCTACAGTGCATGGGGTCACAAAGAGTTGGACATGACTGAGCAACTTCACTTTATTGCTTAAGCCAATTTGCGTTGGGATTTCTATTATTTGCAATCAAAATCATCCTAACTGAAGCACAACGAAAGGCACTGTTCTCTACTAGGTTATACATTTATTAGACATGTTTATCATAGACTAGTTCTGTGTCAAGCATGTGCTAAGAGCTGGGGAGATAGTAGTAAACAAGGATGGGTCTTCACAGTTTAAAAGCAACTCCCCAGGCACTTTCTTCTGGAAGGTTGTTGGGCCCTTTGTTCTTTGCTGTGAGCCCCCGACATTCAATCCCTGCTTCTCTCTTCTCAGAGCTGACACCTCCTGCCTTCTCTAACCAATTTTGTCTTAAGGCATATTTATCTTCCCAGCCCTCCTTATCATGTCACTGTTTCAGTTGGAAGTCAGTCAGGGAAACAGAAACTATTTTAGATATTTCAAGCAGGAAGGAATTTATTTCAGGGAAATAGTTTTTTTCTCAAACCATTAAAAGAGCTGGAGAGTTGAAGCTCAGAGTAAGTCGTCCTTTGTTCTCAGACCTGTCACTAGCTTTCAAAGAGTCAGAAGTTTTAGGAACTGCAATGATTACTCCTGCAAGCGGCACGGAGGTGTGGGGAACTACTTGGAGACTACTGCAAAACCTCTTGTCTTCCTGCTGCTGGCCAAGAAACAACAATATATAGCTTCCACTTCTTGTTTGCTTTCCAAATCTCATCTGAATGACTTTCATTGGCTGGCAGTAACCTGAACTCCACTGGTGAATTTCCAACAGACAGTCCGACAGAGCCATTCATCAAAGGAAGAACCTAACCAGTTTCTCTTAAGGAATTGTCTGCTAATCACAGTATACCTGTTCTTTGAAGGCGGTGGGGATTTGACTGGAGCAGGATCCTAGACAGAACAGTTTACCCAACAAAAAGTAAATCTTGTATAAAAGGAACCAAGGGGTGGGGAGTGGGAAAGCAACTTCACTTGGGAACAATTCAGTTATTTTTGTTACTTCGTTGTTGTCCAGTCTCTAAGTCATGTCCGACTCTTTGTGACCTCGTGGACTGTAGCACACCAGGTCCCTCTGTCCTTCACTGTCTATCTCCCAGGGCTTGCTCAAATTCTTGTCCACTGAGTCAGTGACGCTATCTAACCATATTATCCAATTTACCTTCATTCATGGACCTAACTTTCCAGGTTCCTGTGCAATAATGTTCTTGATAGCATCAGACTTTCGCCACCAGACACATCCACAACTGAGGTCATTTCCGCTTCGGCCCTACCACTTCATTCTTTCTTAAGTTATTCATAATTGCCCTCTGCTCTTCCCCAGTAGCATATTGGACACCTTCTGACCTGGTGTGTGTTGGGGGGGGCTCATCTTCTGGTGTCATATCTTTGGACTTTTCATACTGAGCATGGGGTTCTTGCAGCAAGAATACTGGAGTGGTTTGCCATTTCCTCCCCTAGTGGACCATGTTTTTTTAGAACTCTTCACTATGACCCATCCATCTTGAGTAGCCCTGCACGGTGTGGCTCATAGCTTCATTGAGTGATGCAAGCCCCTTCTCTACCACAAGGATCTGATCTATGAAGGGGGAATCAGAGATCACCTACTTCCCAGGCAACTGCAAAGAAGACTGCATGATGATATGATCTTCACTTCTTGTTCACTTAGAGCCCAAAGTTAAGGGATAGGTCTCCTGGGAAAACACACACACATGCAGAGGAAATTCAAGCTAACTCCCTATATAAGAATGTGCATGGGCAACCAGGTATCTAAAGAGGAAAAGAAGCAAACAAACAAAACAAGTTCTTGTATAAAGAAATGAGACTTGTCATTATTAGCAATGAATGTCATTGTGAGGGAATAATTGTTTGAACCTAGAATTGTTAAGAAATTGAGCCAGGTACTAGTTAACGGATGTATAAAGACAAATTTTATTTAGTACCATTGCAACATGGCAGTGAAACTAAATTTCACTAAAACTCATTTTCAAATACAACGAAGACAGCTGGAAGAGCAGAGTGAGGGGGTCAGTGAATGGACATTACTAAGAGGAGAGACCTGAAAGGTAGGTGGATTCTTGATAAACTTGTGTAACAGGATTCTATGGCTCAGTGGGTAAAGAACCCACCTGTCAATGCAGTGATGTAAGAGATGTGAGTTCAATCTCTGGATCAGGAAGATCCCCTGGAGAAGGACATGGCAACCTACTCCAGTATTCTTGCCTGGAGAATCCCATGGACCGAGGAGCCTGGCGGGCTACAGTCCATATGGTTGCAAAGAGTTGGACATGACTGAAGTGACATAGCACCCATAGCATGCAACAGAATTTTTGTTTGTTTGTTTTATTTATTTGGCTGTGCTGGATCTTAGTTGCAACACGTGGGAATCTAGTTCCCTGACTAGGGATTGAACCCAGGCCCCCTGCATTGGGAACTCAGAGTCTTAGCCACTGGACCACCAGGGAAGTCCCACAACACTTTCACAAAATGAAAACTGAATCTAACAAAGATCTATATAATATTGGATAAAAAAGATAGAAGTATAAGACTAGACAAAGTGAAAAAGGCTTTGGGAAAAAAAATTAAAGATCCATAAGATCCTGATACATGGAAGGCTTCCTTTTGAGCTACAAAGTTTTGATGATATATGGGTATATTTCTGTCACTAAGGATCTAATCACATTACTTGGTTCTACAACTATTACTTATAGAATTATAATATGTGGTCACTTGAAATCTCTGTTAATTTTGTTGAAAAGTCAGTGTCTAGCTCTTGGTCATCAATAATCATGTTTTTTAATAGCAAGCAACTTTACTAAATTTTAACAATCTATAAAGAGTGTTTTCATTTCTCGTCTGCAAAAAAAGAGAACTGAAACTTATGAGTGTGCAAATACTTCTCCAATATCTCATTGTTCCCTGCCTATGTATATGTATATGTATCTTGTTAACTTTCTGTATTCTTTGAAGCTACATGGGAATTCACACTTTGCAAGCTCTCACTTCCTATTATAATATTAATAAGCATCAGGAGCTACTTATTAGAATAGCAATCTGGAATTGACTTAAATTGAAAGAATTTTGTCTCATACTAAATGGTTCCTCTTAAAACCAAATCCAAGGGAAGTAAGAACTCTGCTGGTACTTCTCTACATGGATACTTTGAACTATTTGGTTAAAAAATGCTTGGGCAGGGCAGGGGATAAACTCTGAAGAGATCAATGGAAGAGACAGACGAGAGGTTGAGCTTTGTGGGATGGACTGTATTTGCCTGGAATAAGGATGATGAGCCCATTCAAGATGGTATAAATGATGTAGGAGAAGGAGCAGAAAGGGGATTTTCAGCAATATCTCTAGTAGATCAGACCAGTTAATTCAAGATTAGAAGGAGATAGGTTTGGAAAGATAGTTTGGGTTTTTTGTTTTTTGAAAGCAAAAGAATCAACCATATCCTGAAGACTAGGAAGAGTGTTGAAATTTTTTCAGTTTGCTTTGTTTTAAGAAAAATTATGCTGTTGTTCTTATAAAAAATACATTTTCATGATAAAGAATTTAAGCAATGCCAAACACATACACACAAAGGAAAAATATTTTAAATCCCTCAAAACTCACCATCTAAAATAACCACTATTAACATTTGGCTAACTTCATTCTAAATATCTTTGCATGCTTTGTTACAGATAGAATGATAGATAAACAGGAATGTAAATGATATATCTAATTTTTAAAAATGGCATCATAAGTTATGTGCTATTTAAAAATTTCTTTGCAGGCAGATGCTTTACCGTCTGAACCACCAGGGAAGTCCATATTTAAAGATTAACATGTGTTAAATTCAAACTTAGTTGAATTTAACAGAATTTTAAAAAACTAGAAGAAAAGCTAGACATCAAATAAGGGTTTATGCACTACAAGAGCTATCATTTCTTAAAATATCAATTTAAGGTTAGAAAAAGTGGTTTTGATATTATTATTCTGTTATTTTCAAAAAACATGTTTTAAATTAAAATCATTGATCCTCAATTCTTAAAAATCTTAATTTTGCCCTATTTCTTAACTGCCTGAATTTCACTTTAAGTATTTCTCTTTTCTATAAGTCCTTTTATATTTGTGGGAACTGCCCAATACCTTTACTTTTGAATGACATCTTGACTGGGTTTACAATTCTTAGATCACAGATTTGTCCTTTCAGAATCCTGTAGTCAATGTTTCACTGTCTTCTGTCTCAGAATGTTGCTGCTAAGATATCTGAGGACAGTCTGACTTTTTTTCTTAGAGATGATTTGCCTTTTTTTCTGCCTGGATGTCTGAATTTCAATAAAATAACTGAAATACATCTCAGGGTTAAATATTCTGTATCATATATTTGGCCTTTCAAGCTACAGACTAACTTATCATCTTAGAGGAACTTCTGTTCTTATATTTTTTTAATACTTCTTATTCCATTAAGAGTTCTTAACTCTGAAGACACCAACAACTTCTGTCTTCCATATCTAGTAGCTTCTCTCTGATTGTTTTAATCTCTTGGTGTTTTTTCATTTGCCTTTATTGTAATTATTTCAAGCCATTTTCCACATCAATAATTCAACTTCCAGCCATGTCCATTCTGTTCCTTGCTGTTTTAATGTATTTATTAGTTCTTTAATGGCACTGTTTTGGTCCCTGCTTTATCAGATGTGCAATTTCACTGTCCATCTCTTTCAGTTGTTTTATTGTCTCATTTTTGAGTTTTGCCTACTGAGTTTATTTTCTTCTTAGATTATTTGAGTGCTCAAAGCACTTGGGGTGACTTTTTCTGATTCTCTATTTGCCTCCTGAATTCCTTCCTACTCGATCTGAAACTGGTTTGATTTTCCTAAGGAACAGCAACTTGAGGCTGTTATTTTATGCTGTATACACTTTTTCTATGACTTATAAGCTGGTTTGAAGGAGAGGAGGGGGCAGAACTCAGGGGAGGGAGGATGCAGTCTTTGTTAGAATACAAATATTCTGCAATCACTTCTGAGGTTTCAAGGGTCAATTTCAGAATTCACTCTACTATGGGAAAGAGCCTCCCCTGACTCACTCGGCTTTCTTGGAGTCTTCACTGCTACCTAAAGACAGTCTATTCTTCACTTCTCACTCCACCTTCTTCTTCCCAGCAGCCATTTTCACATCTCCAGAGAGAAGAGATACAAGATAAGGAAGCCGCTTACTTTTCTCTCAGGATATATGTGCACATGTATGTGCTAATTTCTAGGATTTTGAGTTTTACCAGTATGAGTATTGATGGAATGCTCCAGACCAGAGTCTTCTATATCTTTCCTTGACTGCCACTTGTTGACATTTAAGATATTAAGCTGTTACTCTTTGCTTGCTGTCGATGAAATTTTAACTTTTAAAACTTTCTTGGGTATTGGTGGAAACAGAGTCTATGAGAAAGCTTTATTTCATTATCTTAATGAGAAATACAATAATTTTAATGTACATATATCTTTACTGATTATAAAATTTATGTATCTATAATACATACTCATTATGCTGTATACCTCAAACTAATACAATGTTGTAGCTATATTTCAATAAAACGGGGGGGAAAATAAGTTATGTATCCTTCCTATAAAAATTAAAACCATACAGAAGTGCATAATACACAAAATGAAAGTGCCTTATAATTGGCAACTAAAAACTGTCACTCTTCATGCAGTACTACAAGAATGAAGTCACTAGCCACTGCAGTCTTTGACCTTCAACATCCCCTTCAGGGAGTTCAGGGTGGGAATGAAGCACTGTGGGCTCTGGAAACAACAGGCAGAGCTGGCCTCCAGGTAGTCAGAGATTTTCAGGAGAAGATTTTATGAGCCCAAATTCTTCCATCTTCTCATGGCCAGGAAAGCACTAAAATCGTTAACAGAAGCATCTGCTCCTCCTGACTAGCAGCTACCTTATAGTGAACAGCAGCAACCCTCCTGCCAAAATAGGTGCTTGACTTCACGTCTCTCGCTTCACTGAAATCACAGTATACACTGACATCCCCCCCTTAACCTCTTTGGAGCAGATCCTCAGAACTCTCTGAGAGGCTGTCTCTGGGCCATAGTCCTCACTTTGCCCCCAATAAACTTACATCAATGCTCTTATGTTGTGCACTTTTTTTCAGTTGACATAATTACACAGTCCCCCAAATGTCACTTGTAACAGCTTCCTGATCTTTTTATATATTTATTTTCTTTCTTTTTGCTTGTCAATGCTTCAGCCTTTCAGTCAAAATCAGTAGAAATATGTGAATATACAGATGTTTAAAGAACAGCTTTACTAAGGTAGGTTTTACATATCATAAAATTCACCAATTTCATGTGGACAACCCAATAGGTCTCAGTAAATATAGAGTGGTATATCCATAGGATTTTCCAGGCAAGAGTACTGGAGTGGGTTGCCATTGCCTTCTCCATCACAATATATATACTTATTAAAAAAAAAAAAAAAACCTTATTATTTATTTATTTTTGACTGCACTGGGTCTTTGTTGCTGCTTGCGGCTTTCTCTAGTTGCCCTGAGTGTTGCCTCGGCTTCTTTGGTTGCAGAGCATGGGACTCAGTAGTTGCCCCTCAGAAGAACATATATATTTCCTGTAAAAATACAGTTCGTAGTTTTTCCTTTAAAATAGATCAAAAACATTTTCCCATGTCACTATACACAACTTTGGGCATCCCAGGTGGTGCTAGTTCTAAAGAACCGTCCGGCCAATGCAAGAGAGGTAGGTTCGATCGCTGGGTGGGGAAGATCCGCTAGAGAAGGGCATGGCAACCCACACTCCTATTCCTGCCTGGAGAACCCCATGGACAGAGGAGGCAGGCAGGCTGCAGTCCATAGGGTCGCAAAAGTCAGATGTGACTTAAGAGACTAAACAACCACCACCACATATACAAATTTACCTATCCTTTATAAAATCCACTTCACAATTTTCTATTATATGATGGATACACTTTAATTCACTTAAACTCTCTATTTAAACAATCTCAATGTTTTGCTGAAAAAAATTATTTTCTTTTGCAGGCAAGGATTCAGATTATGAATATGGACACAAATGAAGAGCGGGAAATGGTGGATGAGAGGTTCCTACCATAATTCAGCTTTGAGATTATACCAGAAAGTGGCAGTGGTTTTTCCACCATGCTTATTACATCCATCAGATGCTTTTGTCAGTCTGAAAGTTGTGACACTTCTAGAAAACATGTACCTTCCCTTTCTATCTTAGCTTATACCAGTCCTTCTCTGGCATTTTATCCTTGCCTCTTGGAATTCTCTTCCTTCACGACAGCGAATACTACACTGCCATAATTAGCCTTGAAAATTATAACTCTCCTTCAATTTCTGATAAAGAGCTGAGTCAGCTCTTTTTTCTTTTTTCCTTCCTCCTTCCCTTCTTCCTTCTCTTCCACAAAGTACTTTTCTTCCAAAGCAGGGCGATGCAAGGGTAAGAGCAAAGCCTTTGGATCCACCAACCTACCATCTCTGTGACCTTGGTTGCTAACCCACCTTCTCAGTGCCTCACGTGCCCTGGCCCGTAAAATGGGGAGACGTGTATTCGGGCGTGATGGGGATTGAAGCAGTTACCAAATGTAAAGCGCTTAGAATAGTGCTTGATGGACAGGAAGCACTGAGTATATGTTGGCATGCGTTTGATGTCTGGTGGCGAGCAGTCTACTGGGGCAACGAGCCAGGAGAGACGCCCGTCGGCCCGGGGCCACCCAGGCGGAGGTGTGGCGGATGCGACCCGCCCGCGCCGGCGCCGGCACAGAGGCCGGGGCCAGGGGAGCGCGGTCACGTGATAGAGTCAAGATGGCGTCGTCCAGCTGCTTGTGGCTCTGGGCTCTCGCTTTCCTGCTGGGTTCCTGCACTTCCCTGGCGCTGGAGCATCTCGACCCGCCGGCTCCCCTGCCGCTGGTGATCTGGCATGGGATGGGTGAGTGAAGGAGGGAGTGAGAAGAGAGTCAAAAGGGTTTGGCGACCCTTTCCCTCTCCAAGCCTGGGTTCGCGTCTGCAAAGTGCAAGTGTGGAGGGCGAGGACCGTGGTCACACAGCACCGGACTGGCTCCACGTTTTAGGATTTGGGGGTTACCCTGCATTGGAAAGGGAGATAAGGAAGGAGCTGTCTTTTCGTGAGCGCTCACAGAGGGCTGTGCATTGCGGTACGGTTTTACGCGGTGTCCTGGTTTAATCTCACGGCAGAGGCGTCAGGATGCAGCATCCGACTCTCGCTCAGGAAAGCAGGGTTGTGCCTGCGTGACCGCGGCATCTCCATCCTTTTGTTCATTCATGCATTGAACAGAGATTTCTTAGGCACCTGTAATTCGTTTATACTTTTGACGCGTAGCTATTGACTACCTACTGGATCCGGAGGATACAATAAACTAAACAGACTAAATTCTTTGCTCTTTTAGAACTAACCAGTGGAAGAGACAAACGATAAATAAATAAAACATATGTCAAATGGTGATTCCTGCAATGGAGGAAAATAAAGCAGGGGAGGTTAGAGAGTGTAAGTGGGGGCTTGCAGTTTCATAGAGCAAAGTCAGGATTTACTGAAAAAGTGATTATTTGAGCAAAGGCCTGAAGTCCATGAGAGAAGATTCCATTGAGTATATGGTGGAAAGATCCGCAAATGCAAAGCCATGAGGCAGAAGTATGTCTAGTGTGTTCAAGGAGCGACACTCAGGTCAGTGTAGCTGAAAGGGAGTGAGTCAGAAGAAAATAGGGGTAAAAAAAAAAAAAAAAGAAAATAGGGGTAAGAGGATGGCCTGCATATGTTGTTGGGGCTACTAAGGCTACTGCAGAAACTTCGGCTAGAAGAGATGGGACACTGTTGTGAGTTTTTAGCAGATGAGTGACATGATCTGATTTGCATTTTAAAAGCACTCTAGTTCCTATATTCCCTGATGCTGGGAAAGATTGAAGGCAGGAGGAGAAGGAGACAACAGGGTGAGATGGTTGGATGGCATCACCGACTCAATGGAGATGAGTTTGAACAAGCTCCAGGAGGTGGTGAAGGATAGGGAAGCCTGGCGTGCTGCAGTCCATGGGGTCAAAAAGAGTTGGACACAACTGAGTGACTGAACAACGACAAGTTGCTATATTGAGACTAGGTTGTAGGAGATCATGGACCTTTGCAGGGAAAAAAGTTAGAAAACTTTTGCAATAATCTAAACAAGATGTTGGGAAAGATTGAAGGTGGGAGGAGAAGGGGACGACAGAGGATGAGATGGTTGGATGGCATCACCGACTCAATGGACATGAGTTTGAGTAAACTCCGGGAGTTGGTGATGGACAAGGAGGCCTGGCGTGCTGTAGTCCATGGGGTCGCAAAGAGTCTGACACGACTGAGCGACTGAACTGAACTGAAACGAGGTGATGGTGACTTGAAAAAGTATAGTAAAAGGGGAGATGTTGAGAAGTAGTCAACATTTGGATACAGTTTGAAGATAGAACCAGTAGGATTTGCTAACAGATTATATATGGGATGAGAAAGGAGTCAAGGATGAGTCCATGGTTTTTGGCCTGGACAACGAGAAGGATGAGGTTGTCATTTTACCAAAATGGAGGAGCCTGTAGGGTGAACAAATTTAGGGTGAAAATCAAGAATGTTCTTTGGGACTTACTAAATTTGAGATGTTTGTTACATATTCAGGAGATGTAGAGGCATTTGGAGTGTGGAGTCTTGAGACAGATACAGGCTGGACTATTAAGTTGGGAACCTTTGGCCTATGCCTAGTATTTAAAGCTGTGAAACTGGACAAGATCACCTAGGGAGTGACGATATTCAGAAGAGGAAAGAGGTCTAAAGACCGAGCTCTGAGGCATTCCCAGCATCTGGAGAATGAGGAGATGGAATTCATGTGTGCTAAGTCGCTTCAGTCATGTCTGACTCTTTTGAGCCTGTGGACTGTAGCCCGCCGTGCTCCTCTGTCCATGGGATTCTCCAGGCAAGAATACTGGAGTGGGTTGGCATTTCCTTCTCCAGGGGATCTTCCCAACCCAGGGATCAAACCCAGTGTCACAGATTCTTTACCCTTAAGCTGCCAGGGAAGCCCCTGAGGGGAGGGAGAGGAATTAGCAAAGGAGACAGAGACAGAACAGCTAGGGAGAAGGTGGAGTCAGGAGAGTGCAATGTCCTGGAAACCACGTGAAAATGTTTCAAGAGGACGGGATAGCAAACTGTGAAATGTTGGTGCTAGGTCAACTAAGATGAGGGCTAAGAATTGGTTGTTGGATTTTGCAGTGGGAAGATCACTGATGACCTTGATTAAACCACTTTTAGGGGAGTGGTGAGAATCAGTAGGTAGAGGTGGTTCTTTCAGGGTCTGTGCCAGGGCCTTGGGCTCCTGCAGTGGAGTTAAAAGAGGACATGAGAGCTCTGTGTCCGCCCAGAGTACAGTCAGTCTGTTCGGAAGCCACCTAAGCAACGCATGATTATAGTTCAGTGCAAGAAATAGAACATGATCGAGCTCTTTTCCTTCTTTAAAAACAAATTTTTAAGTTTAACTCTGTGGTTGAAAATGGAATGATTAAGTTCAAAATGGAAAATGATCGTAGCCCACTTATCCTACTCAGCAGTCAGTCACTTTGCTTCCTATTCTTAGTTCTTGGTTCCTTGAAACAGGAAGAAAAAAAAGTTCAACGTCAGCATCTAGATGAGCTTTCTTCACTTGTCTTGCTCTAGTCCTGGCCCTAAAGAGAGGTAAGATTTCAAGGTGCTTTGGGGCCTGTGTACCACAGATGTTCTAGATGATAAGAGAACATGCACCTCTGCTTTTTTTCAATTGTGAATTTGGGGTCCCCGTGATACCATATTGGGCTTTTGAAGTTATTGCTTGTTAACAACATGAGCTGAGCAAAAAATGCTGTTCTTTTTGTTGTTTGAGGTGATATTCATGTAACATACACTTAACCATGTTAAAGTATACAGTTCAGTGGCATTTAGTGTATTCATGTTGTGCAACCACCACTTCTCTCTAGTTTCAAAACTTTTTTATCACCGCAGAAAATATGTGTACCCCATTTTAAGGAATCACTCTTCACCCCATCTTCCCATCACCCCAGGAAATGTTCAGTCTGCTTTCTGTTTCAATGGATTTGCCTATTCTGGATGTGTCATATAAAAGGAACTGTACAGTATGTAATCTTTCATTTCTGGCTTATTTCACTTAAAATAACATTTTTGAGGTTCATCCATGTTGTAGCATATTTCAATACTTTGTTCCTTTTTATGGTCGAATAATATTTTCCTATATCTATCTACCATAATTTGTTTATCCAGTCATCCATTGATGGACTTTCGAGTGTTTTCCACCTTTTAGCTATTACAGATAATGCTGCTTCAAATATTCTTGTACAAGTCTCTGTAGGGACATATGTTTTCACTTTTCTTGGTTATGTATTTAGAATTGAAATTAATGGGTCAAATGGTCATTGTGTATTTAACTTTTTGAGGAACCATCAAATTGTTTTCACAGTGGCTGCACCATATTACATTTCCACCAGCAATGTAAAGGGTTCCTATTTCTCCCTATCTTTGCCAACACTTGTTATTTTCTATTTAAAAAATTTTTAATTTATTTTTTATTTTTGGCTGCACTGGGTCTTCGTTGCTGTGTGAGGGCTTTCTCTAGTTGCAGTGCATGGGCTTCTCGTTGAGGTGGCTTCTCTGTTTGTGGTGCACGGGCTCTAGGGCGAGTGGGCTCAGTAGTTGTGGCACACAGGCTTAGTTGCCCTGTGGCATGTGGAATCTTCTAGGACCACGTCCCCTGCATTGGGGACGGATTCTTGGGGGTGGATTCTTAACTACTGGACCACCAGGTAAGCCTGTTATTTTCCATTTTTAAATAGTTAATTTTTTAAAAAATTGAAGGCTTTAAAGGCATCTTAGTAGGTTTGCATTGGTACCTCATTGTGATTTTGATTTGCATTTCCTTAATGACCAGTAATGTCGAACATAATTTCGTGTGCTTGTTGGCCATTTGTATATCTTCTTTGAAGAGATGTCTGTTCAAGTCCTTTTCCCATTTTAATTAGATTATCTTCTTATTGACTTGAGTTCTTTGTATATTCCAGATATTAAGCTCTTATTAAGTATGTCTTGCAAATATTTTCTTCTGTGTGTTGTCTTTGCATACTTTCATTAATGCCTTTGAAGTACAAAGTTTTTAAAAGTTAAATAATGTTGTTTTTACTCATAAGTTTCCATGGTTATCTTTGTTGTCTAGGAGACAGCTGTTGTAATCCCTTAAGTATGGGTGCTATTAAAAAAATGGTTGAGAAGAAAATACCTGGAATTCACGTCTTATCTTTAGAGATTGGGAAGACTCTCGTAGAGGTGAGGTGCTTCACAGTTCTGTTCCTTTGAAGGTTTGCTGACTGATTTTGTAGAATGTACTATTAAAATGCTTTACCTTGCATTTTTAGTAGAAGACCATACAATGATACTTGAGTGGCTTATGAGGGTACCAGCCTGAACAAGTTTGCCTCTTAGAGAAGGTGCCAGTGCTTGTGTTCAGCCCCATCCTTCGATTTCTCTGTGGCTTCTCTTTTAGGATGTGGAGAACAGCTTCTTTTTGAATGTCAATTCCCAAGTAACAACAGTATGTCAGATTCTTGCTAAGGATCCTAAATTGCAGCAAGGCTACAATGCTATGGGATTCTCCCAGGGAGGCCAATTTCTGTAAGTCCCTTTCTGTTGTATCATACCACTTATATATTGTATCACTTGAAACTGACTGTTGCCTTTGATTCAGATAGATATACCTTTTTAGTGTTTTTGGAATCTTCACCTACCTTGGATGGGAAACTCTTCTAAAATAGCCCCTTGGAAGAAGCTCTGTGGAGCTTAATTTATTTTCTATGAAGGAATAAAGATTTGTGTTTGGCTGTATCAGAGGAAAATAAATCCTGAAACTTTGGCTTTGGGGAACCACAGATTAACTTAATCTGGAAAGTTTTTTTTTTTTTTTAAACTTTTAATTTTGTATTGAGGTATAGTTGATTAGCAGATAATGTTGTGAGTTTCAGGTGAACAGTGAAGAAGGGACTCAGCCATACATATATATGTACCCATTCTCCCCCAGACTCCCCTGGTAAGTTGATTATTGATGATCTATTTCCATCTGCCAGTGTAAACTGATAATCCTTTTTTTTTCCTCCAGGCGGGCAGTGGCTCAGAGATGCCCATCACCTCCCATGGTCAATCTCATCTCAATTGGGGGACAACATCAAGGTAACTTTGTCCTCTTTACCTAAAATATTCTAGCATCTCTGTTTGTACAAGAAGTCAGCCATCCTCCCCCAAATCCTGTTTTTCTAAGTTATAAAAAACTAGCCAGCAGTGATGACAAAATAGGATTCCAGAGACCTGGAACACAGAGGAGCCATTACATTACCACCTACTTTTCTCTAATATAATTGACATGATTTCCTGCAGTTGAGATGGTTGCAGCCATGTGGCAGGCAGTGGTTGAGGAATTTGGAAAGTCCAACAACCTTTCCTGTTTTCTGACATGAGTGGTGTCCTATTGAATTGGGACTTAGGCAATGAATAATGTCTAGGCTTTTTTTGTCTGTAAAATTAACAGCAGAGATTAAATCTTTCAAAAAAAAAAACCCAACAGGTTTGCTATTGTGACAGAATTAATAAACATTTGGGGCAGATGTGTCTTGGGGTAGAACTTTATTTCTGTTCTGATGGATTTAGCTGTTAAGCTCGTTGAGTGTAGGAGCAGGATTCCCCTTATAATCAGGAAATTGGATTCATCAATTAAATGTTAATTGGGCAAGTAATTTGGTATCATAGGGTCCCTTTCACAGAGAGAAGCTAAAATAAGATGCTGCCCATCGTACGGGAATTTTTCAGAGGATGAAATAAAATAATAGGTAGGAAAATACTTTTTAAAAGTATGTTTTATTCAGATGCGAATTGGTAGAAACAGCTTTATCATTCATTCATTGATTCCACAAATATTTATTGAAAACCTCAAAACAAGACAGATAAGGTTTCTGCCTTCATGAAACTTCCATCCTAGTAGGGGGAGACTAGACACAAAACAAGTAAGCAAACAAAATAAATACAGATAGTAGTAACTATGATAAAGTAAAAATACGATGATGAAAGAATAGTGCTTATGTTTGTGAAAGGCGTGGGCACTGGAACCAAACTGCTCATGTTCATATCTTGGCTCCATCACTTACTGTCTAACCTCGGACAAAGTATCTAACCTCTCTATTTAAAAGTTTCCTATCTGTAATATGGTGTAAATAATGATTTCTACTCTGCAGGGTGGTTGTAAGGATTAAATGAATTATTGCCAATATATGCTTAGAATTGGTATGTCTGGTACCCCCCAAAATGTTATTGATGAGGACGCAGGTATAACTGGGTGGGGGGAGGAACAGGGGTTGAGCACTGCTTGAGTTAGGGTTCTCAGGTATGACTTCTCTAAGCTAAGACCCAAGAGATGAGAATGAGGCCCCCATTGAAGCAGTAAGAGAAGTGCATCCTCCAGGGGGGAGTAGGTGCAAAGGGCCTGAGGCAGCAAGGGGAGGGAACACCAGAAGGAAGCTGGTTAAAGTATTAACTCCAAACGCGTTATTTCCTTAAGAAATGAGTGAGTGAAATCAGTGTCTATTTCTGGCTTTTGTTTCTCTCGATGCCCTGCACATAGTCGGTATTCAGGACATGATTATTGAAGGCATGGATATTTGTCTTCTACTGCTGTAGGTGTTTTTGGACTCCCTCGGTGCCCAGGAGAAAGCTCACACATCTGTGACTTCATCAGAAAAACACTGAATGCTGGGGCTTACAACAAAGCGATACAGGAACGGTATGTATGGTTAGCTGAAAGGGATGCAGAACTGTCACTGCTTGATAATATCATGCAGACTTTCATGCTAACCGTGATTCTAGGAGTAGTTGCTAGTGATATTCAAATAATATTCAAATGATTGTAAATATGTTTATACTATCTGCTTCATTTTATTGTAAATCTAAAACTGCCCTAATAGTAATTTAAAGAAAGGGAGGACATTTTTCTATATAAGAAGAATGTAATTACAACAATACATTTTCATCTTTAAAAAATAAAAAAGCCTATAGAAATTACTCAGGCTAAGAAACTACTGTTAATATTTGAAGGACAGATTCTTTATATTGTCAGCAGCAAAGGGTTAGCCTCTTACATCAGTGTCCTCAACTACATATGTTTGGGTATTTAAAAATATTCAGAATTTCTTTTGGAGTATGTTGTCCTTCAGTTGTTCCCAAACCTAAATTATATGTCAGACCCCCTGGGAAATTCATTAAAAATGAATTCCAGGGCCTCATCCCTGGAAATTTGGATTTAGTAGGTCTGGAATATTCTGGGTGATAGCTGAGATTTGGGATCAACTAGTATGGTTATGGGGCTTCCCAGGTGGCGCTAGTGGTAAAGAGCCTGCCTGCCAATGCAGGAGTTATAAGAGACTGGGTTTGATCCCTGGAAATCCCCTGGAGGAGGGCATGGCAACCCACTCCAGTATTCTTGCCTGGAGAATCCCATGGAGAGAGGAGCCTGGCAGGCTATAGCCCATGGGGTCACAAAAGAATCGGACATGACTTAGCAACTAAACAACAACAAAGCAAAAGAATAAACTGTGATAAACTCACAAGGGCAAAGAGAACAGGAGAGGAGAGAAGAGATAATAAAAAAGATGTCAGTGTGTTTTTTGAAAGAAAGCAGATGAATGAGTGATAATTGTTTTAGCAGAGCAGAAAATTCTGAAACCTTTATGTCTGTTGAAGGAAGCACTGACAAGAAGGGACCAGTTTACTTTTTATAATCTCAGAAGGCCTCAGGAATTTGACATCTAAGATACTTTGGTAGAGTAAGTGCATGAGACTTTTCATTGAAAATCTGTAGAAACAATGATCAGACTCCCCAAATCCCTTAAGTGTATGTCCAACTGACTGCTCATCCCCAGCCCTGACAAGAGAAGCCAAATTTATTTTCTGGAGCAGTTTAACTCAAGAAGTACCAGACTTTGGGATGATAAGCACAGGATGGTGATAAGACACCTTATTGAAAACCCACTTCCTCCTGTTTGATTCCCAGATTGATAGCAGCCGGGTTATTACCTCCTTGGCAGTTTGATGAATCCCTCCCTGAAAAAACTGATTGGTCCCAGAGAGAAGATCTGCAGGTTGATGTTTTGCAATCCTCCACAAATCAGGACTCCTGACTACCACGTAGTGAAACCACCAGTAGATAAGCTGTGTCTAAATTAAAAGAGTCTTACTCCTTGGAAGGAAAGCAAAGTCACTCGGTCATGTCCGACTCTTTGCGATCCCATGGACTATAGCCTACCAGGCTCCTCAGTCCGTGGAATTTTCCAGGCAAGAGTACTGGAGTGGGTTGCCATTTCCTTCTCCAGGGGAAGCTCCCCAACCCGGGTCTCCTGCACTACAGGCAGACGCTTTACCATCTGAGCCACCAGGGAAGCCCTAAGCCTTGGAAGGAAAGTTGTGCCCATCCTAGACAGTGTATTAAAAAGCAGAGACATTACTTTGCCAACAAAGGTCCGTCTAGTCAAGGCTATGGTTTTTCCAGTGGTCATGCATGATGTGAGAGTTGGACTATAAAGAAATCTGAGTGCCGAAGAATTGATGCTTTTTGAACTGTGGTGTTAGAGAAGACTCTTGAAAGTCCCTTGGACTGCTCGGAGATCCAACCAGTCCATCCTAAAGGAGATCAGTCCTGGGTGTTCATTGGAGGGACTGATGTTGAAGCTGAAACTCCAATACTTTGGCCACCTGATGTGAAGAGCTGACTCATTGGAAAAGACCCTGATACTGGGAAAGATTGAGCGCAGGAGAAGGGGACAAAAGAGGATGAGATGGTTGGATGGCATCATCAACTGAATAGACATGGGTTTGGGTAGACTCCGGGAGTTGGTGATGGACAGGGAGGCCTGGTGTGCTGTGGTTCATGGGGTCACAAAGAGTCAGACACAACTGATAGACTGAACTGAACTGTGTGAAGAACTTCCATTCAGCTCAGTGAAAGTGAAAGCGGCTCAGTTGTGTCCAACTCTTTGTGACCCCATGAACAATACAGTCATGGAATCTCCAGGCCAGAATACTGGAGTGGGTAGCCTTTCCTGTCTTCAGGGGATCTTCCCAACCCAGGGATTGAACCTAGGTCTCCCACATTGCAGATGGATTCTTAACCAGCTGAACCACAAGCGAAGCCCAAGAAATCTGGAGTGGGTATTCTATCCCTTCTCCAGCGGATCTTCCCCACCCAGGAATTGAACCAGGGTCTCCTGCATTGCAGGCGGATTCTTTACCAACTGAGCTATCCCTTGTTTAAATATGAACAGTGAGCCAAAGACTGCCACCCGACCCCTCCGTCAGACATCTGAGGAAAGCTTCCAAAACAGAAGACAGATCAAAACAACAAAAAGTAAAAAGGGACTTGGAAGAAACAGATGGCAATTCAAGAAGCTGAAGGAAACCTTAAAAAAAAAAGCCTATATTATTATCTTCAGAGATAGATCATCCATGACTCTAGAAAAGAATTCAAATAAAGGCAATTATTAGAGAGTAAGAGAGAGATCCTGGAAGTTCAGAATAACCCGGAGACTTCCCTGGTGGTCCAGTGGTTAAGACTCTGAGTTCTCAATGCAGGGGAGCCTGGGTTCCATCCCTGATCAGGGAACTAGATCCCCTTAGCACCAGCTAAGGCTGTGGCAGAAAGAAACAAGATGCAGTGAGGGACAGTAATGGAGGAGGTGCCTAGTTTGGCCAGAATGGTCTTTGAAGAAAAGATACTTAAGCTAGGTCTCAAGGACAAGAAGGAAGGAGCATCGGAGATGCTAAGAAAAAAGGGATCAGGCAGCAGGAACAGAAGGCTCTGGTCTTTTGTCCCTTCACAGTCTCTTGGTGGCCTGTGCCCAGGGCCATGCCTCAGGCACACTGACTAGTGTGCTTGGTCACCTTTATTTCCTTTTCTCCCACAGCCTGGTGCAGGCAGAATACTGGCACGACCCCATCAGGGAGGACATATACCGCAACCACAGCATCTTCCTGGCAGATATTAATCAAGAGAGAGTAAGCACCCGACCCAGGCTATTGTGCATTCCCTTTCCTGTTAGGGACATTATAAACAGATGAGCAGTGACTGTCCAAAATATCCCAGGCAGAACCCAGGAAACTGGAAGTTCTGTGTTGTGGGAGGCGGTGCTTATGAGGTTCAGTTCCTTCTAGGGAGGCTGAAATTCACTTGGTTTTCTTCCTGTGGATTCTTCCTGTTGCCTAGTGTTGAAGCAGCGGGGTGAACTCAATAGGTGCTGGCTGACAAGAACCTCAACTGCTGCCTTACTGAAGGAAGCCTTTCTAGTGGATCGCTTTGGGGTCACATTTTTTCAGAAGAGTGGTTTACTTAAGGAGAGAGACTGCACAGGGGACTGAGTGTGTCCCAGAGATGAACATGGGTTGGGAGATTCTGGCTCAATTTTTATTGGCTTATCTGGAGGTTTAAAACAAACAAAAACAGAATTTGAAGAGGGGGGCGATGGGAACAGAATAGTATGGCAGAACCACTCAGAGTTTGCAGTTTCTTATTTTGCCTTGGCTTTCTCTGGCTAGAAGCCTTTAACCTATGTGATGGAGACCTGTGGAGTGCAGTGACAGATTCATGGTGGCCATTCATGGTGGCCATCTGTACGCCATGGTTGCTGGGAGTGTTGTCAATCAGATGGCATGTTAAGAAAAAGGCTGTACCTGGTGTATTCTGGGCAGGAAGTGAGAAAAGCAGCCCATTACCATGGAGAAGAAACCCAGGGTCAGGGAGACCAGAGCACTGAAAGGTTTTAATTCCCTGGCTAGAATCTGATGGTAATGTCCCCAAGGTTCTTACTATTGACTTTTCCTCCAGGGTGTCAACGAGTCCTACAAGAAAAACCTGATGGCCCTCAAGAAGTTTGTGATGGTGAAATTCCTCAATGATTCCATTGTGGACCCTGTAGATTCTGAGGTGAGACGCTTCTTAGGCCACAACATGCCAGGAGACGGGCAGAGAAAATGGCATTAAAACACAGCTGCCTGAGGACTTCCCCTGGTGGTTCAGTGATTAAAACTCTGTTCTCCCAATGCAGGGGATGCAGGTTCAGTCCCTGGTCAGGAACTAAAATCCCACATGCTGCAACTAAGACCCAATATAGCCAAATAAATAAATCAATTAAAAAAAACAAAAAACAAACCCCACAGCTGCCTGCTGGGAAAAGTTGTCAGTCCCTTCACCCACATTTGTGTAGAGCAGGGGTTCTGAGGTCTATAAATGGGACACTCAGGGTTGTAACCCCCCACCACCCAAAACTGTTTGCAAACTTATATACAGTTGACCCTTGAACAACATAGGGGTTAGGGACGCTGATGCTTTGCACAGTCAAAAATCTACATGTAACTTATAGTTGTCCCTCAGGATCCACAGTATTGAAAAAAATCCACATATAAGTATACCCGAGCAGTTCACACCCATGTTGTTCAAGGGGAAGCTGAAGGTGCATTCTCTGAGGAAGGGTCTAGAAATTTTTTATCAGATTTTCAGAGATCTATGATCCAGAAAAGGTTCAGCAGCACCAGTCCAAAATCTCTAACTCCCTGAGGCTCACACTCACGTTCAGCCTTGACTTGACTTTGACTTCTTTCCAACCTAATCTTACTTCATTGATCACTTCATCCCCTGTCTGACCAAGTCACATTGCGCCACCTGAAATGCCTGCTCCTGGCACGTGTTTCCTCTTTTGTGTTCCTTTGTTCATGCTTTAGTCTCTAAAATGGCCTTCCCTGACAAGCTCACGTTCAGCTCTAATGTTATTTCCTCCATCCAGAAAGCCACCCCTCTTGTAGGCAGAATTTGCTCCCTCTTAAGAATCATTGGCCTCTATCACGTTGGTGCTCATCACTCTGTGTCAGCGCCAGGGACTAGCACACCACAGCCTGTGGGCTGAATCCACCCTGCACCTGCTTTTGTATGGCCCACAAAGGAAAAGGGTTTTTGTTTTTAAATGGTAGAAAAAAGTAAAAAAAAAAACTTTGATGATGTGAAAATTACATGAATTACAAATTTCAACATCTATAAATAGTTTCATTAGAATGCAGCCATATTGAGACTTCCCTGGCAGTTCAGTGGTTAAGACTCAGCTTCCACTGTAGGGGATGTGGGTTTGATCCCTGGTCGGGATCCCACATGCCATGCTGGGATGCAGCTGGGGGGCTGGTGGGGAAAGACAGAGGAAAAAAAGAATGTAGCCATATTCATTTAAAAAATTCATTTAAAAAATATTGTTTCGTGGCTTCTTTTGCATTACAATGGCAGTATTTAGTAGTTGCAACCACGTGGCCCCTTAGAGCCTAAATTATTTTGTGTTTGTTTATTATGGAAAAGATTGCTGACCCCCATACTAAACAATTTGTGTCTGTGCATTGGACCAGAGCTGCTTAAAAGTAGGGACTGTATACATAAATTCATCTTTGAATGTTTATACAGCACAAGGATTTTCACAGAGTAGGTGCTCAGTAACTGTAGGAAGCAGCAATTCTAGGGAATCGGAAAGCTGTGTGGAATGATTAACTCATACCTCAGGGTCCACCCTTAAGAAGAAATGACTTAGACATGCTTTGTTGTCCCTCCTTGCTGCAGCGTCAGGGAGTTGTTTGTCAGTAGTCTTAGCTACTAGCCAGTCTTGAAATAGTTCAGCAATGTGCGCCTTGTGTCTGATCTGACTGCCTTTCTTCCTCCTCTCCTGTAGTGGTTTGGATTTTACAGAAGTGGCCAAGCCAAGGAGACCATTCCCTTACAGGAGAGCACCCTATACACACAGGTAACTGGGGAGGAGAGGTGCAGTCCTTGTCAGCTCGATTCTGGGAGCTGCGAGGTGCTTTGGTGACGTACCTGGTTCTGTACACTCCAGCACAGCAGGTGCTGTGGGCAAGGCTCATTAGGCTGCTGATTGTGGCACCAGTTTATCAGGCACTGGTTTACTGACGTCTCCATCCTGAAGGTTGAAGGACCTGTTCCTCATGTTTTCAGGCCTGGGCAAGAGACATATCTCTAACTCCTTCTGGTAACAGGGTTAGAACTGGCTTCCTTTGCTGAGGCACAGTCCATCACAAATCCAAAGAGCCCCCACATGACAAAAATATGAAGGGCTGTTACTTTAAAACACTAATGTCAATAGATGCTGAAGTCCTGTTTTTAAACCAGGCACTGACAGGGGAAGCTCCTCCTGCAGGAGACTGGGGGGAACAGAGCTGTGAATTTTGTTCAGGAGTAGGCCTTTTTCTCAAGCAGCTTTTCACCACTCCCAGTTCTGGAGTCTCCCACACTCTCGGACTTTTATCTTGGAGATACTCTCCCTAAAGTGCAGAAATGCTGCATCTGAACCACTTGCCTTCTATTCAGACCCCAAGTAATTTCAGAGGCCAATTGTTCTCTCTTGGCTTTTCTCCTGCCTCTGGTGCCCTGCCGCGGGTGAGGTAAAAGGAAGCTAGGGTCTGTTAAGAGTTTTGCAAGTTACAACTAAGAACTTGTCATGAAACTCAAATTGGTGGTTTGATGCTTTTGAACTGTGGTTCAAAATGTGGAGAAGACTCATGAGAGTCCCTTGGACTGCAAGGAGATCCAACCAGTCCATCCTAAAGGAGATCAGTCCTGAATAGTCATTGGAAGGACTGATGTTGAAGCTGGAACTGCAATACTTTGGCCACCTGATGTGAAGAGCTGACTCATTTGAAAAGACCCTGATGTTGGGAAAGATTGAGGGCAGGAGGAGAAGGGGACAAAGGATGAGATGGTTGGATGGCATCACCGACTGAATGGACATGAGATTGGGTAAACTCCGGGAGTTGGTGATGGACAGGGAGGCCTGACGTGCTGCAGTCCATGGGGTCGCGGAGTCGGACACGACTGAGCAACTGAACAGCAGTAGCAGCATTCTGGCACCATCCCAACTGCTCCTCTTCCCAACCACACTTGTTCTTCAGCACCCCAGCTGAGTCATGACTTGTTCAGCTGCAGAATGTGGAAGTGTCTGAATTTTGTCATCTAAGAGTTGGGTATGTTCTAAGTTCTCTTGCTAATGTTCTCCCATTTTTGGCTCAGTCCCACTTGACATTTTGAGGCAGTTTTGTCCATGGCTTGCCTACTTGTAGGTGGTCCTCCAGAAGCTTTGGGAAAGTTTCCAGAAAGCAGAGTATAAAACTGTATAGAACAACTTCAATGGCATATAACTTTTTCCCAATTGACTCCGTAAAAATCAGAAGACACTAATGAACCACCAACCCATCCACATGGTGTCCTAAGAGAAGACAAGTCAGCTTAGATATATGGTGGGCTAAAATCCTCCCACCTAAGGCTTCAAGCAATGAGAGGAACAGCCATCAAAAACATGTTAATATTTAGGGGAAAAAATGGGAGGGAAGTATCCTTGTTGGCATTTCATTTACCTAAATTTTAATACTCAAGAGAAAATATTGCATTTTTGAGAATATCTCAAGTTAACATTATTTATGATTTTACTGTGAAACCATTAAGCTTCTTAATTATGGCCTTTCTCTCTGCAGGACCGCCTGGGGCTAAAGGCAATGGACAAGGCCGGACAGCTGGTGTTCCTGGCTCTTGAAGGTGACCATCTTCAACTGTCTGAAGAATGGTTTTACGCCCACATCATACCCTTCCTTGAGTGAAACCCTTGTAGTCTGAACCAGAGCTCAGGGAATCCCTTCCACTTTCAAACCAGTTCCCTCTATGCCCAAGCCTGAGCTCAGATCCAGCTAGCAACTAATCCTTTTCTCTAGTCATCATCGAACATGCCCCGCTTGGAAAGATCCAAGATACGAATCTTATCCATTGCCTCATCCTATCAGCAGATGGTGTTGAATGCCAGTTTAATTAGCTAATAGCCATGGAGCCTGTTTTACCACCTTTGATATGGTCAGACTTTTTTAGGAATCAGGAGTTTGCTGCAGGTCAGTGGCAGAGCTTTGCCCAGGCCTGGAAGAGACTGAACAAACTAAACCAATGAGATAGTCTAAGATGAATGACTTTCTCAGGAAAATCTAGCCACATCTCAAGCCAAGGGGCCAGTACCCAGGCCTGAGGTATTCACATAAAATGCTTTCTTAACTGTTCTGGTGATTTGACCAGTGCTCGGAAAAGTATCGCTTGGCTAATGCATCCATGTAATTTCTTTAAGGCTGCCCTCCTCTGAGTATGTTGCTTTCTGTGGTGTCTTGGGTATTATTTTACAAATTCTGGCAGCCCACGATCTTGCCTTGGTAGCACTGTCTCCTTAGGTAGTGATGAATTAGTTGCTGTGTCACAAGAGGAGGGAAGTAGCACCCAATTGGATTGCATAAGGCAGGAAGTATACATATTGCTTAGACGGTAGGGAGGTTTAAAGAAAAATGTAAAAATTAAAACAAAAGAGGAGGAGGTAAATGTTGTGAAGTAATTAGCCTCCAACTAATAAAAAATTAAAAAAAAAAAAAAAAAGAGGAGGAGGTAGCTAGTTCTTTCCATTCCACACTTGATAAACATGCCCCTTCTGAATATGACTGGTGGTCTGGATTCCAGAGTTACTGTATTGCTGGCATTAGCAAAGAATGGGAGGGGAAAAAATGTGAAGAGATCAGGCTTTCTAACTTCCATCTCAAAAATGTGTATTACCAGCACACTCCAAACTGCTTCTGATGTGTTCTGTGAAAAAAAAAAAAGACTGCTCAAGAAAGCTTAGGGAACATTCCATAACCCTTTTCTCTTGGAGATAAACCCACCTTAGAATATTAAGGACTCTTTTGAGAATTCCTGCTAAAGACAACATTTTAGCCCCAATTCCCTTACCCCATGAAATCCTAGCACCACTTCTGGAAGACTGTTCTGCAGAATGCCAGTGTGTGGAAATGATTAGCTGTGTTTGAGGGAAGCACTTTATTAAAGTGCTACAAAGTTTACCTTCTGGTTTTCCTTCACCTCCTTCAAGACTTTTCAACTAAAACAAGGGGATGAAAGGCAAGAAGTGGGGACAGGTGAAAACAATTTTATGAAGTTGTCTAAAATAAAGAGTAGTTTCTTATCCTTGGTGTCATTTTTCTTTTCAAAGTTCTTACATCTCTGTTTAGCAAATATCATACATAAATACGAAGCGAGTTTGGTATTAATTTTATTCTATTTTCTGTATAACTTTAAGTACATAAAGGTTTATTTCCACAGGCCTCAGGAAATGGGTAGAAATCACAGGACAATCTCTCTTCCCACCGAAAAAAGTTGCATATTTTGGTAAAGTGTTTGTCCTAGAGGAAAAACTGAAATTTGCATTAGCAAGGCTGTGCAAGATTTTTACACAAGACCTAAAAACAGCCTGCAGTGGAGGTTTTAGTCCTTTGTTCAGGCGCCCAGAAAGAAGCCAAAAGTTGTGAGTATGACAGGGCCATGGAAGCAGTGAAGATGGATGATGGGCACCTAGAATGGAAAGAGAAAGGGAAGCCAGATTTCTGGGAATGGTGCAGTTTTCCCTTTTTTTCCCACTCTTTTTAAGTCATCTCTGTAGGAAGGTGCTGGGCAGGGGCCCGAGAGAGAAAGGGTCCAAGACTCCTTTAGCTGGCCTGGGTGCAGGGCACCACCACAGCAGCTAACACAGGACAACCTACTGTCAGGTTTGGGCAGGTGCAGGATGGAATGCAGAAGAAAAGGAATGCTTACAGTAAACCATTTTGCTAGGAATGCTAGATGGCCAAGCTTCAGCCTTTGGTCCCTCTCCTGCCTCACTTGTCAATAGTGAAAATTAGTTTAAGTTAGAAGAACTAACTAGGATCAGCTTCTGTTACCTTCACACTTGTTAGAAAAATGTTAACTTGTGTGAACATTCTGACCTGTTAATTCCTGGGACTGCTATATTTCTCCCAAAAGACTATTTGTTGGTCAAATAACCCCAAAGGCTGAAAGCTAAAGCACACCTGTCCTGGTCTGCAGTTGCTTAAGAATGGACTGGTGGTGTGGTTGAGCTGATATGAAAGAGCTGCACCTTCCTGCGGAAGATCAACTGACCTGCTATCCCACCCCAAATCTCAGCCTGAGGTATATTTCAGTGAAGGCAGGTAGCTGTGCTTCTCGAAGCAGAGAAGCAGTTTAAGAGCAGAAAGGTAGAGGAAATCTAAAAAAGAACCATCTTGATACAGGTTTATCCCATGATGTGAGGGAGAGGGCAAGGAACCCAGTGGCACTTGGCTTATCCAGCAATTTCTGTCACTGTGGTGACCAACTTCTGCCCATTCCATAGGGTCTTGAACTGCTCAGGGACTGGGAACTCATTCTGCAAATAGAGAAACAAGAAGTTTAAACCTGAGCTAGGCAACATGGAGTTAATTAAATCTTAACACTTTTCTCCCAATGCGTGTTTGCACTAAACTGTGAGAGCAAGTAGGATGTAATGAGAGAAATGGAATCTGCTTGTGAAAGCATGGCTACGGGGGCTACGGAACTGGCACACCGCATCTTAGAGGCCACCCGCCCCACCCTGACACAGTGAAGAAGCAGTGCAGTGTAGGAAGGAGAACAGGGCCTCCAAAGCTAGACAGAGGGAGGGCTGAGTCTATTTCCTACTGACCAGTGACCTTGGACAGCTGTTAAGCCTGTGAGGTACAGATGGGAAGGTGAACGGCTTCGTGGCACCAGCTCAGCAGGGTGCTGTGACTCAACCCCAGTCCATTCTAGACCCTGAGCATCTGCTCAGCCTAAGAAAGCCAGAAACCACTCTCCTTAGGGGGTCTACTTTGTGGGACCATCTCAGGCTTCCATGTGCTTGAGCTGTGCACAGCTGGGTTGGACCCACTTGGTGCAGAATGTCCATCAACTAGCTTTCTCCAACACTAGCCTTCAGTCCTCCTGTTTTCACATCATATTACTAGAGGGATCAAGAAACTTACGAAGTCACCGCCTTCTGTAGGAATGAGGACATTCATCTCAGAAGATTTGGCACTGACTATCTCACAATCCAGGGAGTTCTTGCTCAGGTATACGTGGCAGCCATCTGTTTTGTTGATGGAAATGGTTGGCACTTTACCCATTACCTGCAGAGGAAACCAAGAGCACTGAGTTCTGTCCTCCGGAAGAACAACAGTTAACTGTGGGAAAAGCTTTCCCTGTTTCACCAGAGCACATGAACAACTCACAGGTGTACAACAGATACTGGATACTAGGGGTGGGTGGGGATGGTGCTGGAAACAGCTCACAATAAGGGCCAACTCCTTTCCTGCAACATCCAGAGCAGCTCAGCTTACAGACCCCACAGAGTCAGATTTCTACCAAGGCAACATCTGTGGGTCGGCTGTGTCTCTTTCAATTCCCCCGAGACCAAAGGAAGGAGCCAAGGTATCAAGTTACCTGAACTTTGACATCCTTACTATTGATTATCTCCACAATGCCCACCACATCATCAAACACCAGACCGAGTTTCTTACAGTTATCTAGGAGAAGAAAGGGAGCAGGTTAACAGTGTAACTTTAAAGGAAAGCATTCTATTAAGAATCTCTAGACATAGGGGCTGTAGGGTGCCAGCCCTCTTCAGCTTTAGGACAGAGCCTGCCTGGGCCAAGAAGAACTTACCTACTGTAATGGAGTTAATTTTGCCCTTGATTTGCAATGTCGAGTTCACACACTTGAATATGTAAGCCACCTGTTTCAGCTCTGTATCCTCTATCACCAGGTTGGAAACATTCTCCTGGTTTTCCTGTTAAAGAGATACCCTTTTAGGAACCTCATCACTAAGCACACCCCAAAAACCAGACTATGCCAAACTTTCTTTCTTGTAATCAAAAGCCTGCACTCGTTTGGTTGCGCCCCATTTAGTCTCCTTGCCCCCACTTCTTGTTCCCCCACTCTGGGCATTTTTAACTCACCACTCTCCACTTCTTGCCCTCCAGTTCAAGTAGAGCTGGCTCCTTCTTTGTGACTGGTTTAGGGGGATCTGGTTTAGGTGCAGAGAAGGGTTTGGGGCCACTTCGTATTGGACCACTCTGAGCCTTCAAGGCAGGGTTCTTGTGAGTCTTCATGTCATCGGATACGTGTTTCAGGGCTGTAAGAACAATAGCTGCTTTGTTACTGTCCTTCATACCAGGGCTTTGAGCTGAGGCAATAACCAACTTCTGTTACCAGAAGCTACACTGATCCTTAACCAAAAATTCAAAGCCAAAACCCAGAGCCTCTAAGATGTTCTCTCAAACACCTTTGGAAAAGCACTTTTATAATTCTCTTCTACCTCAAGGCTAAATTATAAAATTCCACCAAAAAATAAATAAAATGCAGAATGTGTATATATGGGGGGGGGGGTGGCTATAAAAACACAAGAAAAAGATCTATAAAGACATTAAGTATATAATCACAAAATATGTACATAGTTTTTAAAGCAACAGAGGAATAAAAAGTAATATGTGTTAATAAAGAAAATTTGGTAAAAGGAAAAATAACCTCATTCACAGCTAACTTACCACCCACCCCCAATCAGTGCTGGCACTTGAAACTTCCCTTCCAATAATTTTTCTATTCCTAGTTGTTTTTTATTTAGATGTAAGCATACACACTTAGAACAAAAAAATTTGATTTAACCAATTAACACAGTAAAATTTTTCTCAAGTTAGCCTATAGTTTCTAAAAATATCTTTATATTTTTTAAGGGAAAAAAAATTCCATAATCTCCCTCAATAGGCTGACATATGTGTTGCTTATGAATAGAGCCCATCTACATAAGCAACACTAGCTTTCTAGCATCACCACTCCGTGTGGTTAGTTTTTTTTTCCTTTAAACACTGCATGGTTCATGGCAGAAAAAAAAGACTTAATGGTTGCATAATATTCCATCATGAGGAACATACCACAGTTAACCATTTCTCTTAAAGTTGGATATATAGATTGTCATACCATTCTTAGCTACTATAAATGTCTAAAACTTGTCCTTTCAGTATTTTTATAGGTAGATTCCTAGGAGACTGTTGTATAATTTAGACTTCAACCTACTGTATATAAGAGTGTCTACCTTTTCTATGCCAACATTAGGTCATTCTTATGCAAGTTTTCTGTATGACTAATATACATCCTTGGAGGAAGTTAACCACCCCCTTCCATGATGACTTCCCAAAGAGACCATGTGGTAACATGAAAAAAGCTCTAGGGAAAACCACTGGCATCATGTCTTGGCACAATACAGCAGGTACTCTGTATGTGCCCCTTAAATCACTTTCCAATGGGAAGAGAGATTCCCACAACTATAATGACCCATTTTCAATTTCCATTTAAGCCAGCTCTGCTGTCCCTTTAGGCAACCTGAAAGAATGTAACACCCCAAAAGCATCTCCCATAAACAAACCATGATTATGGTTTACAGACTGCCAGGTTTCTAGCTGGTAAGTTCTTGCCAAAACAAGTTGTTTACTGACTCCTCTTGCCAAAGCATTCACTTACCATGTGTGATGCCCTCCCCCTGATTAATCTGCGCGAACAGTGCTGAGCGTGAGGCAGAGTCATCTGAGCCTGAGCTGGTGGGGACTGGGGGGGGAGGTGGGCCTGGAGGCGGGGGAGGAGGACCAGATCCAGCAGAGGGTCCAGACGGCAGGCCACTCAGTTCTTTTGCCACAGGCCCCTGGAACAGTAAGTGCAGGGAACACAGTCAACTTTTCTTCCCCTCGGTACCGACCCCAACAGGGCCTTACATGTATCCAAGATACATGGGATTTTCACTGCAGCCCGTGATGCAATGATTAATGCTCCCGACCCACACCCAACTCAGCTCCATTTTTCCAGCTCTAAACCTAGAGTTCTAAAAATCTTAGCGTGTCAGCAACACCTCAGACTTACAAAACCCAAGACTGACTTCACCCCCTGCCTGCTCTTCCTGTGCAACCACCCTCCTCTGCTTTAGTGAAAGGCATTACCGTCCAAGCTTGACTGTTCAATCATCTTCTCACTAACTCATTCTATTATCTTGGTTGTATCTCTGTAAGTTTGTCTGTATCAGCCCCTTGCACCACGAGTACTTACATAGTCTGAGCATAAGCCCTTGCCCCTAACCTATATACTAAGACTTTTTAAAGGACAAATCTGATCATTATCACTATTTTGCTCAAATACCTATTATAGTTTCTTATCATCAATTTTTTAAAAAATGTATTTATTTGGCTGCGCCAGGTCTTTGTTGTGGCACGTGGGATCTAGTTCCCTGACCAGGGATTGAACCTAGGTCCCCTGCATTAGGAGAGCAGAGTCTTAGCCACTGGACCACCAAGGAAGTCCCCTTATCACTTATTACAAAGTCTAAAAGTCTCAACTACTGCCTTTTCAGCCTTTCCTCATAAAAATTTGTCTCTCTCTTCTTACTGAAGGCAGATGACCAATCTCTACATTTATTCTGCATTTCCTTTAAGCTTTGCTGTCACCCATCTCTCCCACTTCCATCCTACACCTGAAAAGTCTCAGATGAGAATATGACTCCTGAAAGTACAGTATCTCCCAGTTGAGAATCACTCTCATCCTCTGTAGTGTGTGCCTTTATAACAGCACTTGACTTGGTGACTGGTACTGGGGTTTTGTATCTCTATTTTTAAGCTTCCTGAGGGTTGGGATGATGTTATTCATTCATCTATCTCCCCTCCAGCCCAACCATGTCCCTGACCCATGTTTACCCATGTTTACCGACATTGAATAGAACTGAGTATTCTTTCTCTTACTCTTGCTTTCCTTACTCTTACCCCTTTTCCTTCTCTTTGATTTCTTTCTAACCCCCACTGGAAAGACCAGCATGTCTTCTTGAACTTTGGTAGCACTAAAGTCTAAGAAACCTGCAGACCCAATCCTGGAGGAATGACAAGAGGGGAGGAGAACTCACCGTTCTGCTCCAGGCCAGTCCGGTGGTATGGAACTCCTTAATGTAAGCCTGCAGCTCTGTCCATATACTCAAGTAAGCTTTGACCCAGTCCACATGCTTCTTATCCCTGGGAGAATTAAAGAACAATTCACTGCAGGCAGTCAGGGTACATTCCAACAGTGATTCCAGTGTGAGCTCACATTTTCCTGCCTGTGATGCTCCTTAGGCTCTGCTCAATGGCAGTTTTTCTATCATAACTAAGCTTCTCTTTTCTTCTTTTCTAAACCTATTCTCTTATCCTAATTAGACCAAAGTCCATACCAAAAGGGACTGTATATCTCTACCTCTTATAGCAATATGCCTTAAATTTTTTTAAAAAAGTAACAAACTGTTTTTTCAAAGTATAGTAAGACCTTAGACATCAGTTCAGTTCAGTTCAGTCAGTCCGTCGTGTCCGTTTGTGACCCCATGAATTGCAGCACGCCAGGCCTCCCTGTCCATCACACTCCCGGAGTTTACTCAAACTCATGCCCATCGAGTCAGTGATGCCATCCAGCCATCTCATCCTCTGTCATCCCCTTCTCCTCCTGCCCCCAATCCCTCCCAGCATCCAGGGTCTTTTCCAATGAGTCAACTCTTCGCATGAGGTAGCCAAAGTACTGGAGTTTCAGCTTCAACATCAGTCCTTCCAATGAACACCCAGGACTGATCTCCTTTAGGATGGACTGGATGGATCTTCTTGCAGTCCAAGGGACTCTCAAGAGTCTTCTCCAACAGCACAGTTCAAAAGCATCAATTTTTCGGTGCTCAGCTTTCTTCACAGCCAACTCTCACATCCATATATGACCACTGGAAAAACCATAACCTTGACCAGACGGACCTTTGTTGGCAAAGTAATGTCTCTGGGTTGTTTTTTTTTTTTTCCTTTTTGTCTCTGCTTTTTAATATGCTATCTAGGTTGGTCATAACTTTCCTTCCAAGGCGTAAGCGTCTTTTAATTTCATGGCTGCAGTCACCATCCGCAGTGATTTTGGAGCCCAAAAAAATGAAGTCTGACACTGTTTCCACTGTCTCCCCATCTATTTCCCACGAGGTGATGGGACCAGATGCCATGATCTTAGTTTTCTGAATGTTAAGCTTTAAGCCAACTTTTTCACTCTCCTCTTTCACTTCCATCAAGAGGCTATTTAGTTCCTCTTCACTCTCTGTCATAAGGGTGGTGTCATCTGCATATTGACCTTAGGCATCTATTTTTTTTTTTAGTTCTACCACTTTATTGCTACCAACCCATCTCCCTCCACCATCGTGCACACATGCTCAGTCATGTAATCCCATGGACTTCAGCCCGCCAGACTCCTCTGTCCATGGACTTTTCCAGGCAAGAATACTGGAGTGGGTTAGGCATAATCTTATATAAAAAACTGAAAAGAGCAAATATTCTGTGCCTGAAGCCATGGTCAAGAGGGCTCTCAAGCATCACTATGGATCTTCAGGACTCCAAGAAACTCAACTGCCTTGTAACATAATGCCTTCCTCCAAAAAGTTAGAAAATAAAACACTTCCCCTTTAGGAGGAAATAATCAGTATTAAATTACAGAAATAGCACTGCACTATAGTTTAAGTCTCCTCTCTTACATATTATTAGCTGGAAGACTTTATGATTATTGAGCGCCAAAGAATTGATGCTTTGAACTGTGGTGTTGGAGAAGACTCTCGAGAATCCCTTGGATTGCAAGGAGATCAAACTAGTCCATCCTAATGGAAATCAGTCCTGAGTATTCAATGGAAGGTCTGATGCTGAAGCTCCAATACCCTGGCTGCTGCTGCCGCTAAGTCGCTTCAGTCGTGTCCGACTCTGACCCCACAGATGGCAGCCCACCGGGCTGCCCCGTCCCTGGGATTCTCCAGGCAAGAACACTGGAGTGGGTTGCCATTTCCTTCTCCAATGCATGAAAGTGAAAAGTGAAAGTGAAGTCGCTCAGTCGTGTCTGTCTCTTAGCAACCCCACGGCCTGCAGCCTACCAGGCTCCTCCATCCATGGGATTTTCCAGGCGAGAGTACTGGAGTGGGTTGCCACTGCCTTCTCCCAATACTTTGGCTACCTGATGCAAAGAACTGACTCACTGGAAAAGACCTTGACACTGGGAAAGACTGAAGGCAGGAGGAGGAGAAGGGGATGACAGAGGATGAGATGGCTGGATGGCATCACCAACTCAATGGAGATGAGTTTGAGTAAGCTCCGGGAGTTGGTGACAGACAGGGAAGCCTGGCGTGCTACAGACCATGGGGTCGCAAAGAGTCAGACATGACTGAGCAACTGAACTGAACTGAGCATAAAAGCCAATTTCCTCAACTGTAAATTGTGGAGTATAATAGTGGGGTATAATCAAAATATTGTGATACTTAATTCCAGATTACTAAAAGGATCAAGGAGCTGCTTGATGTTCTGGGAGACATCTCAGACCCAAATGAAGGCTCATTCCTTCACAGAGTAGTCACTCAACATATGCTGGTTACTGGGGATGAACAGAAGGAAGAAAAGAAGGGTTTGGAGAGTTATACAGCTAAGTAACAGGTGCCTGTAGTCACACCAGCTCAAAACCAGTGATGGAGAAGTTCACAGTATCGGACACATGTGGTTAGACGTACAATAACTCCCCTTAGGCAATACCTGCAGTGGTCAGACAGCCTTCCTCTCTCTTTACCTGACCATAAGAATAGTCAGGGTAGCATTACAAAGTTACTTGTAGCTTTTGCCATTGAGCCAGTTAGAAGTTTTCAACAAAGGAACAAAATCTTATCCACACAGGCAAAAAAAAAAAGGCCATTAGTTCGTTTTCACATCCAGCAAAAGCTCCTAAACCTGTAAGGGTAAGGATGAGAAAACTCAAAAGCCCTCTACAAACCCCGGAGAAAAAGCAGAAGAGGAAGAAACACTTCCTGCTTGCAGATCCAGCTTCTATGAGTCAACACCTATCACACTTTCCAAAAAGCAGCCCTGAGATAAGAGAATCAACACAGCAGCCACGGCCAGCCTTAACTTAGCCCAAAGCCCTGCTCTAACAAGTCAAACAACCAGCTGGGTTTGTTCTTTACCCCTTGAGGACAAGCTGAACTTACACATCTTTGTACTCCTTGAGGACTCGATTTGTATAAAACATGGCAGCATCATTCATTTCCTTCACATAGGGACCAGGCTTGGGAGCCTAGAAAAAGAAAAAGCTGTCAGTGACTCAGGGCCTTTCCAGCCACATCTCCTGACCTCTGTCCCTTCCCTCCGATAGAAGCTGCGCAGCTCACCATTGCCACCCAACCCAGGGCCTGGATACTTTCGCTGACAGCTGACAGGTGATTGAACAACTTGCTGCCTCGGTTCTTCTCTCGAAAGGTCACCACTTCTTGGATCTGCTCGGAGATGGGTGCCAACAAGTCAGAAAGCTTGTTCTAGAGAAAAGAGGCAGGAAAAGACAAGAGGTTAGCATCTTTCTGTGTTTTATATTGCTCAACTTTGATGTTATAAGGCAAGAATTCTTTATGAACTACAACAAGCATGCAAATAAACTCTGTATTTATCTCCAAAGATTCATATGGCTACACTACTACTCAACACCTCACTCTCCTCAGAGAGCTCCAACTCCTCAAGCAGGATTTTGTGGTTCTTCATGATCAGGATCCATACCCCAGCTGTACCACAAAATTCTACCATTTCTGTCATTTGTCTCTCTTCTGTCCCACTAACAGGGGCTACTAGCTCGTTTCTGGGCACCCATTCATGATGGGTTCTTCTCTTTCCATCTATCCACATGCTCCTCTGCTTCATGAGGACCCGCCAACCCCAGCCACACTGGCCTCCTACAGCATCTCATCAGCACAGCCAGTTCTGGCACCTTAACACGCAACATTTATTAACGGACCCATGTGAACATTTATTAATGGACCCATATTTTTCTTTATTTCTCATTAATTCTTCAAAGACAAGGGCTTTGTTTTAGCCCTATTTTATAATCTGCACAGCCCTCAACACAGTGTTAGCCATACAGCAGCTGCTCAGAAGAGATATGCTGAATCAAATGCAATTAGAGGACTTGGCATTTGGGCAGGAAGCTTAGCATAATGGACGAATCTTGTGTTTCTGTGTTTTCATCCTTCTCACAAAGCTTGGTTTCCTGAACATCTCGATTCTCAGATCTCAGTATGAGAACAGTCTAAAGCAGGAGTTGGTAAACTTTCTGTAAAGAGCCAGACCGTAAATATTTCAGTCTTTGCAGGCCATACGGGCTCTGTTGCTATTTCTTAACTCTGCTGTTGTAGTGCATAGAGCAACAACAGACAATACTTAAAAGAATGGACATGGCTGTGTTTCAAAAAAACTTCACTTAAAATAGGTGGTGGGCCAGATTTGGCCTGCAGACTACAGTCTGCCAATCCTTGATCTAAAGTAAGGGAAATACAATAATGTCTCAGCTGCCTGAATTGTTGTGAAAAGTGTGGGGTTGGGAAAAAAGGCTTATACAAAATGCTTTAACCTTTTGTCTTTTAATTTTTAAGACTAAAAATTAGAGTCTAACATATTTAACATTACTTTTGCTACTTTTACATTTAGGCGTGTTGAGGGTTCACAGGTTTTAATACAGCACTAGCACGAAAATTTATTTTATTACCCCCTACTTAGGAGAGCCAAATGCAAAAAAAGAAGAAACGTAACAAAACTAAAATGTGTGGCTCTGAGAAAAATCTAAATTTTCTCTAATTTATTTTCATACTTTGGCAGTGTAAAATTTTGAGGTAGGAATAAAGTTAAAGAGAGATGTCCAACCACTTAGGGTGAGGGGAGAAGCAATACTTTTACAATCTCCCCAGAAGTCTTACGAATAAGCACATCCACAGTGGAGCAAGAGAATCACTCTCTAGGGCCTAATGAACTTAGGAGACAATATAATGAATTTGGGCTAAGCCAAGAGACTAGAAAAGACTGCCAAATGGCACATTCCCATAGTGGGGCTTAAAATCGGACTCTCCTGGGACTGGGTGCCTGGTAGGTCTATCTTAACATGTTGTGATAGCTCAGCAGAAAGCCCTCAACCTGTCCTGCGCATCAAACCATAACAAAACCAACTAGTAGTGAACTTACGCCTGCTGGCTGCTGGCACTGAGAGGCTGTAACCAGGAGAGCTCGCTCTAACTTCAGACCTGTGTGGACCATCTCCGCCTGAAAACAAAAGGACAGGAGAAGAATCAGCTATCAGCGACACTTCACAACTGGACAGGTCCTGATAAGAGTAACCTGAAACCTCCACGTTCATGTATTCTGGCAGCAACCCAGGCATTTCATGTTGATTTCTTTAAGTAATCCAGATTTCAGGGACTGATAGCAGAATTACATATACCATTGCTCCTGTTGGAACTAATCAGGGTTGTATATCCAGAGTTGGAAACGAAGATACTTAGGGGTTTCAATGAAGTCAAGTTCGCAATTGCACATGTGTGGTATGAAGTGCACTGAAAAATCTCTCCTACCTCTCATCACCAAAAAAATCTGTTTTCAAAAACCAGAGGTAGGAGTAAAAGCAAAAGCCTAACCTCATGCCTCAATTTCTCAAGGTATTTACTCCGTAAGGTTAAAGCTATTTTCAAATGTTGGACCATGACCTATCACAGATCATTAAATCAACTTTGTGACACATAATGAGCACTTTATTAAGTGAAGTACAGTAGAACAATGAGTGCAATACATCAATTAGAAATTATTTTTTTTAAAAAGGGTGCAATACAAGTAGCATAAGCACCATCTATCTTAACTGGTCTTCCCAAGTGGCGCTAGTGGTAAAGAACCTGCCTGCCAATGAAGGAGATTTAAGAGACACGGTTTCGATTCCTGGGTCGGGAAGATCCCTGGAGGAGGGCACGGGGAACCCGCTGCAGTATTCTTGCCTAGAGAATTCCATGGACAGAGGAGCCTGGCGGGCTATAGTCCATAGGGTCGCAAAGAGTTGGACACGACTAAAGAGACTTAGCACACATGCATATCTTGGTTACAAATAAGTATTTCTTCCTGAGGGCCATGGACAAATGAATTTTAAGAAGCATGAAGCTATAAGCACTACTACATACAAAAATTCAAAGTCAAGTCATATTTTTTTTTTCTGGGGTTATATTTTTTAAATGTAGAAGTGATACATTTTAAACTTTTTCAAATGCTATCTACTGTATAAAGTAAAAATGCAAGCCCCATACTCCTAAGTCCCAGTCCCACTCTCTAGAGTTAACACCACTGCCAACAGATGGTATCTAAGAGGCTTCAAATATATCTTCCAAGGATCAGGCAAACAGTTTTACTGAAGGGTCAGGCTGATTCTAAACATGGTTACTGCTTACAAAGGATCACTCAAAGACTAGCAGGAAGGTTCTGGGTCCCAAAGAGAAAGACAGAGTGGGGGTGGTGGTAACAACGTGGGTAGCAGCACATGAAGGGAGGTGGGTGGAGAGGCACCTGTCATTGCCTACTTCATATTCTTACTGTGGGCTAAGTGTGAAAATAACTCACATTAGCATAGTTTTAGCATAACTACCAAGCACAGTTTCATAAATGCTAAGTCATGATGATGAGTCCTTTGAATAAGCCACCCCAGGCTTGGTTATATAACATGGTGGGGTAGCACATTCTCACTACCAAGATGAGCAAAGCAAGCTATCTATATAAAAGAAGCCCATCAGAGCATGTGATAAAAGCAGAGGGCCTGGAAAAAAATCTGAAAAACTATTTCAGAGCATAGACTGAGTTCCTCAGTGCAGGTAGAAGCAGCCAGGAGCCTCTCAAGGGGCTCTTAAACCAAGGATAACTAGAATTTGAAGAAAGCCACCAGTTCTTAAAAGACGGAAAAAAGTGCCAAACCTCCTTACATGTTTCTGCACATCTCCCCCAATCTCTTTACTGATCTTGAGGTACTCTGCCACAGGACCGGCCAGCAGTGAGTCAAAAGCTTGCACATACGGAGTTGTTCCTGCTGAAGACAGACACACCACCAAGAATGGTCACACATGAGAAAGAGGGTTTGTTAAAGGCACTTCCATATGAAAGGGGAGAGGCAAGGTAACACAGTAAACAGAAGGCTGGATTATGAGTCAGGAGCTTGCATTCTAGCTCCAGAATTACCATTAACTTCTTGTGTGATCCTAGCTAAGTCGCTGTTCCTAACTGAGCTTGATTTCTTTAATCAACAGAATGAAAATAAACAAAACTACCCCCCACTGAAGTTCCTTTTAGCCTAACATTCTATAATTCAACTGGTACATATGCAAAATGGTCAATCTGCCAATAATTTGGAGAGAGGAAATTTTAATATCACTTGTCATTTGACTTATACTAGAGTCATTCTGCTAAAGAAAGAACAGGAAATAGTATACAAGCAGGAAGTTCTCGTGTTAAAATAACTTAACCACAGGCCTCCCTGCATACAAGTCACTTCCTCCCTTATCTTAAAGGCGATGAACTTTCTAAATGTTTCAGGAAGTTAGCTCCAAAGGAGAGACTATACCAAGACAGAAAATGTTCAGGCCAGGACACCAGGTTTCACTCAACGCCTTCTACTGGCGTGTACACTGCTTACCTTTTGCAGCACTGTCTCCATACCCACAGTGTGTGTCAGATGCATGGGAGACTGCCTCCAGGCGGCCCACCGCTCTCTCCAATCTTTCTACCAGATTTTGCATGTCAGCCATAATGTACCACCTGCTGAAACAGATCAAATGTTATTTGTTGTTTTAGTATGACACAGAACCTAGGAAGGAAAAAGAAAAAAGAATGCCCTGGAGATGAAGAAGATGCCAATTCTGAGAACAGAAACATTTTACAGTAAAATAAGACGGAAGATAGTCTAGGCTATTTGCAGAAGCATGCAGACCTCACTAAGCAAAAGAACTACCCAGGAGACAGTGTTAACTGAAAGCAAATACTTACTCATCCAAATACTTAGTGAATATTTACTATGATGTCATCAACTAAGTATTTGTGTAAGAATTTAGAATTTACAAGGAACAGTCACATATATTCTCTCAGTTTATCAAGCCTCTCAACAACTACTTATGAATGGAAAGATAATTACTATATTCTTAAAGATAGGAAACAATTTCAATGAAGTTAAATGACTTGCCTGTAGTCACAAAGTTAGTTAGTTGGGAAGCCAGTACTCAAATTCAAGTCTTCTGGCTCTAAGTTCAGTGTTTTTTCCTTTTTTTTTTTTTTGTGACGAAGTTCAGTGTTTTTTCCTACAACATCCTGCTGCCTGCAGGCAGAATGCCCAAGGCCAAGATGAACAGGGTATTTATCCTACCCACAGTAACTTATAGTATAACACTTTACATGTGCACTAAAACTATTAAAAACAAACAGAAAAAAATTTAAGGTGACGTAAGTTGCAGGCAAAATAACACAGGATTTCAGAGGAGAGAAGAATATATCAGCTGGAAGGGTCATCAGATAAGGCTATCAAGGAGAAGCTGCCAATTTGAGCCAGGCTTCAAAGGAGGATGGGCGGGATCTAGATATGCAGTAGAGAAGGAAAACAAGACATATCCAGAAGAGCTTGTTATAGATTTTTCACAAATACCAATTTACTGAACTAGCCTTGTTCAATGTCTAATATTCTAAAGAAAGGAAGATCCTTTCTTCTCAAAAGAGGAGGGACCTTTTCTGGTTTGTTTCCTAAACAAGTTTATCCTCTACCATCTAGACCACTACCTGGCAGGTTAGCAAGTGTTCAATAAATATTTATGAAGTCAATGAACCTGAAGTATAGAATCCCAGAACTCCAAAGGGACAAGGATTCTGAAAGTTGCCCACAAACACATATAAGTAAGTGTTAACGTTACCAATATACATCAATATAAAGTGGCTGAGATTCTAAGTGATCTTGTAAAAATCAGTCAGGTGAAATTTGAACCAAAGACTTGGAAAGATTTCATTTCAAAGCACTAATCTGGTCAGGTAACTGAAGACGAATAAACTCAACTCCCTTGAAGCCACCTAAAACGACAACAGAATCACAATTCCCTCAAAGATGACAACATGACAGAATACCTCAATTTAACACATCGTCTTCCCTGTGCAAGAGAGAAGCAACTCACAAGATAAACTAAGAAAGACAAGATCATCCCTGCCCACTCTTTTCTGTGTACAGGCTCTGATCTCTCAGAGGCCAGTGATTTGCCAAAGCATGTTGTTTAAAAGCTAATCAAAGAGAAAGATGAGAATGTGAACCAAATAAACCTTTCCATTCCCCAACCTGGAGAGGCAGCAGGAGCCTCCGAATCCTTACTGAAAATGAACAGACTATGGAGCAGACTAGAAGCATCCATAACTCTCCCTTACGTTACAGCATGATCAGAGTATCCCAATTGCTGCCCTGTTTGTTCTGGGTACTATCCAGGGACAGTCTAACATATAATCCATCACACTTTGTAAACACCACAGAGAAAGGCAGTGAATGCAATAAACTCCCAAGTTACCTTCCATTAACAGATACCACTCATTCTGATATAAAACATGTTCCTCCATACATAATGGATGCTACAGGTTGAGGACACTGCTAACATGGTAATACAGTACAAGTGTCTCTAAAGGCTGCCGGGGTTGGTGAACCTGTCTTAACAGCTTAATAATACAGCTTCATGGGATTTTGGTTTCTTCTTTTCCGTTTTTCATTTGTACTTATAAGTTTTTAATTATAAACAAGCTATCGTTCTGCTGTTTAACTTAAGCAGAACAAAAAAGGACAAAACAGCTATCATTAAAGCTAATCTCATTCCACCACTAATCAAATATAGGAAAACAGTACCTAGTTTTTTGTTTTTGGTAGGGGTGGACTGAAATTTGAGATGTCATGAGAAAGAATGTTTAGAATTGAAGGGATCAAAAGACATACCTTGTCTTATGCGCTATGATGTATATATACCATTCTTTAGGTGGTCATGTTCACTCCAAAGCTGTCAGCTACTATTATCATATTACTATTCAGTCCACTCGCCGAGTGATACCACCACAATCACCTACAGACTAACAATTCCCAGAGCAGTATCGAGCTCAGGCCACTCTTCTGGAATTCAGAATTTTAGATCAAGCTCCCACCTAAACATCAACTAGATGTCCCAAAGGAAATATCCAAAACAGAACTCATCATTTTCCCTAACACTGCTCCTCCAGACCCCACCCTCACTGTTTCAGTAATACAGCACTTACAGCACTGTTAGCAATCACTTGAGGTAATCAAGACAGTAACCTGCACCCCAATACTCACTGGAGCACTATTTACAACAGCCAGGACATGGACGCAACCTCTATGTCCATCAATAGAGGAATGGATAAAGAAAATATACATACAATGAAATATTAGTCAGCCATAAAAAGGAACAGAACAGTGCCATTTGAAGAGACACGGACAGACCTAGAGACTGTAATACAGAGTGAAGTCAGAAAAGCAAGTATCATACAATATTATTTAAATGTGGAATCTAGAAAAATCATACAGAAGAACTTATCTGCAAAGCAGAAATAGAGACACAGAGGTAGAGAATAAACTTATGAATACCAGGGGTGGGCAGGAGGGGGGATGGGATGAATTTGGAGATTGGGATTCACATACACACACTACTATGTATAAAATACATAGGCTGTATATTGTTAACCTGCTTCTTTAACTTATATGCAGAGTACATCATGAGAAATACTGGGCTGGATGAAGCACAAGCTGGAATCAAGATTGCTGGGAGAAGTATCAATAAACTCAGATATGCAGATGACACCACATTTACGGTAGAAAGTGAAGAACTAAAGAACCTCTTGAAAAAGAGGAGAGTGAAAAAGTTGGCTTAAAGCTCAACAATCAGAAAACGAGGATCATGGAATCTGGTCCCACCACTTCATGGCAAATAGATGGGGAAACAATGGAAACAGTGAGACTTTATTTTTTGGGGCTCAAAAATCACTGCAGATGGTGATTGCAGCCATGAAATTAAAAGACACTTGTTCCTTGGAAGAAAAGTTATGACCAACCTAGACAGCATATTAAAAAGCAGAGACATTACTTTGCCAACAAAGGTCCGTCTAGCCAAAGCTTTGGTTTTTCCAGTGGTCATGCATGGATGTGAGAGTTGGACTATAAAGAAAGCTGAGCACTGAAGAACTGATGCTTTTGAACTGTGGTGTTGGAGGAAACTCTTGAGAGTCCCTTGGACTGCAAGGAGATCCAACCAGTCCATCCTAAAGCAAATCAGTCCTAAATATTCATTGGAAGGACTGATGCTGAAGCTGAAAACTCCAATACTTTTGGCCACTTGATGTGAAGAACTGACTCATTTGAAAAGACCCTGATGCTGGGAAAGATTGAAGGCAGGAGGAGAAGAGGACGACAGAAGATGAGATGGTTGGATGGCATCACCGACTCAACGGACATGAGTTTGAGCAAGATCCAGGAGTTGGCAATGGACAGGGAAGCCCTGTGTACTGCGGTCCACGGGCTCACAAAGAGTCGGACACGACTGAGCTGATGTATAAACTGATATATAAAATAGATAACTAATGAGAACCTATTGTATAGCACAGGGAACTCTATTCAATGCTCTGTGGTGACCTAAATGGGAAGCCAATCTAAAAAAGAGGGGATGTATGTATACATACAGCTGACTCACTCTGCTGTACAGCAGAACTAATACAACACTGTAAAGGAGCCACACTCCAATCAAAGTTAGAAAAAAAAGACAGTAACCTGGAAACTGTTGGGCAGTACAGTATACTGGTTAAGAGCATTATTCTTCTGAGAAGTCAGATAGATTGGGAGTCTCTGTGTCTGAGTGTTACCAAACTTTTTGAACTCAGCTTCCTTATTTGTAAAAAACAGGAACAACAGCATAAAATCCAAAGGGCTGTAGAAAGAATACGTGAGGAAATACATGTAGAAGTGCTTGACTGGCTCAGTTCTGAAACACAGCTAGGATTCCATAAACATTAACTAAATTGTCTTCTTACTAATCTCATCAGTCATCGAAATCCACAGGCTCTATTCTGTGTATCATAAATAGATGCCCCTTGTCTTCATCCTGATTTATAAAAATTCAGCCATCATGACTGCCTAGATTACTGCAATAACCTCTTTACTTGGAGAAGGAAATGGCAACCCACTCCAGTACTCTTGCCTGGAGAATCCCATGGATGGAGGAGCCTGGTAGGCTACAGTCCACAGGGTCGCAAAGAGTCGGACTGAGCGACTTCACTAACACACCCTCAAGGGTTTCCACAATCTCGCCCTGTTTTATTTCCCACCACTCCACCAGTTTTATCTCCTGTCACACCTTTCCTCAACATTCCATAGCAACCCAAACTACTGGCATTTTCCAGAAAGAGTTATGCTTTCTCTCACTTTTAAGACTTTTCAGTGCTATCCACTCTGCTTGGTTGCTTTCCTTTCCCAACCTGTTCCTTATCTCATAACTTGTACTGCCTTTCTCAGATTCAGCTATTGTTTCACCTCCTCTAGGAAGTTTTTTCCAGTTTGGTATGCTTTCCCTTCTCAATCTGCCCCTAGAATTCCTACCATTCATTAAATCTCAGCTAAGGTATCATCTCACCAAGAAGCATTTCCAGTATGTCTCCCACAATACTTCATTGTGTACTTATTTCTACCACACATTTCACACACTGCTTTAAAAACATTTAAGTCAACAGGCAATTAGTCACCATACAGAAAAGACCACATCTTGCCTTTTTAATTCCAGTACTATAAATGTGGTAGGCACTATAAACACAATAGGTTAATACAGGTCCTTGAAAAACATGATAATAATAAGGGCTTTTACCTCTCTCCCCTCAACACAAGTCTGGCTGTCTCCTCTCTCTGTTAAGTCTGAGGAGAAGTGTGGTGTGTTTCTCCCCTGTTCTTAAAAAAAATTCCTCCCTGCCCTAATTGTAGGATCTAACAAACATTCTCTCTCAAATGAACACAGCCTTCTTGGGCACAAATTACACTGATATAGAGATTGTCAAACCAAATACCTTAAGGAAGATAACCTTATTAGATGATATAATATCAATTAAAAACAAAATTCCCCGACTTCCCTGACAGTCCAGTGGTTAGGACTCCACACTCCCAATGCAAGGGGCACAGGTCCAATCCTTGGTCGGGGAACTAAGACTCCGCACGCCTCAAGGTGCAGCCAACAAAACAATCAAAAGATTTATAAAGAAAAAAAAAAACCAAAACTCCCTTATAGTTGTGCTTTACATCATCAAACTACTGCTTCTTTTGTCCAATAATTCTATGATGTATGTTACAAAGATACTGATCCCCATCTTTAGAAGAAAGAAACCGACAGACGTTAAAGTGGGGAGAAGACAAATTCTCAGGCTCTTCCCACCACTCCACATGGCTTTCAAGCACTTAAGGGACTAACTGGTTCATCACAGCATCCAGCCCCAGCTGTTTGCTGAGCACAGCACTGTAGCTTCAAGGTCTCTTTACGGTGTCCTGAGTCACAATATTAGCAGCCTTCAACTTCTCTGCTCTCAATTTCCTCCATGGAGGCCAATATTTTTTTTCACCTTCAGTAGAGATGACACATATTTGGAAGGTAAATATTTAAAATAAGATTTTTCCCAATATAGAATTGCCAAAGCAGAGAACTATAGCTATGCCTAATCTTGTTACCTGCCATTTTTGGTTGCCAATAGCCAAGAACTGTATGTAAGCAGTTCCATAAACAAATATACAGATTCCCAACTATTTAAGCGTTCATCATAAAGCCTCAGAAGGCAAGGCAGTCTTAATTACTCAAGGATAAAACTAGGATTCAGGAGACCAAGGTTTGAGTCCCAACTCTGCCATGTATTAGCATGTATTAGCCATGTATTAACTTCAGGACAGTCATTTAATGGATCATCACCTAGCATACCTGGGGCTTCCCAGGTGGCGTTAGTGGTAAAGAACAAGCCTGCCTATGCAGGAGACCTAAGAGATACGGATTCAATCCCTGGGTTGAAGGAAATGGCAACCCACTCCAGTATCCTTGCCTGGAAAATCCCATGGACAGAGGAACCCGGCAGGCTACAGTCCATACGGTCACACGGAGTCGGACATGACTGAAGTGACTTAGCATGCATGCACCTAGCACACAGAGATGTAAGGATCAAAGGAGTTGGTTTCATAGGTAAGTAGCTCAGATGGTAGTAAAGAATCTGCCTGCAATGTAGCAGACCCCAGTTCGATTCCTAGGTGGGGAAGATCCCCCGGAGAAGGGATAGGCTACCCACTTCAGTATTCATGGGATTCCCTGGTGGCTCAAACTGTAAAGAATTCACCTGCAATGCAGGAGACCTGGGTTTGATCCCTGAGTTAGGAAGATCCCTGGGAGGAGGGCATGGCAACCCACTCTAGTACCCTTGCCTTGAAGAATCCCCATGGACAGAGGAGCCAGGCGGGTTATAGTCACAAAGAGTCAGACACAACTGAGCGACTAAGCACAGTCTCTTTGGGAGCCTTAAAATACAGTTCAAATGTAAAATGTTATCACTGCCTACCATGTACTAGAATACAGGCTCCAGAAGCATGAGAAATTTCTTCATTCTCCCTGCCCCTGCTCCCCTAACTGCCCCCTCCCCCAAATTTCCAGCATCTAGAAAACCTGGCACATAGAAGATGCTCGTAACATGAAAGTGCTTAGCACTGACACAGCTACTGAAGAAATGGCAAACCCACAGTCTCTGCCATATTCTCTGCTTTCATTCTTATTGAGAAGGGCAACACAAATGCCAATGGAATAAATACTGGAGACTATATTTTTTAAAGTTCTGTTAACAGATTAACTAATTTGGATTGGGAAAAGTTAAAGTATCAGCCAATACACTGGAGCTTTTACAGCCAATACACTGTTGTATGGTCCTAAATTACAGAGTATAAATGACTATATGCTTGGAGTTCAGAAGAAATCAATGAGGACTAGAGTTGGTTTCAGGAAAGAAGTGGGGCAGAAAAAGTAAAAGAAAAAAGGAAAGACATTCTAGAGCAATCAAAAACAGAGACCAAGGAGGCTCAGTACAGAGTGTGAGCAGATAGTCCACATAGTATTATGGGAAATAAGCAAGGTGGGCTAGGTTATGGAGGGCACTGACAGCCAGGCAGTATTTGAATTTGGTGTTGTGACAAATGTGAAGCCTTTCAAGGATTTTGAATGAAGGAATAATACGATGAAAGCAAAATTTTTACAAGTACTGTCTGAGACAATCAGTTTTGGGGAGAAAAAAGGACGATATTAGGATCTAGGTTAGGTTGAAAGCTGTTCAACTAGCTGCAAAATAAAAGTGCTACTACAAAAAACAGTTTTGATATTGCAAAGGGAAAAAAAAATAACTTTTAGGCCACTAAGTGACCAGCACCTGAATTAAAAGCAAAATAGTGTTTCTGCTCTGAGGAAGTCTAGCAGGAGTGACAAAGCTATCTTTCATTGAATCACTGGCTCTCAGGATCGAGAAGGAGTCTACAAAGCATCATCAGATGCAAGAACAAATCTTTCAACATCCTTAGCAATTAGTCAGGTAGCCTCTGTTCAAACGCCCTCAGTGTGGAGAACCCAAGATTTCTGGAGGCAGCCTATTCCATTCACACAGCTCTAAGTATTTAAAAGTTCTTCCTTATATGGAGGCAAAACCAGTCTCCCTGCAACCTCCACCCACTGATCTTGGTTCTGCCCTCTGAGGTCACACAAAACAAGTGAGCATTAAACACAGAACAAATATTAACTGTCTGGTACTGTGGAGTATAGTAGCATTCAGAGAGGGCAGTCAAAGATGACTCTAGAATGGCAAATTCAGGGAAGTAAGAGAATGATGATGCTATAGGCAAAAACAAGTTTCTGGCATGTTCTAGCTAAGGCAAGAACATGAGGTCAGTCCTGGATACATAGCCTGAACAGAAGATGAAGTTTCCAAGTAGGAATAGCCAACAAATAGTTAGAAATAAGCTTGGGAAAGGATCAAGACTGGAGATCAATGTTTACAAGTCATCAACAAGGAAACATCATTAAGTAATGAGAATGCACAGGCTTCTGCAGGGATATTATGCAGAACAAAAAGAAACGAGGAGCTTGATTCTCCAGCAACTTCTTTTGTGGTTTGAAACCAAGTGAAATCAGAAATGGTCAGTGACTCCTGCTAAAGCTACTTCATATTCTCATTCTAACAATTCAACAACCCAATTCCTTCTACCTGTCATTCAGAAGTAAATGGAACCAGGTTACTCCTACAGTTCTTGCCTCTTTTCACTAGGCAATTAAGGCAGTGGAATGAATTTCTACTTACAAAAAGCAGCTATGATTAAAATGTTTTCTACTTTGCCTGGTAGTTGTTCCTGTAGGTCATACCCTTAAGTAGAATTGAAAATAAAGCAACTATACAAGTCACCCTGTATATTACTGTAGCCCACCTGATCTGCTTCAAAATGCTTCTGTTGGCCCTTACTTTGAAATTCTGTTCCCAAGATGTTATCCTAAGGAAGTAATACTAATGTGGGAAAAGTGATAGGCATGAAGGTGTTCACTGTAGTGTTAGCTTAGACTTCTAATTACAGGGAAATAGCTACATGCACTGTGGAAAAAGACTTGAAAAGAACACAAAATTTACAATATTTGTCAAGTTAAAGTGATGGATTTTTGGACAATTTCCCCTTCTGTTTTCCAAACTTTTTTTTTTTTTTAAAGCATAGTTATATAATTTCTTTTAAATAAAAGACAACAAAACAGTTCCACTTGGATATCTCTTCTAAGCTACCACTAAAACATAAGGCATTAGTTTAGTTCTACTCCTAACAATACAGAAATTCTCATCACTAGCCTAGTGATGAGAACATGTTACAGAGCAAAACCTACACATGCTAACAGGATACTTACAAGTTGGCTTGTAACCCAGAAACCAAAGAACAGACAGCACTTTGCCTCAGTAAAGATGCTATCTAAATCTAACCCAAATCAGGAGCCACTGTTCTTCCCCAAGCATTTGGTTTCTCTGATGAAACCAATGACATTTAGTGCTCAAGTCACTGCCACCTGAGGTTTAGATTAAAACAGAAAGAAAGGTCTGTCTTCTAGGGAGGGAAAGAATTCTGCCCAATATCAGCACTTGTCTCCTGTTCCCTCAATAAACATGTCCTCTATCTAAAGCTCCAGGAGTGAGTAAAGTTAGTAATAGTGTATAAGCTGAAGTCAGACTTAAGAACTAACTGTTTCAATGCTTTGGGGCAAAGAGATAACTTTGTGTGGTCATGGGTTACCCTCTCTCTTATATTCAGTGAACATTCATTCATATTATGAAGACTAACAACATAAAAGCACTCAGTAGGCATCTTTTATATTATATAAGGAAAAACCACATTGGTTGATTTCAATTGGTAGTTGCTTTAAACAGAACAGCATTTCCCATTCTCATGCATAAAGATAGATTCAAGGATGTCATTTGTCCCTAGCCATGATTCAGCTACAGATATGAAAAGATCTGTGACTGTACCTCTATAATTAACTTAAGTACAGGAATTTTAATTTTCCTGGAGGGAATTTTCCCTGGAGGGAAAAAGACAACAACAACAAAAAAGCTCACTCTTTCCGCTAAACATTTCAACTATATTTTGCAGTGGAATGGAAAAATGTGACACAACAGGTTTGGTAATATAAGGCAAACAAAGCTGCATTGTAGCCGAGGAGTATTTTTAGAGCTTTGATAGTTTTTATTATGTTTACGTGATGGTATATAAAGAACAAATAGTTTCATGGTGAATGCTAGAGCTGCATTAACTCTAAGGTCATGAAACTACAGTTGACCCTTGAACTACTTGGAGGTATGAACACAGGCCCTCAGTGCAGCAGGAACTCCTCGAGTAACTTTACAGCCAGCCCTCCATATCCATCGGTGTAAGTGAACTCTTGTAAATCCATGTTGTATGAGGGTCAACTATATAACAATTTTATCAGTCAAAATAAATGCTGAGTAACAATATCATAAACTGCATGCAATTTAAACTAAATGATAGGGACTTTCCTGGTGGATAAGAATCCAGAAGATAATACAGAGGATAAGAATCCACCTGCTTAAAAAAAAAAAAAAAAAAGAATCGACCTGCCAATACAGGGGACACTGGCTCGATCCCTGGTCCAGAAAGATTCCACATGCCTCAAAGCAACTAAGCCCATTCAACACAACTACTGATTCTGAGCTCTAGAGCCCACAACTACTGAGTCTGAGTATTGCAAATGCTGAAGCCCATGCACCTAGAGCCCATGTTCCGCAACAAGAGAAGCCACTTCAATGAGAAGCCCATGCACTGCAACCAAGAGTAACCCCCAGTCGCCGCAACTAGAGAAGGCCTGTGCGCACCAATTAAGATCCAGCACAACCAAAAATAAATAAATAAAATGAGAATCCCTGTTTGCTAAAGAAAGCTGTCTAAGTGCAGACAAAGAAAACAGGAATTTATATACCTCCAATATAGGAGAACTATAAATCAGCTGACTTGTGCTGTCAACTAATACAAATCTCATTTCTAGTGAGTGCCTAAACAATGGCTTTCTTCATTAAGATCACATTCTCTGAGGGGGAAAAAACCACAAAACAGCCAGTCCTTCAAAGCCCACCCAGAAATTCCTTGAATAAACAATAATTCTTGACAATTCAATGAAACCCATGATCCATTTCTTGTAAAGTACCCTGCACTTATCATGTGCCATACACTGTGTTAATCACGGCAATGGAGCCTGCCTTCAGAGAACTGAATTGGAGATAAGACACCACACAATCAGAGCTAAGATATTTTCTCATGCACTATTCTCAATCCAGGAGACATTTGGCAATATCTGAAGACGTTTTTAGTTATCACAGTTGAAGCCCTGCCCCTAGCATCTTATAGGTAGAGGCCAGGGATACTGCTGAAATCCTACAATGCACAGCACAACCCTGCAAAATGAAGAACTATTTGGCCCAAAATGTGAATGATGCTGAGGTTGAGAAACTCTGTTCTAATGTAATCATGAGCAAAAGGTAAGTGCAAAAGGTACAAATAAAATGCTAATAGTTTGGAACTCTCTAAATCAGAAAGTCAATCTGTACCACCCAATGAAAACTAAATTAAGGGTCTGACTCTGGAGAACTCTGTAAATTGGACAAATGAGTTTAGACTTGATTATCTGGGAAAATGAAGCCAGTGAAAGGGTAACAAGATGAAAATGGTTCTTTTCAAAAAAGCAGTCTGGTTTGGTTGAAAAGCTTAAGTATAGATATGAAAGCCAGCTTAATAGAAAATAAAGAAACTGATGAGGGTAAGGCAAAGAAATAATCACTAGCACTGCCTAAGATATGGCTTCAGGATCCTCAGATTTCAAATCTCAGGATTAAATTTCAAACCAGAGGGTTCAACTTCCAATGACACTGCATTTGCTAAAGTAAAATGCATCTTTGACTCACCACGCCTCACAGAAAACTGAAAGAAGGAAGTCACTTTTTAAAGGCTCAGTTCCTAGTTGAAAAAATAACTGCAACCAAACAAAGGTATGTATAAGGATAAAAGGGATGAAAAAAAGGCTTCAATCCTTCAGGCTGGAAACATTTTACAAACTAAAAAGCTAACTTCTGCAAATAAAAAACACACACACTGAAGCTTAGCAATACTACCACTTTTGATTTGCATGACAGGTTGTACTTGACAAAGTACTTTCACTGCTACCATTTTATTTAAACTCCTCCAAAACGTCTGACTGATGAAATATTTCTGGGGAAAGGGGAAGAAAATTCAACTGCAATTTTTTATACTGAACAGCAGTAACTCAAACAATAAGCAAAATTGCAACCATAGAATAAATCCAAACGCATTCAAACAAGGCATCAAAAGCCCCTGACAATCTGGCAGCACCTACCTTTTCTTTCTGGTCTTATCTTCCTCTACAAACCCGAGGCCCAAGTACTTCACTGAACAATATAAGTCCCCTCCTGCCTCCACATCTTTGTTCATGCTGTTTCTTCCAGCCGGGATACCTTATTAGACACCTTTGCCTAGATGTGCTGCAAACACCTCGAACTAAATACGTCCAAAATTCATTTTCTTTCCATGTCACCTCTCCAGTTAACCTTCCTCATAGAGTACCTATCTTGGTAAATAGTACTACCACTTCCCTAAACCAGAAAATCAGACAATTGTCCTAGGCTCCTTCTATTTCTTCATTTCCATAAATAATCAGCCTCCAAATCTATGGATTCCACCTTTTTCACATTGCTCAAATTTGATCCCTCCTCTTCTTTCCATTTTCACTTAGTTCAAGCCATTGTTCAACCTTCGGAACATTCGTCTACTTCCCCATTGAAGTTCTTTCCCTCCCCCCTCACAGACAAATTATTAATAAAACATCAATATGACCACATCTTATTCCTGGGTAAGAGGGTTCAAAGCCTCCCCACAGCTTTCAGGGTAAGCTCCAAATTCCTTAGCAGGGTTTACAAGGGCCTTCATATTTGATGCCACCACTGCCCACTTCCTCCACTTCTCTGAGCTTTACTGGAATTCCAGTCATGGTCTTTCAGTGTCCAGTCTCCATTTCTTGCATTGGACTCTTTGGCTGGAAATTCCTTTTTCAGATTCACCATATGGCTAAATAAATCCTGCAAGACTTACCCTCCCACTTCCTCCCCAAAGCCTGGAGACCTGGCTCAGGTAGCCTTCCTCTCAGAGCCCTGCGCTCACACAGTGCACTACAACACTGTAAGCTACCCACGATTTACTTGTCTGCTTCCTCCTCCACTCCAAGAGAACTACTGTATTCCTCCTGGTCACCAGGGCCAAGTGCCTCATTTCATATGTGCCTCACACATATTAAGGGCTCAGTAAATGACCAGTGAATGATTAATGTGCTGGGCTCCCCATCACCCTCGTTTTTCACTTGAACAGGGATCCCTATAAAGAGTTTCAATTGACACAGTTCTGATACTAATCTCCGCTTTAAGTTTCTCATCCTGTCTTCATCGAGCTCTTCGTTGTCTGAAACTCATCTTAACCCCTGCTTCTGCAGAAGCGATTTTCCTGAGCCCCTTGTTACATACTGCCATAGTACCCTGTTCTTTCCTAACACGCATCACATTTATAGTATTTGTTAAATTTCCTGCGGACAATGTCAGATCCATGAAGGGAGGGTCTACCTTATTTTGTTTCTGCAACCCCTGGATATGGCAAAGTGCCTAACAAAAGAATAAACATAATTTGTTACACTGAATTTAATCCTGTGACGTGAGCAGAGATCGTCACTTAAAAGATGACAAAAATGAGGCTCAAACAAATTAAATAAAGCAACTATGGCCACCGATGCTTTGCAGTGGAGCCAGACCAAACCTGAGCCAATAGATTTCATGACCAGAAGTATGAGATACCTTCAATAAAGTTAACTTGGGTTTTCAAGATAAGAACTACAGACTAAGAGAAAGGGGAGGCTCTCAGATTGCAAACACAAAGACCTGCTCCACTCTTAAAAAAAAACAAAAAACCAAAACTCCCCAGGCATTCCAAACAAGCTGTATTTTTAAATCAAAGTTCCACGCAGCGGGTAGCCTTTAAACCTGCAACTGCCTGAGAGACACCTACCGGAAGACCACCCCAAGGAACAGAAAGGTTCCTGGGAAATGAACGGGGGAAGGATCTGGGGCTGATAAACTAAGGAACTGAAGTCTAGATTCCGATTCATTCCCTGTTAAAGATTGTTTCCGATTGGTTCGCAGTAAGACCTTAGACAAGCCTCGTCTCTTCGGGAATCAGTTTACCCACCCAAGCAATGGGGGCGAGACCAGGAATAGTGAAGACTCTAAGGTCTCGGAGGTTTCTTTCAGTCAAAACTCCTTAGGAATCAGGCCTCCGTTGAGACTGACCTCCAGAACCGCTAAGTCCAGCGGAGGGAGGGCCTCCACAGGAGAGCCCGGCTGAGCTGGTCACTCCGGCCCCACCTCGAGAGACCGCGCCCAGGATCCGGGGTCGGCGTAAGGGCCCCACCGCGCCGGCCCCCTCAGGAGGGCTCACCGCACGCACCTAGGCCAGAAAGGCCATTAATAACGCCAAAGGCCAGTGGGCCGAGGAGCGGACCCCAGTCACTCCCCACCACGCACACTCACCTCAGACTTCTGTCTCACCTCGGGACTGCGACCAGCCGCTCTCCACTTCCGGCAAGAACCGCCCAGCAACCTTCGCGCGACCCACTTCCGGGCCCTCACTGGGCGCGGCAACCCCACCGGAAATGAAGGGCCGGCGTTTTAGCCGGCCCAGCGGAGGGACCCGGGAGGAAGTCTGGCCGCCCGGCTGGTGACTCCGCCCCTTATCCGCCACGCCCAGGAGAAAGAATTCCCCTCCAGCTGGGGAAGAGAGCCCCGCCCCCGAGGCGTGAGCGACGGGGCGTGTCTAAAGCTAGACCACGCCCTCCACCGGTAGTAGACCAAGCTAAGCTCCGCCTCCCTCTGGGCGTGGATACCTCGGTTTCCCCGTTTGTGACGTGGGGAGGCCATTGGTCTGGGCAGTGTTTTGGGAGGACCTGCGGAGGCTAGGTGTGGGGAAGGGTCGGCAGGGATGCTCAGGCATAGCCCAGGGTTTCTGGGCGTGCCCGCCGCCGCCGCCGCCGCCGCCGCCGCCGACCTGCTGGCTCTGGCCGGGGCTGGGAAGGTGGAAGCGCAACCCACTTCCTGTTAGTTCGGTGCGCTCTGTGACCATAGATGGTCAGGCCTGGGGCCGCGCGGAAGCCTCCGCCCCGCGGTTTAGGAGTCCTTCTTACCCGCACTCAGGGTGTGGTCCCCGAGAATAAGATGATCGAGAGGGGGAAAAAAAGATGAGCAGAATTAGAAGAGATGCTGCTTCGCTCTGCTAAAACCTGGCTTCTGAGGCATCTTTGCCCCGGGCTGGGCGTTCCCAGCCGGCTGCCAGTCAGTCCGGGGGAGGTTCAGCACGGTGGCCGCTAAGCGCAAGGCAGACTTCACTTCCGTGCTCCTTGGGCCTGGGGATCTGAGCTTTGTTCCCTCAAGGCTCACGCTTTCCAACCAGTGATTATCCTCCCACAAAGATTTTATTTCCAGAAAAGAATTGGCAAGTTGCCACCCCTTCAGTCGAACGCCTCTGACAGCTCCAAGCTTCAAGTTAAATGCAAGTGTTATATGCCAGAGTCACTCATTCAACAAATACAATTCTTATAATAACGACTACCATTTACTGCGCGCTGAGTACATGCCAGACCTCTGCTGAAAGCTTCAAGCTCATTTTCACTTAATTCTAATAGGAACTCTCCGCGGTAGGTACCATTATGGCCTCCAGTTTTAAAGCGAGGATGCTGAATTATTTGCCGAATTCACGAAGTGGAATTTTAGAGGAAACACGTCTATGTGACTAAACCCCAGAACGTAACCGCTGTGATAGACCATACTGGAATCATCTGCTGCAATTTGGAGGTAGTGATGCCCCTGGTGAGAAGACATCCAGGGTTACAGCCATGGCTTAGGTGCTTTACCAGGGGTCAGAATTTGGTCAGGTTACCTAAGTTCTCTAAACCTGGGCCTCTTCTCAATTTTATGACCCCCGGAATATTTAAAAGAAAATGATCGTGTGACAAAATGTGGAACAAAAATTAGAGTATATTTTAAATACTGACATTTAACAAGAACAGTGTCTCACACATAAACTTTATTCAGACATAACATAAAAAGTTGGAAAATTCAGCAGTGGCCACAGGACTGAAAAAGGTCAGTTTTCATTCCAATTCCAAAGAAAGGCAATGCCAAAGAATGCTCAAACTACCACACAATTGCACTCATCTCACAGGCCTGCAAAGTAATGCTCAAAAGTCTTCAAGCTAGGCTTCAACAGTCCATGAACTGTGAACTTCCAGTTGTTCAAGCTGGATTTAGAAAAGGTAGAGGAACCAGAGATCAAATTGCCAACGTCTGCTGGATCATTAAAAAAACAAGCGATTTCCAGAAAAACATCTATTTCTGCTTTATTTACACCAAAGCCTTTGACTGTATGGATCACCACAAACTGTGGAAAATTCTTAAAGAGATGGGAATACCAGACCACCTGACCTGCCTTTTGAGAAACCTGTATGCAGGTCAGGAAGCAACAGTTAGAACTGGACATAGAACAACAGACTGGTTCCAAATTGGGAAAGGAGTACATCAAAGCTATATATTGTCACCCTGCTTATTTAACTTATATGCAGAGTACATCATGCGAAATGCCAGGCTGGATGAAGCACAAGCTGGAATAAAGATTGCTGGGAGAAATATCAGTAACCTCAGATATGCAGATGACACCACCCTTATGGCAGAAATCGAAGAAGAAGTAAAGAGCCTCTTGATGAAAGTGAAAGAGGAGAGTGAAAAAGCAGGCTTGAAACTCAATATTCAGAAAGCCAAGATCATGGAATCTGGTCCCATCACTTCATGAAAAATAGATGAGGAAACAGTGGAAACAGTGACAGACTTTATTTTTGGGGGCTCCAAAATCACCACAGATGATGACTGCAGCTGTGAAATTAAAATACACTTGCTCCTTGGAAGAAAAGTTATGACCAACCTAGATAGCATATTAAAAAGCAGAGACATTACTTTGCCAACAAAGGTCCCTCTAGCCAAAGCTTTGGTTTTTCCAGTAGTCATGTATGGATGTGAGAGTTGAACCATAAAGAAAGCTGAGCACTGAAGAATTGATGCTTTTGAACTGTGGTGTTGGAGGAGACTCTTGAGAGTCCCTTGAACTGCAAGGAGATCCAACCAGTCCATCCTCAAGGAAATCAGTCCTGAATATTCATTGGAAGGACTGATGCTGAAGCTGAAACTCCAATACTTTAGCCAACTGATGCAAAGAACTGACTCATTTGAAAAGACCCTGGTGCTGGGAATGATTGAAAGCAGGAGGAGAAGGTGACGACAGAGAATGAAATGGGTTGTATGGCATCACCGACTCAATGGACATGAGTTTGAGTAAACTCTGGAAGTTGGTAATGGACAGGGAGGCCTGGCGTGCTGCAGTCCATGGGGTTGCAAAGAGTCGAACATGACTGAGCGACTGAACTGAACTGAACATCAAAAGATTATATTTGAGTGCTTTGTGTGTGTGTGTGTGTGTGTGCACACGCGCGCGTGTGCGTATGTGCACGTATGCATGCTAAGTTGCTTCAGACTCTTTGAGGCCCTCTGGACTCTAGCCTGCCAGGCTTCTCTGTCCATGGGATTTTCCAGGCAAGAATACTGGAGTGTGTTGCCAAGCCCTCCTCTAGGAGATCTTCCTGACCCAGGGTTGGAACCCATGTTTCCCACGTTGCAGGCAGATTGTTTACCATGTGAGTCAACAGGGAAACCAGGCTGTGTGGGTAGCCCAGGGCAAGTAGCCTGCCTGGCCCTCATTGTAATGAGCTCTACATTTAGCCCTTCTAAATCTCTTTCTGGATTAGAGACAGGAAATGCTTAAACCATACATGCATCCTAAAGGAAGGGGAGAAAAAGGAGGAAACAGAAAGGAAAAGGAAGAAAATAAGGAGCAAATCTTCCCCAACTATAAATTGGGGATAGTAATTCATATGGTTGTAATGAGAAACAGAACCAATAACCCATGTAAAACCATTTGGTAAAGTGAGTCTTTGTAAAGAGTGTACACATGAGTACATCACCATGCCTGCCTTTCAGGAACTTCTAATCTTTTAAGGAGTCTGGACACAGGCACTTGTGACTCTAGTGAAGACAGTTTAAGAATTTTAAAAAATCTGTGACTTTTTTTTTTTTTCATTTACTTATACACTGAAAAAAATTATTGAGTTCTATGCTGAGCTCCACACCACTTTGTACCAGGCACAACTAGGAGTACAGGAGTAGACAAGTCAGACACTGTCACTGCCCTCATGGACAGTGTATTGTGGAAACCAGTATCACCACTGGGGAATATTATCGGAAGATGTGCTGACTACTGGTTCCAGCTTTTCCTCCTCACTGGTCTTGTTCAGTGCCCAGTACTCAGTGCCTCATCCATGCTGAACTCTCATCAAGCCCATGTTCAGTGAGCCCTTGAATTCGGAATAATCTTTCCCTGGGCTGAGATGAATTCATTGCAGGGCAAGCATGAATAAACAGTAGGGGAGATGGGAATCTGTGCCTGGATGAGGTGCGAGTTTCCTGGAGGAGAGGGATAGGAGATGAGCCTGAATAAAGAGGTTGAGTAAGTTGTACCAGGCAGGAGATGTGAAACCCTAATGTGAAAGTGAGAGGGAGCAGGTTAGATCGTATTTTAGAAATACAACTCTATGGTGTAGAGCATGGGCTTGAGTGAGTGAAAAAAGAGGCAGGGAGACCTGTTAGAAAACAGCTATAAAGATGTAGTAAGGTCTGAATCAAGGCTTTAGCATGGGGATGCAGCAAAGAAGACAGTGCAGGAGACAGCATTTATATAAAGGGGTCAGTGAAGAGGAGGCAGACAGAAGGAAGGAGGATGATTGGATTAGGAACCTTCAGACTAGATCTAGTTCCCCAGGAGTCCACTCCCACTGAATATTACTTTTCCTTCCTGGCAGATAGCACAGTCTTAATTAAATAATTATTTGTGCAATTATCTTTTAGTATCTTGTAAGTTCCTTGAGGTTAGAGTCCTTGCTTCTCTGGCACAAAATTGATACTCAATAGATATTTATGTCGAATGTGACTAAACAAAAAGGGTGAGAAGGGTCAAGGTGGCTCTGAGACTTGGAGATGGGTGAATAGGAGGTGAGTGGAAGACTGGATTTGGGGAGTTTCAGCCTCAGATCTTCAAAATCTAGCGTGGGAAGAGAAAGGGAGAAAGGAGTGCAGTTATTTCTCAAGCAAGAATTGTCAGCAGAGAGTTGATTGATTCTCACACATGCCCCCTCTTCATGTATTTTGCCACTTATTTTGCCCGGATTTCAGCAAAATTCTAAACCTGGAGGATTGCTTTGTCTCTGAGGGTGCCACACAAGATTCTTCCCTATCACCCAGAGTTTCAGACACAGAAGTCTGCTGGTTCATCTGGAGTGTTTCCCAGCCTGGCTCAGAGGAGTGTCTGCATCTGTGCTGCCTGGCCCAGAGCCTGTCTGTGTTTGGGCAGATCCTGTATCCCCCTGCCAGAAGGGGCTGACAGACAACAATCTATGTGAGCCCATCTTTCTTCTCCTCCTAGGATAGAGTCCCTGAGTTAAGCTCTCAGGTCCAAACATTACAAGTTGGCAAAAGAGATATTGGTGATATGATAATACAATGGTTAAGATCTGGTTTTGGTGCCGCTCTCATCTGAACCTGAACCACAACACTGCCACTTAATGTGTAATATTGGTCAAGGTAGTTAACCTCAGGAAAAGATATTAAAATCCAGGAAGTTCCCTGTTGGTCCAGTGGTTAAGACTTTGTGCTTCTACTTCAGGGGGTGTAGGTTTGGTCTCTGGTTAGGAATCTAAGATCCCACAAGCTGCAGCCAAAAATTTTTAACATATGTTAAAATTCATCTCGAACTGTTGATATGACAGAGAAAATTTATAAAAACATTTGGCTCACTAAATATTCAATGAATAGTAATAATTATTACTTGATTCTGAAAGTCTATTGTCACTGTCCCTGGTAAAGGTAACTAGGAGGCAAAATAAGATCTGAAGGGGCAACATTCTGGATGGTGCCATTAGAAGCACTGCCACTACTGGCCCATCATCAAAGAGCATCTGCTTTTTAAAAATTTTTGTTTATTATTTTATTTTTGGCTGCACTGGGTCTTTGTTGTTGCACACACACTTTTCTCTAGTTGCGGTGCGTAGGCTTCTCATAGTGGTGGCTTCTCTTGTTGCAGAGCACGGGTTTTAGATCATGTGGGATCAGTAGTTGTGGCTCACTGGCTTAGTTGCTCTGAGGCTTGTGGGATCTTCCCAGACCAGGGATTGAACTCGTGTCCCCTGCATTGGCAGGTGGATTCTTAACCACTGGACCACCAGGAAAGTACTAAGCATCAGCTTCTTTATATCACTTTTTTTTTTACCTCACCTTGCAGCTTGTGGGATCTTAGTTCTCCAATCAGAGAATGAGCTCAGGCCATGAAAGTGCCAAGTCTTAAACACTGGACCACCAGTAAATTTCCTTTATATCACCAACTTTTGATTCAAAGTCTGGGCCTGAGTGCCCTTGGCTGCATGACTAGATAAGTCAGGAATATGAATGCTTTTGGCTGCAGATAAGAGAAAAATTGACTAGAGTAACTTTTTTTTTTAAGTATGTTTTGCTCACAAGAAGAATGTAGGTGGGCACTTTTACTGACTCTGTAATGTCTGAGCTGATATCTCTGTGATTCAGTTTACTCTTAAAGTTGCAAGTTTGCTGCTATAGCCCAAGCCATCACATCATATGTAAGTAAAGAGAAAAGGGAAGTTGCAGCTTCTGAGACTAGAAAGCTAGAATTTCCTAAAGAACTCCACAAAGCCTACTCTGCTTCCTGTCTCAAAGCCAGAACCAACAGTCAACAAATATTTCAGCTTCCTTGTCCCTTGGAGGGACATTTTCAGGTGTGTGTTTTGCAGTGTTTTTGAGGGTCCCCAGAGGAACTGAGCTTCAGCTGTCCACAATAGGAACCCACTCATTAATGAACTTTTATTGGCTTTTCTCCTTTCCCCAAATCACTTGTCTCAGGGAACTCAAACTAAAGAGAATGGAGTTGGCTGGGTCAGCTATACAAGGTTGACAGTGAGCTCTGTTAGCTTTGATGTTAAAAGGTGCACTCTCTTTGTTTGGGATGGTATTGCCCAGATATATGAAGGGCATGCTGATGCTGAGTGCCCAATAAGTGATAGATGTCATGATAATAAACCCTGGATGGCCCAGGAGCAATATATCCTCTTCTTTCTATATTAACACTTTAATAAATGAAACAAACCAAAACTCCTAAGACAACCCTCCCTTTTTATAACCAAATTGTCATCACTATACTTATCCCCCTACCTGTCCCCCGCTGCAAAGGAATCAATCCAAGTCTCATCAATTACTTCATCCAGCTCCAAGTCCAGGATTTTGGAATATTCATCTTCCTTCAGTTCCACAGTGACCTTTCATCAATGTTTATCAGCCTATGGATTGAACTTTAAAGAGCAACCACCACAACATGCCACACCCTATATCTATTGGAAGATGGGGAGAAGAAAATTAGTTGCAGTATGTAGCTACTGAGAGTTTCCCAAGTGGCACAAGTGGTAAAGAATCTGGCTGCCAATGCAGGAGACATGAGAGACGTAGGTTTACTCCCTGGGTCAGGAAGATCCCCTGGAGGAGGGCATGGCAACCCACTCCCGTATTCTTGCCTGAAGGATCCCATGGACAAAGGAGCCTTCTGGGCTACAGTTCATAGGGTGACAAAGAGTCAGATACGACGGAAGCAGCTTAGCTTGCACACACACATACCTATTGAGCTGACATGACACAGAATCTTTCTGGAACTGATCCCAAGGCCTTGGTTGATAATTTTGGCTTCACATATCCACTACACATTCCATATTCTCTTTGTTTTCAACCAACACCTACGTTCATCAGGATCATAGTGATGGAAAAAGAAATAGGGCATGAATGAAAAGCCCTGATCCAAAAATGGCAGATATCACTTCCACGGATACTGCGTTAACTTTAACTTAATCATACAGCCTCTAGATGGAGCCATAACTGATTTTCTGTAGGTCACCCAAAACTTTTTTCTTAAGGGATTGAAGACCTTGGTGCTCCTGCCTAAATAAAATTCCCACAATTTTTTTGCACTAAGCATGGCAGAACTAGGAGGTACCCTAGGTGTCCTCTGGATTATATCTTAATTCTAATGGCTCTTCCCCTCAACAAACCATCAGAACCAGAGGTATGCAGTAAGACTTTAACAGTATGCGCTCCACAGGGGAAATACCTGATTTGTAGCATTTGACAATTTCTGTATTGTAAATACTCCTATCATGGCCAGTTTTAAGCTACCAGTGTTATATTACTGAAGAAAAATGCACTGTGGTATGTGGGATAATGACTCTCCAAAGATGTCCATATTCAAATCTTTGGAACCTGTGAATATGCCACCTTACATGGCAAAAGGGATTTTGAAGATGTGATTAAATTAAATTGAGATGGGGAGGTGATCATGGGTTATTAGGGTAGGCCAAATACAATCACATGGTTCCTTATCAGAGAAAGAAGGAAGCAGGAGAGTCAGTCAGAAAAAGAGATATGGGACTTCCCTGGTGATCAAGTGATTATGACTGTGCTTCCAACGCAGGGGTTGTAGGTTCCATCCCTGGTCAGGGAACTAAGATCCCACGTGCCGCGTGGTGCCGCCAAAAAAGTTTTCAAAAAGAGAGAGTGATGTGACCATGAATGTTTTACTTCAAATGTGTCAAGTGACACTGTTCTGTGTGTCAGTAAATTGCCACAAGATGGCAGCCTTGCTAACTTTGGCTGCACTAGATATGCTCCTTCAAGTTATAGTGGGTAGGAGGGACTTCTAACAAGACTTTAATCTTATTCATTGAGCATTTGTTGAAAGCCTGCTCAATGATTGATCCTTTTAATATATTAATACTGTTTTTTTAATACATGCAAAAATTCAGCTCCATTTGCACATGAGAAAACTGAGTTGAAATGATTATTTGCCTGAAGTCAGGACAAAACAGTTCTCTGACTCCAAACGCAGTTCTCTTTCCATTACATAAATGAATTTCAAGCTGCAACAGTATTATTTAAGGTGTTTTTGTTTTTGAAAATTACAAGTAACAGAAAACCAACTTGAGTCAGCATAACAACGACACAACAAAGTATTTGGGAGTGTCGCATGGAAATCCAAACAGAAATGATGTCCTGACTTGAAAAGAGAGAATAGAGCCAGAACTGGAACACCTTCAAGACCTGTAGGAGAAAGGATGAATAGTGGGGGAAGGGAGAGAAAGGGAAAACTGGTAGATGAAAGATGGCCTAAAAGATGAAGCTCTGCCCCCTCCCATGTTCACCAGAATAGCCAAATTTTAATGCATCTTACATTGGGGTCCTATGCGAAGTTCTATTTGAAAAACAAGGCTTAGATATATTAGGCAGCTATTTTAAACCACTGGTTAATGTATGAAGCCATTCCCATTATTGCTGGACATTTAGGGGCTATTGGCTTTTTTCGATTTTTCACTCTTAATAAGTAAAATTGTGATGAATACTCCTTCATATTGTACTAGACAGTGCATGAAGTCACCCAGTACTTTTATCTCCTCTGGTCTTTATAACTTCCCTTAAGAGGGGAAAGGGTGGGGGTTATAGCCTCAGGCAAGTCTAGTCTGTGCCGAAGACCAGTGCTACTTGGGCCTCCCCCCAACTATCAGCCAGTCCAGACATACTCCGTGAGTATCTAACTACATGCTTATCTACGATGGTGAATAAAATAAGCAGGGTCTGTCCTAACAGAGCTAATACTCTGGTGGGGAAAGCGGACATGAAACAGATACTCTACTAACAGATTAGAAGAATCACAAGCAAAGTGCTGCCAAGCGGAAGTTCAAAAGGTTAAGAAAACACACAACAGAGTGAGTTGACGTAATCTGGGGGCTAGGGTCAACTGCCCTGAGGAAGTGTTATTAATCTGAGGCTTGAAGGATGAGTGAGAGCCAGACAAAGAGAATGGAGAAGAGCTGTTTAAGCAGAGGGAAAGTGTGAAGGTCCAAAAGTGAGAAAATCTTGGCATGTTCAAGGGATTGAGGGCAAATCATTGTGACGGGCTCCAGAAAAGAAAGGAAAATGATATGAAGTTGAGGTGAAAGAGCCAGCACAATCCAGATTATGCAAAATCTTATGAGCTGTTTTAAGCGATTTGTAGTAAATTCCAAGGATGTAGGAGATCATGGACAGACTTTAAACTGAGGGAATGCACCATCCTGTTGGTGCCTAAACAAGCAAATAGCATGGAGGGCTAAAGTGAATACAAGGAGGCTGCCAGATAGAGGCAGGGGGCTGATACAAAAGTCCAGGCAAGGGATGATGATGGCTTGGCCTACATCTTGCTTGGCAGCAGTAGATGAAAAGAAATGGACAGATGTGGGAGTGAGTGATCCAAGATGTAGAATTACAGGAGCTAGTGATTGATTGTCTATGTGTAAGAGAGGATGAGTAGCCAAAGACTACTAGCTTTCTGGCTTGAGCAGTTGAGTAGCTGGTATTTCCTTATAGAGACTGGGGACATTGGAGGAAGAGTAAGTTTGTTGAGGAAAGTGATGACTCCTACACTCACACGTTCAGTTTGATTTATCTGTGGAATTTCTTGAATATGCAAGTAGACATATAGAACTGGAGCTCAGAAGACAAGGCTGGGCAGGAGGAGTTGGTTTAGAAATCCTAGGATTGACAGAGTATGGAAAAGGGTCATTCAGAAATACTGATCTACATTAATAGTGTATTAGAAAAGAAGCCAGAAGAGAAGAATGAGAAGGGGCCACCAGAGGGGTAGCAGAAAATCAGAAGTACATGGCTCAAGAAAGCCAAGGGAAGAAAATACTTCAAAAAGACAGTGTACCTGCACTAAATGCAGTAGAGTGACCAAATAAAAAGAAAATGGGTTGCTTCCATGCTCTGGCTATTGTAATTAGTGCTGCAGTGAGTACTGGGGTGCATGTGTCTTTTTGAATTCTGGTTGTCTCAGGGCATATGCTCAGGAGTATGGAATGCTGGATCACATGGTAGCTCTTTTTTAAGTTTTTTAAGGAATTTCCATACTGTTCTCTATTGTAGCTGTACCAGTTTCCATTCCCGTCAACAGTGTAAGAGGGTTCCCTTTTCTCCACACCTTCTCCAACATTCATTGTTTACAATAGCCAGATCATCAAACAACCTAAATGTCCATCAACAGAGGAATGGATACAGAAGGGGTGGTACATATGTACAATGGAATATTAATCATCAATTCAGTTCAGTTCAGTCGCTCAGTCGTGTCTGACTCTTTGCGACCTATTGAACTGCAGCATGCCAGGCCTCCCTGTCTATCACTAACTCCTGGAGTTCACCCAAACCCATGTCCATGGAGTTGGTGATGCCATCCAACCATCTCATTCTCTGTTGTCCCCTTCTCCTCCTGCCCTCAATCTTTCCCAGCATCAGTGTCTTTTCCAATGAGTCACTTCTTCGAATCAAGTGCCCAAAGTATTCGAGTCTCAGCTTCAACATCAGTCCTTCCAGTGAACACCCAGGACTGATCTCGTTTAGGATGGACTGGTTGGATCTCCTTGCAGTCCAAGGGACTCTCAAGAGTCTTCTCCAACACCACAGTTCAAAAGCATCAATTCTTTGGCGCTCAGCTTTCTTTATAGTCCAACTCTTAGATCCATACATGACTACTGGAAAAACCATCAATTCAGTTCAGTTCAGTCGCTCAGTCGTGTCCGACTCTTTTCGACCTCCTGAACTGCAACACATCAGGCCTCCCTATCCATCACCAACTCCCGGAGTTTACCCAAACTTATATGGAAAACCATAGCCTTGACTGGACGGACCTTTGTCGACAAAGTAATGTCTCTGCTTTTTAATATGCTATCTAGATTGGTCATAACTTTCTTTCCAAGGAGTAAGCATCTTTTAATTTCATGGCTGCAATCACCATCTGCAGTGGTTTTGGAGCCCCTCAAAATAAAGTCAGGCACTGTTTCCACTGTTTTCCCGTCTATTTGCCATGAAGTGATGGGACCGGGTGCCATCTTAGTTTTCTGAATGTTGAGCTTTAAGCCAACTTTTTCACTCTCCTCTTTCACTTTCATCAAGAGGCTCTTTAGTTCTTCACTTTCTACCATAAGGGTGGTGTCATCTGCATATCAGAGGTTATTGATATGTCTCCCGGCAATCTTGATTCCAGCTTGTGCTTCTTCCAGCCCAGCATTTCTCATGATGTACTCTGCATAGAAGTTAAATAAGCAGGGTGACAATATACAGCCTTGATGTACTCCATTTCCTATTTGGAACCAGTCTGTTCTTCCATGTCCAGTTCTAACTGTTGCTTCCTGACCTGCATACAGGTTTCTCAAAAGGCAGATCAAGTGGTCTGGTATTCCTATCTCTTTAAGAATTTTCCACAGTTTATTGTGATCCACATAGTCAAAGGCTTTGGCACAGTCAATAAAGCAGAAATAGATGTTTTTCTGGAACTCTTTTTTTCGGTGATCCAGCGGATGTTGGCAATTTGATCTCTGGTTCCTCTGCCTTTTCTAAAACCAGCTTGAACATCTGGAATTTCATGGTTCACGTATTGCTGAAGCCTGGCTTGGAGAATTTTGAGCATTACTTTACTAGCATGTGAGATGAGTGCAATTGTGTGGTGGTTTGAGCATTCTTTGGCATTGCCTTTCTTTGGGATTAGAATGAAAACTGACCTTTTCCAGTCCTGTGGCAGTTGCTGAGTTTTCCAAATTTGTGGGCATATTGAGTGCAGCATTTTCACAGCATCATCTTTCAGGATTTGAAATAGCTCAACTGGAATTCCATCACCTCCACTAGCTTTGTTCGTAGTGATGCTTCCTAAGGCCACTTGACTTCCCATTCCAGGATGTCTGGCTCTGAGTGATCATATCATCATGATTATCTGGGTCATGAAGATCTTTTTTGTACAGTTCTTCTGTGTATTCTTGCCACCTCTTCTTAATATCTTCTGTTTCTGTTAGGTCCATACCATTTCTGCCCTTTATTGAGCCCATCTGTGCATGAAATGTTCCCTTGGGATCTCTAATTTTCTTGAAGAGATATCTAGTCTTTCCCATTCTATTGTTTTCCTCTATTTCTTTGCACTGATCACTGAGGAAGGCTTTCTTATCTCTCCTTGCTATTCTTTGGAACTCTGCATTCAAATGGGTATATCTTTCCTTTTCTCCTTTGCCTTTCACGTCTCTTCTTTTCACAGCTATTTGTAAGGACTCCTCAGAGAGCCATTTTGCCTTTTTGCATTTCTTTTTCTTGGGGATGGTCTTGATCCTTGTCTCCTGTACAATGTCACAAACTTCTGTCCATAGTTCATCCGGCACTCTGTCTATCAGATCTAATCCCTTGAATCTATTTCTCACTTCCACTGTATAGTCATAAGGGATTTGATTTAGGTCATACCTGAATGGCTTATTGGTTTTCCCAACTTTCTTCAATTTAAGTCTGAATTTAGCAAAAAGGAGCTCATGATCTGAGCCACAGTCAGCTCCAGGTCTTGTTTTTGCTGACTGTATAGAACTTCTCCATCTTTGGCTGCAAAGAATATATCAATCTGATTTCAGTGTTGGCCATCTGGTGATGTCCATGTCTAGAGTGTTCTCTTGTGTTGTTGGAAGAGGGTGTTTGCTTTGACCAGTGTGTTCTCTTGGCAAAGCTCTGTTAGCCTTTGCCTTGCTTCATTCTGTACTCCAAGGCCAAATTTGCCTGTTACTCCAGGTGTTTCTTGACTTCCTACTTTTGCATTCCAGTCCCCTATAATGAAAAGGACATCTTTTTTGGGTGTTAGTTCTAAAAGGTCTTGTAGGTCTTCATAGAACCATTCAACTTCAGCTTCTTCAGCATTACTGGTCAGGGCATAGACTTGGATTACCATGATATTGAATGGTTTGCCTTGGAAATGAACAGAGATCATTCTGTCATTTTTGAGATTGCATCCAAGTACTGCATTTTGGACTCTTTTGTTGACTGTGATGGCTACTCCATTTCTTCTAAGGGATTCCTGCCCACAGCAGTAGATATAATGGTCATCTGAGTTAAATTCACCCACCCCAGTCCATTTTAGTTCACTGATTTCTAGAATGTCGATGTTTACTCTTGCCATCTTCTTGTTGACCACTTCCAATTTGCCTTGATTCATGGATCTAACATTCCAGGTTCCTATGCAATATTGCTCTTTACAGCATCAGACCTTGCTTCTATCACCAGTCACATCCACAACTGGGTGTTGTTTTTGCTTTGGCTCCGTCCCTTCATTCTTTCTGGAGTTATTTCTCCACTGATCTCCAGTAGCATATTGGGCACCTACCGACCTGGGAAGTTCATCTTTCAGTGTCCTATCTTTTTGCCTTTTCATATTGTTCATGGGATTCTCAAGGCAAGAATACTGAAGTGGCTTGCCATTCCCTTCTCCAGTCGACCACATTCTGTCAGATCTCTCCACCATGACCCAGCCTTCTTGGGTGGCCCCACATGGCATGGCTTAGTTTCATTGTGTTAGACAAGCTGTGGTCCGTGTGATCACAAAAATAGTTGCAAAATAACGCAATTTGCAGCAACATGGATGGACATAGAGATTATTGTACTGAGTGAAGTAAGTCAGAGAAAGATAAAAATTATGGATAAGTTGTACGTGGAATCTGAAAAAAAAAACAACGGTACAAATGAACTTATCGACAAAATAGAAATAGAGTTACAGATGTAGAAAATAAACTTATGGTTTCCAGGGGATAAGGGGGAAGGGATAAACTGGAAGATTGGAATTGGGACACTACATATAAAATAGGTAATAATAAGGACCTGCTATATAGCATGGGCAACTCTACTCAGTACTGTGTAATGGTCTATATGGGAAAAGAACCTAAAAAATAGTGGGTGTATATATAACAGATTCACTTTGCTGTACAACTGAAACTAACACAATATTGTCAATCAGCTATACTCCAATGTAAAATTTTTAAAGTAAAAAAAATAAAAGAAGATGGGAAAGTGTCCATTGGATTTAGAAATACAGTGGTCACTGGTAATATTGTCAACAGCAATTTTGCAGAGGTAGTAGGCAGAGACTGACTAGGAGTGGGATGACAAAGGGGGAGGTGAGAAAATGGAGACAACAGTGTAGGTCATTCTGGACAATTCTGCTCTGAAAGGAGGCGGACAAAAAGGGTATGAGTGGGACATTCATTCACCCAGTTCTTCCAGGGCTTCATATTCAACTCTTCTTTTTTTTCTCATGTCCTAACTCAAAGCCTGTTGGCTCTGATTTCAAAATACGTTGAATCTCACCACTTAATCACTTTTTCCACTGCTGCCTACTCAAAACCACCACTATCTCTTGCTTGGGCTATCTTAAGGGCTTCTGAATTTATCTTCTAATTGGTCTCTCCCTCACACCCCTTCTCTATACAGCAGATCTGTAAACTAAAGAGGCAAGTTATCTCTTCCCTACATACGTTGTTCATACCATACTGGGAAAGGCATCAGATAACCTCAAAAAGAGGGAAAGAAGGAGGTATACAACAGAGCCAATTCTGAAATGCTTGTTGGATTAGAGCTTTGCCCAACTGTCTAGGAGTCATTCTTATTCACTGTGGTTTCTGGCTCCAGTGTCTGGGTTCTTGTTTCCATCCTCTGAATCATCCTTCCTTTCCCAAAAGAAAAGCTGAGTTGGCAACCAAGTAGTCTTCTCTGCCTGCTTCTTGCCTATGAAAGGGTTGCAAAGGCCTCTTTTCATTTTGTGCCTGTTAGTCTAAGCTGATAACACTTCTGGCAGGGCAGTTCCCTTTAAGGCTTTGTGGGGTTTTAATGCATCGATTTTTATCCCACTCCTTTCAACAAAAGCCATAACTCTTTGAGATCAGCTCTTCTCTACCTTGGGCTCACTAAGAGACTACTGTGAGTGAATATCCTTAAGATATCTGGGGAGCCTTCTTTCTATCTGACAGGTTCTGTTGGACACCTCCTTAGATCATTTTGAAATGTTAACCTTTAATTTCATTTTTAGATAATGTTTTCCTAATAGTGTCTTGGATTTTATTTTTGCAAAGAGACACTTTTTTGTACCCTCACACCTCGTGGTTTGCAACAGCTGAGTTCCCTGATCAGGGAGTGAACCCGGGCCATGGCAGTGAAAGTACCAGAGTCCTAACCACTGGACCACCAGGGAATTCCCAAGAGATACTTCTTAATTTTAGAATAATTTACCATCTGGAGATGCCAACAATGAAAACCAATTTTAAATTTGAGTCCAAGTCCTGGTCCTGAGTATTCAGGGAGGCTTTATTAAGATGTAGTTCACATTCCATACAATTCATCCATTTAAAGTATACAATCCAATGGTTTTTAGTACACTCATAGAGTTTTTACAACCATCACCACTATGAGTTTTAGAACACATTCATCACCCCCAAAAATAACCCCATACCCATTAGCAGTCATTCCTCATTTCCCCACAGTCCTCAGTGTCCAGCTATAGCAACCACTAATCTCCTTTCTGTTTCTATAGATTTGCCTGTTCTGGGCATTTCGTATAAATGGAATCATACTATATGTGGTCTCCTTTAGGCTTTGCTCTGTGCATGTACTCAGTCGTGTTCAACTCTTTGTGACTCCAAGGATTGTAGCCCACCAGGCTCTGTCCATGGAATTTTCTAGGCAAGAAGTACTGGAGTGGGTTGTCACTTCCTCCTCCAGTGAATCTTCCTGACCCAGGTATTGAACCCGAGTATCTTGCATTGGCAGGGAGATTGTTTACCACTGTGCCACCTGGGAAGCCCCAGTCTCCTTTACAGTTGAGTTTATTTTTCAGTTTATCTGTCTCCTTTTATGTTTCATCACAGGCAATGTGTAGAAAGCAGGTAACACCTTCAGTATTCTGCCTAGAAATCTCCTTGGTTGGCTCCTTGAGTTCAACAAAGACATTTCTTATTTTCTGTATTACTTCATGTGACAGTGTTGCCAACCTTTCTGGGAAAGCACCCCCTTTCCTCTCTGTCCTTTGTGTCCTCCAACAATTCTCTTCAGGTCCTTTAGGTTTTAGTTTGCACTCTCACTGAAGCTCTTTGAAAGACTTTGCCCTTCAGGTCCTTCCGGCCCGTGCCGGGCAGTTTCAAAACCAGCGCCACACGTTTTGGGCTTTTGTTATGGCGGCACCCACACCTAGCTGTTTTGTTATGTATTGCTGAACAATGAATCACCCCAAACTAAATCTGAATCCTCTAACAAGCAGATGCCAAAGATGGAATTGGAAGTTCAAGGGTAAATGCCTAAAAAAGATAAAAATGAGAAGTCAGAGTAGGCAGGGAGAACTTTCACATCGTGACACGGGACTGGCACCCATAAAAGGAGGAGTGGCTAAGAGCCTCAGGGGGCAGTGCAGACAGCACTGAGAAAGCCCTGGCCAGGCTGATTTCGCATTAGCAGAACCCTACGTGAGGCCCTCATGGCCCAGGGCTAGGCCTACTGGGCTCAGCCATGGACCAAGAATAACCCAGGGAGACTGTGCCTTGGCATGAATGTTGTGGCAAACCCCAGCGGTATTGCAGCTGGAAGCTGCCAGCCACCTACACTCCTCACAGCAGTATTGCAGCACTGGGTCTTTGTTGCTGCGCATGGGCTTTCTCTAATTGCAATGAGTGGGGGCTATTCTCTAGCTGCGGTGTGAGGGCTTCTCATTGTGGTGGCTTCTCTTGTTGAAGAGCATGGGCTTTGAAGCATGGGCTTCATTAGTTGTGGTGCAGGAGATTTTTTTTTTTTTAGCTCCCTGGCATGTGGGATCCTTCTGGACCAGGGATAGAACTCACATTCCCTGCATTGGCAGGTGGATTCTCAACCTCTGGACCACTGGGAAGTCCAACCGTTCTTTATTTGAATATAGATCTAAGAGATCATGACACGACTGAGCGACTGGACTGAGTTGAACTGAACTGAAGAGGTCATGGACACAGTCCATCCCTTGCTGACATAGTCTGTTCCCTGCACAGCTCAAGGATCCACTCTTCCACACAGCTTTGGAAAGCAGCTTCTCCTCCAAGGCTCTCCTAGGCCCCTCTTCCTGAGGGCGGACAGAAGAGGGAGGTTAATGGGATGAACTATATAGCCTCCATTGCTACAGAGCGTGGAGTTGTCTTTTTAAAAGATGTAATTTATAGACTCTTATTGTATATTGCAGGTATTAATCCTTATTCAATTTCAAGCATTGCAAACATTTTTTCAATCTACTTTTTAGTTTTGTTATCTTTTCACATTAAAAAAAATATTTTTTATGAGCTATAGTAAACCTAACTTTTTCTTGATCTTCTGAATTTTTCTCCTATTTAAAAGGTCTTTTTACTCACAGACATAGAAAGCAGACTTTGGTTGCCATGCTGGGGGGACAGGAGAAGGAGGGAGAGGGGAGGTTTGGGAGTTTGAGATTAGCAGATGCAAACTATTATATTAATATAAAGAATGGATAAAGAAGAACAGGGTCCTACTGTCGAGCACAACACAGGAAATTATATTCAATATCTTGTGATAAACCATAATGGAAAAGAATATGAAAAGTATACATATATATATTCATAACTGAAACACTTTGCTGTACAGAGAAATTAACACATTTTAAATCAACTGTACTTCAATAAAATAAAAATAAATGAAAGAGCTTTCTAAATCTTAAATTATATGTTTAGACTCCAAAATATTATTAAAATTTTTTCCTTATCTTTGAAGTTTCATGCATCCAGGCTTTATTTACGAATGCAGTGAGTTTGGGAGTCTAATCTTATTTTTTTTTTCTTAAGGATGGCTAATTGTGCCATTTATTAAATCACCTATACTTTCCTGTCTCAGGAAGGATGACTGTTTTTTCATTCCTAAAATTTTCATGTATGCGGAAATGTGTGTCTGAATTCAATCCTTTTCTATGCTAACATAAACTTTTTTATAACTATTTAAAAATTATTTTTGTTTGATGATCAGAACATAGACTGTGACCAGTTTGCACATAATTCTTAATCTAAGTATTGAAAATCTCTACAAATTACATGGTTGTAATAATTTTCTGAACAATTTTGCAATGACATTCCAGCTTAAAATTTGGAATCTAAAAAAAAAAAAGAAAAAAAAATTTGGAATCTATTGTTTCATATACAGAGGATATCAGGGGAATTCCCTGGTGGTTCAGCAGTTAGGACTCTGGACTTCCACTGCAGGGGACCCGGGTTCAATCCCTAGTTAGGGAACTAAGATCCTACAAGCTTCATGGTGCATCCAAAGAGAACAAGAAAAAGGATATAAAATACCAGTATCTTAAAATATTAATCAACTATTAGGTATAAAACTCCACAAATTAATAGTTTAATAGCAAACATACTGCCTACACCATAAAAGTTCGGAGTATTTTATATCATATTAACAAAAAAAGGAAAACTGGAATGACACCTGCAAAAGATGTCACAAATGGCATACAATTATGACAGGGGGACCCAAGACTAAGACACAGTTGTGTTTTTTTTAACTTCTTATTTTATATTGGCATATAGCTGATTAACAATGTAGTGATAGTTTCAGGTGGACAGCAAAGTGACATGTGACCATTTTCCCACAAACTCCCCTCCCATCCAGGCTACCACAAAACACTGAGCAGAGTTCCCTATGCTATACAGTAGATTACCCATTTTAAATAGAGTGGCGTGTACATGTCCATCCAAAGGAGCATCATTTTAAATAGTGGAACACAGTTTTAAGGGGTGATTTAATATATCTTACTTAGAAAATTTACTTAATATTAGAGAGTATATATTTTCATTGATCATTTCCATGGAGCTTCTGTAAATATTAACCATACTCTAGACCATTCTCTAGCCTTGTTGAAAAACAGATCTCAAATACCAAAGAATCAGTATTATACTTACCACATTGGGTGTCTAAATCATAATTAGAGGACAATAACAGCAACAACTAAAAATGCCCTGTTTGGAAAATTTTAAACATGCTGCTAAACTCATCAAAGACATCAGATAAGAAATCAGAAAATGTTTTTAGAATGAAATGACAAAAAAATACTATACATTGATACTTGTAGGATATATTTCATGCAAAGCCTTGAGTACTAATGTTAGAAAAGAAGATAAGGTACAACTTAAAGAGCTAAATGTTTAAGTCAGGAAGTTAGGCAGAGTTCATTCCCTGGTGGTCTATTGATTAGAATTCTGGGCTTTCATTGTCCCTGATTGGGGAACTGAGTTCCCACAAGCCACAGGGTGTGGCCAAAAAAAGGGAGAGAAAGTTAGACAAAGAACAATAGAACTAACCAAAAGAAAGTGGAAGTAATGAGTTAATAAAAGTAAGAGGAGAAACTAAGCAAAAAGCAAATATATGTGATTTTCAAAGACTGACATAGCCAAAAGTTGATTCCTTGAGAAGAATAACAAAATAGATTAATCTTTGGTGAAATGATGAAGAGAAGGCACACAAAAATTTTGGAGTAAAAAGAAACTACAGAAGAGATTGATGATGTAACAAATTTAAAGACTACTTACCACAACCCACCCTTTGGACAACACAATTCACGTCCATTGAATGTGAACCCTCTTCCCACGATTCCCAAAATTTCATCTCATTATAGCATTAGCTCAAAAAGGATCTCATCATCTAAATGAGGTCTAGCTATAGATGAGTCTCTTTGGGCATGGTTCCTCTTCATCTGAATATCTGTGAAAAAATAATCAAGTTGTCTGCAACACAAACACAGCAGATAGTGGTGTTATGGGGATAAGACAAATGCAATAAATATTTCTGTTTAAAAAAAAAAAAACTTCTGTTCAGAAGGGAGGAACAGGAGACACATGAGCGTTCCATAGTTCTGAAATCCCAGTCAGGTACATGCTTCCATTTCTTTGACTGGGACCCAGTCCTGCTTCTGTGTGGAGGAGGAAATGGCAACCCACTCCAGTACTCTTGTCTGAAAAATCCCATGGACAGAGGATCCTGGCAGGTTACAGTCCATGGGGTGGCAAAGACACTCATGCATGCCTGCTTCTGGGGAGTTATTCTCTGTAGCTTTAAGCTCTGCCTTCTGGACTCTTGGTTCTTCACATTGAGTCATCCTTCCCTTTCCCTAAAAAGTGGCTCATATATAGCCTTCACATCCTGCTTCTTGCCCACAGGAAGTTGGGTGTTTCAAGGGCTCCTTTCATTTTGAACTGTACTCTTTACTTGAAGCTGATGCTATTTCTAAAAATGTAGTTCTCTTGAACATTTGTGTTTTCTGGGAATCTTATTTTGGTTCTCAAAAGTCACATCCACAAATGTCTTGAAGATACCTTGGTCTGCCCTTCTCTACCTTGGTCTGAGCTTCAGTATGCTATAGGAAACACCCTTAAGATTCTTAAAAACTCTCTTGTCTAGTTAAAAAAAAAAGTTTAAGAGGCATTCTAGCATTCTTAGAATTGATTTCATTTACTTGAGAGAAGCTATAAAATAGGTACTTAAACTTTCTAAAGTCTTAACAGAGAGTCTTACAGATGCACTCTTGACTTCCTCTTTATTTGAAGAGTATTCTTCTTTTTATAATTTTTAAAAATTAATTAATTTATTTGGTTTGCCAGGTCTTAGTTGCAGCATGTGTGGTTTCTGTCTTCAGTGAAGCATGCGGGTTCTTTAGCTGTGGCATGTGGGATCTAGTTCCCTGACCAGGGATTAAACCCAGGCCACCTGCATTAGGAGCTCAGAGTCTTAGCCACTGGACCACCAGGGAAGTCCCCTTTTGATAATTTTTAATGGCAGAAAAACTGTCCTGTGTCCTTCATATATCGTCCAAATTTTTCTAAAAAGCTGATTAGTTCCCTGTTAACTTATCTCTCTCTTAGCTTATCATTGACAGCTTATCACTGTAGCTTGTCAGTGACAGCTAAAATAAACCAGTCAGGCTTGGGACAGTCTACCTAGAAACCTCCTTAGCCAAATTCACCCAAATTCACTATGTTTTCTATTTTGTGTTTTACCACTTCTGAACTTTTTGCTGCTACATAACAGGAGTTACCATTTCTCTGACTTCCAATCACTGTTTCCTTTCTCTCCTTCAAATCTTCACTAATGGTCTCCCTGAGGCCCTTTCAGCTACCAAAAACCTCGTGGTCCCAAGCCATTGCCACATGTCTTAGGTTTTTGTCATAGAAGGATGACACTTTTGTTATCAATTTCTGTTCCAGTTTTCTATTACTGCATGACAGACCACACTAATGTTTAGTAAATTAAAACAAAAATTTGCTATCTTTCATGCTCCCATGGGTTGTCTGGGCCCATCTGGACAGTCCTCAGTTGGGCAGTTCTCTCAAGTGATTACTGGGGCCGGAGCCACCTGAAGGCTTGACTGAGCTAGATATGGCCAGTCAAGGACGGCTCATTCACATAACTGGGAACTCATGTTGGCTCTCGACTGGGAGCTTATTTGGGGCTGTCAATCAGAGTGCCTATAAGATGACCTAGCCATGTAGCTTGGGATTCTCACACCATGGTGTCTGGGTTCTAAGGGGAAGTGTTTGAAGAGAAAACATTCCAAGAGATCCACAGGGAAGCTGGAATATTTCTTATGATCTAACACTGGAAATCCCAAAATGATACTTTCTTTGCATTCTATTGATTAAGTAAGCTATTGATTAAGTAAGTCAGTCTTCTATTCTACTGATTGAGTCATTAAGTCCAGTCCAGGTTTAAGGGGAGAGATAACTCCCATCAACAAAAGATGGAATTGATCACTTTCATCTCTAGAGACTATCTACAAAGTCAACTTAAAGATTGTTTTGTCCATTTCAAAAAATATTGTTTATAATTATAACTGTATTAAACTTTGATAGATTGGACATTTTAAGTCCTTCCTTCTAAGAATAGGACATGTTTTCCTGTTTGTTTAGATTTTGCTTTATAGCTCAGTTGTATTTAGTAAGAGAAACTTCCTGTTTGGGATGAGAATGTAAAAGAAACAAAGCACTATGTATACTTGGAATATATTGTATTCCCTTGAATCCCTATATGAGGCCACATTATCTAGACTTATAATTATTATGTTTAAGAAATTTTTAAAATTATAGAATAGACCTATCAGTAATCTTGTGGGAATAAATGTCTTCATGAATTTAAATAATGGATGATGGCTAAAACAGTGGCTTAAAGTCAGGAAAATCCAGTGATTTCTGGATTTTCATTCATTCATAAATTGATTGAACTGAGGAATAAGCCACTGTCCTCTACTAGACCTCACTCCCCATTTCCAGCCCACAAAATTAAACCAAAGTCAGATTGTTGGTCTTAGGTGGGTAATCTTTGAGGGCAAAGATAGGTAATCTCTACCATGATTAATATAATTTAATGAGTACCTACTCTATGATAGATAATGGCCAGGTATTTTGCATCTATTATCTCATTTAAGATTAAATCAGACCTTTAAAACTAGATCTCAGAGATAGGCCTAGGTATAAATACGTGAATTTAATATATGATAAAAATATAGCACAAATAAACGAGAATATGACTGTGGCAGATAGGGTCCTACCACAAGACAGAAACCATACATTATTATGAACAGGAAAAATTTAATATAAAGATCTAGTAACTATAGCAGGGGATGAAATTATAGGAGATTGAGTAGTAAGAAATAGAGAGCACCAAACACTTTAAATTACTTCTCTTCCCATATTGTTTTGGTAGAATTATTTCCTACAGCAAACCACTTTTTGGTCTTGGCTCTCCTGGTCAGAATTTTGTACACTATACTACAACATCTTTGGTCGTGGTAGTCCAGTTTTCCTAGTAACTTGGTTAATGTGCTGTGAATGATTGACAACTTGGGTATGTAGTGTATATGATATTAAATTGTGAATCAGTGGGACTTATGATGTAACAATATATCAATATTTGAAGATATTGGTACTTGATATCCTGTTAAGGAAAGTTTGCTCCAAATTTTAAGCTGGAAAGTCACTGGAATAACTGTTAAGAATCACAACTACATGATATTTTAGATTTCTGGTACATATGTGAAGAATTGTGTACAAATTGAAATGTCTGTGTAGTAATCCTCAAAACAACCAATAAAATCTCAGTTATAAAAGAAAAAAAAAAGAAATAGAGAGCACCTAAAGAATACAAGAATCTCAACTGTCAGGAAAAGCTACTTCTTCTAGGGCAATGCTTGCAGAAGAGTATTCCTTGCCCTCCAAACTGAAACCCAGAATGTGTTGACAAAGTAGTGTCCTCTTCACTGGATGATGAAGTTGCACCAGTGGATTTTGCTGGAAATCTACCTTGGAAGGTGCCAGGGGAAGCTGCTCGCTGGGCACTGCGGGCTGCTGCATAATCCAGGAACCAGGTGCTGGAGAAGTTATGTGCTGCAGACCTGGTGTCACAGAGATTGCGTACTGCAAGAGCCTGGTAAGAGAAGGAAGCAGGAGAAATCTCTTTTTTCCTCCAGTATTCCCCTGGCATCCTCTACTGACTAGCTCAACATTATGCCAGATGTTAGTAGAGAATGGAGAAATATTTAAAGGGATCATCATAATTTTTGCTGAGCAGGCAAGGAAGGGTAGATTTGGAACTATAAGACAATATATTGAAAACTGGCACAAAGGCTAATTGGATTGTTTAATAGATAGTTTTTGATAAATTGTCTCACTATATGGAGAAAAATGCTGGAAATCTATTTAACCCTGTATCTAAAGGTGAGTTCCAAATGGGTTAAAGACCTAAACATAAAAGGTAAAAGTACGAATTTAATAGGGAAAAAAAAGTAGGAAGGGATTTTTGTAACCTAGAGGCAGAACAGAAATCATTTTTTAAACTTCAAAAAAGTGTAACCTGAGGTAAAAAATTAAATATCAGTGGATTTGATTACATTAAATCAAGATTTTTTTTTTAAATCAAGATTTTTTTGTTGTTGTTCAATAAAGGACTGTATAGACAAAGTTCAAAGATGACAAAACAGGAAAAGAGGTTTGTCATGTCTGACGTCAATAAGAGATTCTTAACTAAGACAGGATTTGGCAAACTTCCTGTAAAGGACCAAGTAGTGGAAATTTAAGTCAACTTAGTAGAACAGATGATCTTTGACACAACTGTTCATCTCTATTCTTGTAGTAGAAAAGCAACAATAGATGATAAGTGAATGGGTGTGACTGTGTTCTAACAAAACTTTATTTACAAAAACTGGAGATGTGCTGAATTTGGTCTGTGGGCCATTGTTTAGTAATTCTTGATCAAGAAAAAAACAAAGAACTCCTGAATATTTGCTAAAAGTACAACAGCTTCAATTTTAAAAATGGGAAGGGATATGAGTAGGCAATACACAGAAGAGGCAACTCAGAAGAGTAGCAAGCGTATGAAGAAATGTTTAAACTAAATTATAATGAGAAAAAATAGAAATGAACAATGAGATATTGCTTCACATCTAGTCAAATAGCAAAAATTCAAGAATAATGATGAGCTTTGTTGGGGAACTGGGAGCTCTTCATGATGGGAATAAAGACTGGTGAAACCATTCCAGAGACCAGTATGGTGGCTCCATAGTCCAATACTGTATATGTGTACCTAACGACCCAGCAAATCTGCTCCTGAGTCTATAGTGCAGTGAAATTCCCACACAAGCTTGTAAAGAGTCAAGAACTAGACTGTTCATTCCAGCGTTATTTGTGATGCAGAGGCGTGGAGATGATCTGAGTTTCTGCATTCGAAAAGTAAATATGTAAAGTGTTTATCATGAGTGCTGCACATAGCAGTTGGGAACAATGGATTAGATGTATACTCAATAACATGGATGGATCTTAAATTAAAAATAGTATTGATTTTAAAAAGTCAGAATAGGTTATACATACAAAACACTTATGCAAATTTAAAATATGTGATCACAAAGCAATATACATTTTGCAAGAACACAAAGACAAAGGTATGTATTAAACCCATTACAGAGCTGTCTATAGGGTGGGAAGGAAGTGGGTTATCAAATGAAGTGAAGTGAAAGTTGCTCAGTCATGTCCAACTCTTTGCGACCCCCAAGGACTATACAGTCAATGGAATTCTCCAGGTCAGAATACTGGAGTGGATAGCCTTTCCCTTCTCTAGGGGATCTTCCCAACCCACGGATCAAACCCAGGTCTCCTGCATTGCAAGTGGATTCTTTACCTGCTGAGCCACCAGGGAAGCCAGCTGAGCCACAGATGAATGAAAGGGAATATAAAACACACATGAGGAGCATTGCATGAACCAGTGATGATAATGTGCCATGAAATGAAGAAAATGATGAACTCCATCTGAAGCTAATATTAAAATATCAGACAATATAAGAGGACAGTGAGTGTCAAGAACAAGAGGAATGTCAGCAGGGCTGTGAAATTTCCATTCAATTCTTCTCACTTGGGATTAGCCATCCACACAGGCAAGCATGTCAGAGAGTATGCTGGATAGTGTCTGTGTCAGCATGAACACTGAATAACAGTGCTGGAGCTTACCAAGGTTTGAACCTGTGTGTTCTTAAATTCTGAATGTATATGGATGACAAATAAGTGTAGGTTATATCTGAATCAGCGACCATGCATAGTATCTGATGTGCATGGTGTGAAACCATTTTCATTACAAAATATTGTTATATATTAATGTATGCATACAAAGGAAGTTGGAGGACCTTGCTCTAAACTGTTGAGTTAACAGAGGGGTGGGTGTGGCAGAGACTGGTCAGCAATCTATTAAATATCTTTCCTCTTCCTCTGGGGCCCTCATTAGCTTACATTTCTTGGCTCGCTTACAGAGACAGATGGCCTTGTGCCTGGGATCTGGCCAATGGAATTGTGGACAGTTCTCCATGCTTTTTCTCCTTCTGTGAAACAGCAACTTTGGAAGCTCTGTGTTGAAGATGGAGACACCAGATGAAAGGAGTCAGGTCCCTGAGTCATTGCTTAAAGGGAGTACTGCTTATGGATTAGTGAGAAAATCCTGTTTTGGAATTCTATATTAAAAAATAAACTTTTATTTTATTAGGCACTTGACATGTGAGGATTTGTTTAACTACCACCATATTAGCTCATAAAACAGGGTTTCAGTTCAGTTCAGTAGCTCACTCGTGTCCGACTCTTTGCGACCCCATGAATCATAGCACGCCAGACCTCCCTGTCCATCACCAACTGCCGGAGTTTACTCAAACTCATGTCCATCGAGTCGGTGATGCCATCCAGCCATCTCATCCTCTGTTGTCCCCTTCTCCTCCTGCCCCCAATCCCTCCCAGCATCCAAGGTCTTTTCCAATGAGTCAACTCTTCACATGAGGTAGCCAAAGTATTGGAGCTTCAGCTTCAGCATCAGGCCTTCCAATAAACACCTAGGACTGATCTCCTTCAGGATGGACTGGTTGGATCTCCTTGCAGTCCAAGGGACTCTCAAGAGTCTTCTCCAACACCACAGTTCAAAAGCATCAATTTTTCGGTGCTCAGCTTTCTTCAAAGTCCAACTCTCACATCCAAACATGACCAATGGAAAAACCACAGCCTTGACTAGACAGACCTTTGTTGGCAAAGTAATGACTCTGCTTTTTAATATGCTATCTAAGTTGGTCATAACTCTCCTTCCAAGGAGTAAGCGTCTTTTAATTTCATGGCTGCAATCACCATCTGCAGTGATTTTGGAGCCCAAAAAAACAAAGTCTGACACTGTTTCCACTGTTCCCATCTATTTGCCATGAAGTGATGGGACCAGATGCCATGATCTTAGTTTTCTGAATGTTGAGCTTTAAGCCAACTTTTTCACTCTCCTCTTTCACTTTCATCAAGAGGCTCTTTAGTTCTTCTTCACTTTCTGCTATAAGGGTGATGTCATCTGCATATCAGAGGTTAATTGATATTTCTCCTGGCAATCTTGATTCCAGCTTGTGCTTCATCCAGCCCAGCATTTCTCATGATGTACTCTGCATAGAAGTTAAATAAGCAGGGTGACAATATACAGCCTTGACGTTCTCCTTTTCCTATCTGGAACCAGTCTGTTCTTCCATGTCCAGTTCTAACTGTTACTTCCTGACCTACATATAGGTTTCTCAAAAGGCAGATCAAGTGGTCTGGTATTCCCATCTCTTTAAGAATTTTCCCCAGTTTATTGTGATCCACATAGTCAAAGGCTTTGGCACAGTCAATAAAGCAGAAATAGATGTTTTTCTGGAACTCTCTTGCTTTTTCGATGATCCAGCGGATGTTGGCAATTTGATCTCTGGTTCCTCTGCCTTTTCTAAAACCAGTTTGAACATCTGGAAGTTCACAGTTCACGTATTGCTGAAGCCTGGCTTGGAGAATTTTGAACATTACTTTACTAGCATGTGAGATGAGTGCAATTGTGTGGTGGTTTGAGCATTCTTTGGCATTGCCTTTCTGTGGGATTGGAATGAAAACTGACCTTTTCCAGTCCTGTGGCAGTTGCTGAGTTTTCCAAATTTGTGGGCATATTGAGTGCAGCACTTTCACAGCATCATCTTTCAGGATTTGAAATAGCTCAACTGGAATTCCATCACCTCCACTTGCTTTGTTCGTAGTGATGCTTTCTAAGGCCCATTTGACTTCACGTTAGGGTTTTGGAGACTTTAACTGTCTATGCTCTGCACTTAGGATTGTTTATATTTAGCAGAATTTTATATGGCATTTATAATTAGTCTTGTATATAATATAGATGCTTTCAAAAATAATGCTCTGTAATTTATAATCAGTTCTTTCTCCTTATTCTCTAAGTCCATGCATTTGGGGAGAAAATGCAAAGTTGGACGGAGTTACCAAATGACTGATTGTCCAAGATCTATAAGTATAGAAGTCAGCTTGCTATCCTTCCTGGTTTTCTTCATTGAGGTATAATTCACATAGTAAAAAATTCATCCAAATGTAAAATTCAGTCATTTTCAGTATATGTATGACACCATCAGAACTATCTAATTCCTGAACATTTTCGTCACCCCAAAATGAAGCCCCATGCTGGAACTTCCCTGGTCAGGGAACTAGGATCCCATGTGCTGCTTGGTTTAAAAAAAAAAAAAAAAGGCCCCATACCCATTAGCAGTCATCCTCCTTCTCTCCCACGCAGCATCTGACAACCACTAAACTATTTTCTGTCTATGAATTTACTTATTTTAATTTTTTTTAATTAAAAGTGCCCAGTGTGGCATGCAGGATCTTGTAAGGTTCCCCAATGAGGGATGGAACCCAGGTCCCCTGGAAGCACAGAGTCTTAACTTCTTGACTACTGGGGAAAGTCCCTGAGCATTTCATACAAATGGAATCATACAACATGTGGCCTTTTGCATCTGGCTTCTTTCATTAAGCAGAATGCCTTTGAGGTTTATCTGTGTTCAGCATATGTTATTAGTAGTTCATTCTTTTTTATGGTTGAATATTATTTCATTTATACCACATTTTATTTATCCATTATCAGTTGAGGGACATTTGTGTTTTTTCCCACTTTTTGGCTATCATGAATAGTACTACTATGAACATTTGTGTACAAGTTCTGGTATGAACATGTTTTCAACTTTCTTGGGTATTAGAAGAAAAAAGTATTAGTTACTCAGTTGTGTCTGACTCTTTGTGACCCCATGGACTATAGTCCTCCAAGCTCCTCTGTCCATGGAATTCTCCAGGCAAGAATACTGGAGTGGGTTGCCATTCTGTTCTCCAGGGGATCTTCTTGACCCAAGGATCGAACCCAGGTCTCCTGCATTGCTAGCAGATTCTTTATTTTCTCAGCCACCAGGGAAGCCTTAGGAGTAAAGTTGCTGGGTCACATAGCAACTCTGTGTTTAACTTTTTGAAAAAATGCTGAACTATTTTCCACAGCAGCTGCACCATTTTACATTCCCACCAGCAATGGATCATGGTTCTAATTTCTCTGTGCTCTCTCTAAAACTTGTTGCTTGTCCCTTTTATTATAGCCATCCTAGTGGGTGTGAAGTGGTATTTCATTGTTGTTTCCATTTTCATTTCCCTGATGATTAATACAATTTAATTTAAGCACTGTTCTAGTGCTTATGTGTGTGTGATTACGGTGGTGGCGGTCATGGTGTGATAATTACTTTGACAGAGTATTTATGGATTATATGTTGAAGAAAACATGAAACAGAGTCGACTGCATTCTCTCTCATATTTTCCATTCACCTGTCCTCACCCACAACAAACAAAAAGACACCTAATCAACTCATTTTTTCTTCTTCATGTAGCAAGGTGGCTAGATGGGACACAGTTTGGGAGTCCGTGCTTCTAATAAATGAAATTCACTAATACCCTTCTCTCCACCTCCACATATCTATTTAAATCTGTCTTTGTTGGCTTGAGCTGCCATAACAGAATACCACAGACTGTGTGACTTAAAAATAAACCTTCTCACAATTCTAGAGACTGGAAAGTCTAAGATCAAGGTGCCAGCCAATTCAGTTTCTAGTGAGGGCCCTGGTCCTGGCTTGCAGACGACTATCATCTTGCTTTGTCTTCACATGACCTTTCTTCAGTGTATGTGTGTGGAGAGAAAGAGAATGAGAATTCTCTGGTATCTCCTCTTATAACGACACTAATACTATTGGACAGGAACCCACCCTCATGATCTCAATTAACTCTAATTACTTCTTTAGAGGCTCTGTCACCCAATACAGCGATACTGAGTTTAGGGATTCCACATATGAATTTGAGGGGGACACAAACATTCAGTTTATCCATTGACCTCCCAGGAACTTCTTGAGAAAGTTTTGAATTCTATCCACTGTTTGATTCATACACATACAAACTCATCTGATGGATTGGTTTAGCACTGACTGATTGGAGGGAAATTCAACTGTGCACTTGAGGGAAATTTCAAGAGAAGGAGAAGGCTGTATGAGGCTGACACAAAAAGCCAAATCCAGCAACAGCAGCTATAAGAGGGGAGTAACAAGTCACTGCACTACACATCACCAAGGGTACCATTCACATCATAATCTCTGTGAATGGCACTCCCTGGAGTATTGTGTAGTGCAAAATCTTTAAGGCCATATTCTAGGTGGTGATTCCGCATACAAGGTATCAACAAGTACTGGTACCCTTCCTGAAACCCTTTCCAGTCCAGACACCACAGCATAATGCCTGGGGAGAAACCTACTATATGCAGATGTTGAAAAAGCTGAATCACTCAATATCATCTTGTTTTGGGGACCTCTTTGATTCAAAAGCCTTCTAACTGATTTTAGTGTTCTTTTTGCTATGGAATTATTCTAATTGAACTTTAGTGCTGAGGAATTAACTGCCAAATACATTTCTTTGGCTACAAGCAACAGAAACAAACTCTGGCTGACTTAAGGAAGCAGAAAATGTAAAAATTCACAAAATCAAAAATTAATTTGGGGGCTTCCTTCGTGGTCCAGTGGTTAAGAATCTGCCTGCCAATGCAGGGGACGTGGGTTCAATCCACAAGTCCAGGAAGATGCCACGTGTTGCAGGGCCCATGCATTACATCCACTGAGCTCTAGCGCCTAGAGACTGTGCTCCACAAGAGAAAACACCACCGCAATGAGAGGCCCATGCACCACAACAAAGGGTAGCCTTGCCTCCACTCTGCAACTAAAGAAAGGCTGAGTACAGCAACCAAGACCCAGAGCAGCCAAAAATAAATTAGTGTTTTTAAAAAAAGATAATCTCAACAGTTAAGTATCAAGATAATCAGGAATCAGGGCAGTCCTGGATTTGTGACAGAAACAAATAGACAGTCTCTTCAGGACAGTGTGTCAGAATGAATCAACTTTAAGAGTTTTCTGTCCTCTTGTCTCTCAGTAAGATATTCTTCCAGAGAAGGCACTTCTAAGTGGCCTAGTCGGGATTGGACCCCATCCCCCCCTCTCCCCAACTAGGGAAGAGCAGAGAACAATGACTGACAGCCCCACCAAGCCAGCATACAGTGGGGGTGGAAGCATACTCCAAAAGAAGGAGATAGAATGCTGATAGAGGAAAACAACAGATGTCCTCTGCATTCCAACCATGGGTTGCCAAGCAACGCCCTCCCACTTTTTTTCATGCCGTATACAATTTTTAAAATGCCTCTGCCTAACATAATGCAATTGTCTCACATACAAACAAAAAATATATTCAACTCCTTCTGAAAGGAGAGAACCCATGTCCAGTTATGGCATCCATTTCTCCCCTGGTTCCATTATGATTTTGCAACTTGACAAAATGACAAATTTAACCATCACAATTCACATCATGCATGAGTCTAAGGGAAGGGAAAAAGAAAAAAAAGGATAATTACTTTTTAAATACATCTGACTGTCTTCATATTACTCTGTGTCAGCTTGAGAAGGAAAAACCCAGCCTTCTTGGTGTGTTTCTCCTTGAGTCTCACACCACTACCACACTCGAAACATTTCTGACACCAGATGTATGGGGTTTATCCCCACAACAAGCAATTCTCTGTGATGCTACCTGGATGTCCTACAATAGGTGACAATTCTGACACTATCTTCTTGAAGTTAATATTTAATCCCCCAGGTTAAGGGCTCCCCCTCCCCCCCATACTTCAGCCGCCAAATACAAGTCCAGGCTGTCACCTGTGTTTCTGACCAACTGGCTATCAATTGGAGGTATGCATGCCTTCCTCCAATCAAACTGTGGTGCTGGAGAAGACACTTGAGAGTCCTTTGGACAACAAGGAGATCAAGCCAGTCAATCCTAAGGAAATCAACCCCGAATATTCATTGGAAGAACTGATGCTGAAGCTGAAGCGCCAGTAGTTTGGCCAACTGATGTGAAGAGCCAACTCATTGGAAAAGTCCCTGATGCTGGGAAAAATTGAGGGCAGCAGGAAAAAGGGGTGACAGAGGATGAGATGGTTGGATGGCATCATTGACTCAATGAACATGAGTTTGAGCAAACTCTGGGAGAAAATGGACGGGGAAACTGGTGTGCTGCATTCCATGGTGTCAAAAAGAGTTGGACATGATTGAGCAACCAAACACCAACAACAAATGCCTTCCTCGTAAGATTCAACTAATTTGCTAGTATGGCTCACAGGACTCAGAAAAACCATTTGCTCACTGTTTACTGGTTTACTATAGTAGGTACAATGAAGGACACAGATGAACACCCGCAGAGCAGAGATGCACAGAGCAAGGCACCAGGGAATGTGCAGAGCTTCCATGACCCCTTTGGACATGCCAATCTCCCTATACCTCCACATGTTCACTGACCTGGAAGCACTCAGAACCTCATAATATTGGGGTTTTTAAGGAGGCTTCATCACACAGACATGATCAATTATTAACTCCAAGCCTCTCTTTCCTCTCTAGAGAATGGAAGGTAGGACTGAAAATTCCAAGCTTCTAATCATGACTTGGTCTTCCTTGTGACCAGCCCCCATCTAGGAGCCTACTCAGAGTCATCACATTAGAACAAAGGCCCTGCTATCACTCAGGAAATTCCAAGAAACTCTGTGTCAGGACCTGGAATCAAAGACCAAATGTTGGACAGAAGATGCTCCTAATGCTCTTATTAATTATAAATTAATGAAGTCCTTGAAAATAGGAAATTACAAAGGCTTTAGGAGCGCTGTGTCAGGAACCAGGGGGCAGAGAAAAGTATATATATTTTTCTGTTATCTCACAAAATTATACCTCAATAGAAGAGAAAAAAAAATCATGACACAGCAAGAAAGAAAATTCAAGTAGAGGCAATAATCCTCACTTAATGGAACTGGTTATAACATTTATATGATTCTCCTCTCCCACCAGTCCAGATTGTCTTGTCATTGGCTGGCATCTTTGTTGGACTAGTACTTTGCCAGATAGGTTGCAGTAGTCGACCTTCAAGGTAGCACCCAGTGACTCTCACCCCTGGGGATCATATCCTTGTCTAGTCCCCTCCAACACTGAATATACCCTAGAATATTTTATTTTGTTTTATTTATTTTATTTTTTGGCTTCACTGTGAGACATGCAGGATCCTAGTTCCTCAACCAGGGATTGGACCCATGCCCCTCCTCCCCACAATGAAAGTTTGAAGTCTTAACCACTGGAATGTCAGGGAAGTCCTAATCCTAGACTATTTTAGATTATTGGAATTAAGTCTTCCCCAGGGTAGCTACGTCATCTGCTTTCATGTTTACCACTCTGGTTTTCAGCTGTCTCTTTACTTTGGACCCTGGAGATTACTCTTTCTTCTTACCAGTTCATTTCCTTACATTTTCTTCCCCTTAAAATTTTACCAGCATTTCTAAGTGTTCATCATCTGAACATTTTCAGGTTATTTAGTGTCCCTGATTGCTGACATTGGAAGTTGTCATGTGTTTACATTTCTATCTCCCCAACTAGACTGCAAGCTCTACAAAGACAAGGAAAATGTTTTATCTGTAATTATGTTCTCATAATTTAGTACTGTGCCTGGTATAATGTCTATTCATTACATGTTTGTTACATGAGCAAATGTAACCAGAGAAGGAATGGATGCCGGAACTGGACATGAATTGGCACCTTTTGGAAGGAGTTGCACTTTTTGTTTACATGTGAAATTATTAATAATTAATCAATCAATTAATTAATGTGAAGGCACACAAAAGACTTTCCCCACTTAACAAAATTCTCCATCAGAATTGTTTGTTGTGATAATTAAACCTTGAGACTTGCTTTGTAGATATAATTGTTTGGTCTGCAAACTTGGTGGTCATTTGAGTTTTGCTTCTTGTTTAAAAAATGTTATTTTATTGAAGTATAGTTGATTTACAGTGTGTTCATTTAGCTGTAGTTTTACTTCTTTGTACTTTTTTAACCTTGAGAGTCTCCAGAGGAAGTGGAATTTGGTTATGTTGACCTAGTTATAACACAGACAAGACATGGACTTCTCTATGTCAGGTTAAAAGAAACAAAATTTATTTATCTAAATATAGTATTTGCATTGGTTTTTATAGAGCTTGTTCTTTAATGAATGGATATTTTAATGATTGACTTGAAAATTTGCACTGTTTAGAATAGCTTTTCATAGTCTATGGAGTTTGACTTGGTCAATTTCATGGTCAAAAGAGAATTCTTGATTCTTTTTTTCTATACTTGCCCCCATCTTCCCCTTTTCTGAAATTTTATCTAGTGGTTCAGGCCAAAATCCTTGGAAGCAACTGTGAATCCTCTTTTCCATCCCATCCTACAGCCCTCATCCCACATTCAATTCATTAGCTATCCTGTTGACTCTTTTTTTTTTTGACTCTCCTTTTTAAAGACTCTAACCTCTTCTCTGAAGCATACCTACCAAGTCTAAAGCCCTACCATTTCTTGCCTAGCCTACTACAGAGCCTCCAGCTCACCTGCCTGCTTCCATTCACATCCCCACTAGCAGGGCTCCTCGCAAGAGTCAGAGGGAACCTTTCAAAATATAAATCAGATCAGATATCCAGTCATGGGCAAATTTGAAAGGCAACTAGAAAACATATCTTCCTATGTCATCCCTGGCTAAACTGCAGGAAGACAGGGACCATTGCAAAAAAAAAAAAAAAAGTGTGATGTTCTATCTCTAGCAAATAATGGAAAAAGAGGGAGGCGTTGCTGCATGAGAACTTTATGGGAAGTTATAAATTGCAGAGATTGGCCTGATCATCTTGGCTCTCCTCCATCCTTCATTGTGTATTCAGCTAGCGCAAACAACCTCTAAGCAATCATCATGAGAATGCTGGGAAAATGGTCATAATAACCTGATGTTTTCCAGATAGATCCCTGCTGTTCTATTCGCTTCTCTCATTACAAAGTTGACCTTTGATGAGCTAGTGAAAGGCTAGTTCCTATGATGGCCCAGGGTTGGTGCTCTGATGTTATGCCACCACTCCGCAGGAATGAATATGGTGGATTTTGATCTTTTTCTATGATGCCTTCCAGAAGGACCAATGGCCAGAAATACAGCGGGCAGAAAAAGGTTTTCTGACTCAGGCCAAAATAGAAACAAACTTACCATGAAGCTAGAAGCTTAGCTTCATCCTTCCCTTCCTGTGTGAGACCCTTCCAAAGCCCTGGACCTAATTTTTATTCATATTTAATGTATGCTTTTTCCTTAAAAGGATCATCCCCTCCCCCCTTTTTGCTACCAAATTCACAACCCCTCTTCCCAGGTTTTGTGAAGCTACCATGGAAAGGAGATTCAGGATGTCAGTGATATGGGTTCGGGGAAAAGAGCAGCCAATACTGTGTCCCTGGAACCTTCTATTTTGCTGACACCCTGAGAGAACTTCTGTCCCAACCATTCCAAGCTACTCAACATCCACACCCTTATGTCAGCAGTCGCTACTTTTTGTCCTTCCCAAGAATCCTGAAAGATTGCCAGCTATGTGGTTATCCTTGAGACCTGGTTGAAAAAGATGATCCTAAATATCTTTATTATGAAACTCTATGTCAGAACTTCCCTGGTGGTCCAGTGTTAAGACTCTGTGCTCCCATTACAGGGGGCCTGGGTTCCAGCCCTGGTTAGGAAAGTAGATTCCGCACGCAACGACCAAGATCCCCAGGGTCACAACTAAGACCCGGCATAGTCACATTAAAAATAACAACAGCAACAAACTTCTATGTCAGCTTCATCATCACTTCTCCACAGAACAAAGAGAGTCCAGTTTGCAATAGTTCCTCTTGGCCTCACCTCTCTATAATCTAAGATACGAACTGTGATTCTCTGAAGTCCGGGAAGGATGTATTTGAACTTCTTGTGAACACAGCACACTTTCTGATTTATTAAACTTAACTCCAGGTAAGATCTTTTGCTTTGATCTCTATACCCAAATCATGGACAATCAAAACACGCCGGATATGCATTGACTCTGATAGTTCCATCTTTAGGCAAAAGTGCACAAAACGGCTTAACTTGTGACAGCACTTCCCAGGTGCAGCACCCTTCCCCTTCATCATTTCCAAAGCAAGACATTGAAGTCTCACTGAGTTACATTATAATAATAATTTTTTATTGTTTAAGAACCAGCATTTTTATTTATTTTATTTTATTTTTTTAGGAACCAGCATTTTTAAAAGGCACCAGTAAAGGGGCTTTCCTGGTGGACCAGGGGTTAATACTCTGCTCTTCCACCTCAGGGGGCACAGGTTCAATCCCTGGTTGGGGAACTAAAATCCCACATGACTTGTGGTCATAAGATAAAATAAAAAGCACCCGGTAAAACTATATAATCCTCAGGCCCTACAAAACCCATCTTCGTCTCTTCCATACTTTAGAGAGTGACAAACTGAAGACTTCAAGAGACCTTATTCTGTTCGTGGGGTTTTCCAGAGAATACTGGAGTGGGTTGCCATTTCCTTCTCCAGGGGATCTTCCAGTCCCAGGGATCGAACCCATGTCTCCTGTATTGGCAGGCGAATTCTTTATCACTGAGCCCCAAGGAAAGCCCCTAATTTCTATTTAAAGGTCACACTAATATATTTCTGACTAAAAGATCAATATATTGCTGACTAAAACTAACTTTACCTGATATTCTACACCTCCTGTTTATTAAGTACCACATTACCCAGGAGGTTTACCAGCATTTTGTGGGAAATGAAGCTATGTTTTTTCCTTTAGGTTCTGGCAACTAAATCATATGTATGGTGTTACAAGAAGGTTGGATTCCATTAAGACCCCTACTTGATGAGTTTAGATATCCATGTTGCACATTCAGAGCTGGGGAAAGCTGAATTGCTCTGCATAACAGAGAAGGACACATTGGAGTGCAGAAGGCAATTCTAGAAGGAGGAACACATAGGAAGGGAAGAGCGATAGGAGCTAGCAAAATGCTGGAGGATTGGATGTACACAGGGTTAAATGTGAGTGAGAAACCCATAAAATGGGAGAATAACTGAAAAGAACTTTAAAATTGGAGCTTTCCCTTCTTCATTGTAAATGCTTCCCTGACCGCCCCCCTCCCACCCCAGTTTTAAACCTACTACTCAAATGAATGCTTAGTTTGAGTAGTTTTTGTAAAAGTTGTAGAAAGAAGTAAGGTCATGCATGTGGAAGAGATCAGGAACCCAGTAGGATAACCGGGGAATGTAACCTGTAGGAATTCACAGGATTCTTACGGATGCTGTGGATTCCTCCACAGGGGTTAGAATTGGAGGTTAGAGGCAATTTTTTGTTTGTTTGCTTTTTTCTTTATTTATTTGGTAGAAGCGATTTTAAGTCATCTCAGAGGGTAGCAAGTTGGGCTGAATGCTTGGTCTCTCCTTTTCTCATCTCAACAGGTGTGTCTTGAGATGGGGCAGAGCTCTGGGCATCACCCTGGTTTTGGCTCCATTAGGGCCTGTCTTCTAAGCAGATCTTCCTGCAGCCCACTACTCTACACTGATGGCTGGCCCTCAGGGCTGCTGAGCATAGCCTTGGAGACCATAAAGTGTGTAGGCGCCTGTCCATGGAATTTTCCAGGCAAGAATACTGGAGTGGGTAACAACTCCCTTCTCCAGGGGATCTTCCTGACACAGGTCTCCTGCATTGCAGGCAGATTCTTTACCACCTGAGCCACCAGGGAAGCCTCCCAGCTCACACTCCACTTTCCAAACCCTGCACGCTGGCACAGAGCTGCACCCCCTCAGGGAAGGGGCGCCCTTTACTAAATTCTTCTAGGGAGCCCCGTTAGATTGGATTAAAGGTGGCCTGCTGCCACCAACTGGGTCAGAACAGGAAGGGGAAACCTACCCCTCCCATACTTGTCCCAATCGCCTACCTTCCCCTAGAGGTTTATATAATTCTCCCCTCTTGGGTTTCACTAATTGTTCCTGATTTAGCTCTCTCACCTCTTCTACCCTCGAAATTTGCAAGGCCGTCTCTCTCACAATGGAATAGGACTTCTATTTGCAATGCAGAACAGTTTTATTTCTTTCTTTGATCTTTGGCCTCCCCAACTGTGTTCACTTAGGCCCGCTGGGAATAATGAGTAGGCCTATTGAAGGGCCAGGTACTTCTTAATGGCTTTTCCTTTTCCTACAAAGACACAAAGACCCTGCCAAAGCTTTGAAACTAAACCCTTAGACTCCTTGCATTTGTGCCTGTGTGTGTTACATCAAAAGGATCCTAGTAAAAAGAAGGGGACAAAGAAAGTAGTTTTCTTTTTCTAGTTAGAATTGTTTGCATTTTCTGGTTTTTCTGGACTGAATACACAAAGGCTCAGGGAGGTTATATAACTTACCCGAGATCACACAGCCAGTAAGTGGTGACCTGGACATTGATCCCGTCCCAGAACTTCAGACTGCAGTTTCTTTCCACTATAACCGGACTGTCCCTGGGAGATGAAGGCTAGTTGCCAAGCCTGGAGAAGAGATTTTTCCAATAAGGAGAGAGACATATTATTGTCCCTGAGCTGGTGATGAAGGAGGAAACAGACTTGAGCCGGACTGTGGACTTTGAGCTATATGCCCAGTATCTATGGAAACGACACACCAACTGGAAAACCAGACCCCTCCCCCAATGGAAGAGCCCCAGGGCTAGTAAGTACCTAGACTCTGCATCGGCTAAAAGAATACCCTAATTGTCTGTGTAACCGAATAGAATCATAAGTTCTATTATGCTTATTGGGGTACGACCACAGGCCTATTGATAATCATCTACTGCTAACTACCTTGGCGGAGAAGACAATGGCACCCCACTCCAGTACTCTTGCCTGGAAAATCCCATGGACAGAGGAGCCTAGTAGGCTGCAGTCCATGGGGTCGCTAAGAGTCAGACACGACAGAGCGACTTCACTTCTTCCACTTTTCACTTCCATGCATTGGAGAAGGAAATGGCAACCGACTCCAGTGTTCTTGCCTGGAGAATCCCAGGGACAAGGGAGCCTGGTGGGCTGCCGTCTATGGGGTCACACAGAGTCGGACACGACTGAAGCGATTTAGCAGCAGCAGCAACTACCTAGGCTTAAGGCACATGAATCCACGGGTTTAAGGCACAGGAATCACAGGTTAACTTTGATTGTCTCTTTCTTTGCCTTTGTTCAGACTAGTTTCAGAGGATTTGGGGAGGTGGGTTTGAGCACGTACACTTAAGGTATATAAGGTTTTCACAAAAACTGGTCAGGGTCCTTGGCTAAAAGGAGACTCTGCCTTGGGCCTGCCAGAGTAATAAACTGCATTCCACTATCTGCACTGTCCTTCTGAGCGAGTTTGTTTCCCAGAACGCATAGCTACAACAGTGAAAAAGGATCTAAATATCTTTATAGTTAAGAAAGCGAATGTGTCACCTCCAAGCGATTGGAGAGCAATCACTTCCAGGTTCTAGCTAGGCTGATAGGGTCTCTCTCAGGGAAATCAATAATCAAGAGAGGCCAACTCAAATGTGGGAGGTCACTTGAACAGAGAAGTATGTTTCGGAGCTATGAGTTGGCCGTCTTCTACCTGTTAGTGGGGAAACAAGCTGAGCAAAGATGTGCAGAGAGACATATAAGAAAAAGAAACAGAATAGTTCCTAATGTCTTTAGTTTCTGGATCCAGTGAATTCCTTCTTTGTCTGGGGAGGTCAAAGAACTTGGGACAAAGGTCACTACATCTCAAACCAGCCATTTCCAAACTGTAGATAGATTGCCATTTCAAAATTTTATTTATTTATTTATTTTGGCTGTGCTGAGTCTTGTTGCTGTGTGGGCTTTTCTCTATTTGCGGGGAGCAGGGGCTACTCTCCAGTCACAGTGCGCAGGCTTCTCATTGTGGTGGCTTCTCCTGTTTCAGAGCACGGGGCTCTAGGCCCATGGACTTCAGTAACTGCAGCATGTGGGCTCAATAGTTGCCGCTCCTCAGCTTTAGATCACAGCCTCGGGAGTTGTGGTGCAGGGTCTTAGTTACACCTCAGTGTGTGGGATCTTCCTGGATCAGGGATTGAACCCGTTTCTCCTGCATTGGCAGGCAGATTCTTTACCACCAAGCCACCCAAGAAGCCCTCAATTGCCTTCTTTCACACATTTTCATGTAACAAGAGGCCAAATAGCTTAATGGCTAAAACCCACCAGTGACACGGTGACTTCCTGGGTGACTTGGGTAAGTTTCTTTCTTTTCTCTCTTTTTTTAAAAAGAAGTGTATTTTAAAAAACAATTTAGATTTGTTTTGTTTTTCTTCAATATTTACTTATTTTATTGGTTTATTTGGCTGTGCTGGGTCTTAGTTGTGACACATAGGATCTTCAGTCTTAATTGTGGCATGTAGGATCTAGTTCCCTGACCAGGGATCGAAGACAGACCTCCTGCATTGGGAGCTTGGAATCTTAGCCACTGGACCAACAGGGAATTCCCTTGGGTAAGTTTCTTACTATCTGTCCCCAAATGTAAGATAGAAATGGTACCTTTCTCATATGATTTTTGTGATGATTCAATGAGTGGATGTACAAAAAGTCCTCAGAATAATGACTGGAACATAGAAAGTAGTAGGTAAATATTAGCTATCATTCAAACGTGTTTTCTTCTTCTTTCTCCCATTTTATATATGGGGAAAGTAAGATCCCAAAAGACAAGGATTTTGCTCAAAGCCATGTAGCAATCACTTACATGGGCCTAGAACTAAGTACTTCTGATCCTATGCACAATATTTAATTCATCACCCTAAATGTCCTGCAACCAACCACCAGGTGCAGAGTTCCCTTGGGAAAAATGTCAGACTCCAAGTCCTGAGGGTGTTATGAAAGCTCCCTGCCTCTGCTCCTGGTTGGAGAACCAGGCTACTGCACATTGGCCTGCCCAGTTTGGTCTCCGTGGCTGTACAACTGAGGAAGAAGAGGGCTTGGTAATGAATAATATGAGATTTTGAGAAGTACCTTGCAAAGAATCCTGCAGCCAAAAATATGTCTGCTAATGTTTAGGAAATCAGGAAGTGCAGAAATCATAAGGAACCAACACCCAGGATCTCAGCTGCCAGAGACATGAAAGTGGGTGATTCACAGGAGGGTATCTGAAGTTACACCCCAAATCACCTGCTGCCTGCAGAAGCTATAGCTTGGTCACCACTGATAGAGTAACAATAGCTTCTCCTTTCCTCTGCCTTGCAAATCTCACATGCACACCTCTCATTTACAAGACCCAGTCTAGAACCATGCTGTCAAAGGAATCTGGGAAATGTAATCCTAAATCTTCCAGCCTCCAAAATATAAGGAAAGTGAAGATGAATCTTAGAAGGAAGTTAAAATGGTACTGAGATGCCAACAACCTGGTACAGTCTATCCCTTTGGCTAGTCAGTGAAATTCATATACATTATCTGTCTATATTTAACTTTCAAACAATAGTAATGTTCTCCTTAATATAATGCAACTGTTATGGGCTGAACTGTGTTCCCGCAAAAGTCATATGATGGGGGCTTCTGCAAAGGCTCAGTAAGTAAAGAATCCACCTGCAATGCAGGAAACACAGAAGATGTAGGTTCAACCCCTGGGTTGGGAAGATTCCCCCAGAGAAGGAAATGGCAGCCCACTCCAGTATTCTTGCCTGGAAAACCCCACGGACAGAGAAGCCTGGCGGGCTACAGTCCAAAGAGTCAGACACAACTGAGCAACTAACACTTGAAGGTAGAGCCAACAGAATTGACTGATGGATCCCAAGTGGAGCGTGAGAAAAGGGGAAGTGTCGGGAATGATTCAGATGGTTTTGGCCTGAACAACTAGGAGAATTAAATTGTCACTAAACTAAACTAAATCTGGGAGAGGAAAAGGGTCGGGGTGTCTGAGGTGAGGAGTAGATTCAAGGTCTTAGTTTTAAACAGAAATTTTGAGATGACGGTTAGTGATGTAAAGAGAAACATGAAGTAGAAATTGAATCTACAAGTGTGAACTCAGGAGAGATGAGGCTGAATGAATAAATTGGTTGCTGTCAGTGCACTTAAACCCATGAGACCGGAGGAGATCATGTAAGCCAGTGATTCTCCAACAGGATAAAACATCCACTAAAGAAAATTTTGTAAAGTTGCCAGAATTTTTTTGGGGGGGGATTGGGGGTTAGGTAATGTCATCGTGATGAGGGTGGGGAGCACTACGAGGCTTTAGTGGATGGGGCCAGAGCTCCTCAGCAGCCTGCAATGGACGGGACAGTCCTGCACAACAGAAACTGTCCCATGTTCCACATGACTTTCAAATGTCCTATCAGACATTCATTTGATGAAAAATATGCTTATTATTTATCTCAACATACAGCCTAAATTGATTCTCCACATAAACACAGAGTATTCAACGTATGCTTTTAATATACACCAAGTTTCCCAGGAACACCATTTCCATGTAATTGATGGAAGAGGGTGTTTTGTCTTGTTCAGAAAATCAACCACACAGCTTTTCTCTGTGTTTGAGATGCCACTCCAGTTCTGCTGGATCCGTGTGCATGTGCAGCTTCGGCAGACACAGTGATTCTCGGAGGCAAGCATCTGATGGTTCCACTAGGACTTCTGGTGAAATTGTGCAAAATCTTTGAATATTCAAACATATAATACTTTATTCATTAGTTTTCCTCTTGTTTCTCCTTGTAATAGGAAACTCAATTCATTATTCTGAACTTGTGTGTATAGATTGCTATGAGGAGTTTTCTCTATTTGTCCCTTCAGACCAGATCTCTGTTCTTCTTCACCCTGCTCTCTGCCCCAGAAGGCGGGCTTTCATACATGACATCAACCAGCTCCCTTGCCCAGTGGCTTCCGGTTGTGTTCAACCAAAGGGAGCTACCACTCCCTCATCTTGGTACTTCAGGCCCGGGGATGAGACACGCCCTCCAGTGCTTCCTCATTTCTTGTTGGTTCCCTTAACTTTGCCCACATCTTTGTCAATAATCCCTTCATAAAACTGAACTCAAATGGACTCAGCTTGAGTGTGCCATCTGTTTCCTGCCAGACCCTAACTGATACAGTAGCTACATTATTTCTGAATCTTATTTCAGGATGGTAAAGGGCAAATTACAAAAGATTTGTTATAAAAAGGAAGTAGATCCAGAATGTGGAACATTCTGCAGGGCATTTGAGCTGGTTTCTGCAATAAGTCAATCGTGTGAAAAATGAAGGGAAGAGGAGGACTGCTGGTGATGAATAATGTTGAAAGGATACAGCAACAAAATGTAATGTGGAGACCTATTTGTATCCAAGTTTGAACAAATTCATGGTAACAAGATATATCTGAGATGTTAGGGAAAGTGTAAATTATGGACCTGATATTAAATGATTCCAAAGAACTATTTTACATGTTGTTAGGTTTGGTTATGGCATTGTGATTTTGCAAGACAATGGCCCATGTCTTTAAGAAATGCATACTAATTTTGCTTGAATTACAAAAAAAAAAAAGAAAGAGAGAAAAAGAAAAAAGAGATTCACAATGAAGTAAGTAGGAGTAAAATGACATGGTGCCTGGGATTTGCAAAGAAAATAGAAAAAGAAAAAAAAGGGGATAGATAAAGCAAATGGGGAGAAGTATTATTAAGTATTGAACCCAAATAATAGACACATGATGGAGAAGAAATGGCTACCCACTCCAGTATTCTGCCCAGGAAATCCTATGGACAGAGGAGCCTGGCAGGCTACAGTCCAGGGGGTCACAAGAATTGAACATGACTTAGCACCTAAACCACCACCACCAATAGATATATAGGAATACATTGTACTATTCTCTCCATTTTTGTTTGTATGTTTGACATTCTTTATGATAAAACAGTTAAAAAGTAAATTAAATTAAAAGGGGCATTTGATCATTAGGGTTGAGAACCATCGACCAAAGCAGGTAGTGTAAAGAGGTCTGAGACTGGGTCCTGAGCACTTCAGGGAGAGGTTGGGAAGATGGAAGGAAAGTCAGGGAGGAAAGAAGAGAAGAGAGAGGGGTGTCCCTGTGAAGCCAAAGGAGTTTCAAGGAGGAAATGAACATCTGGGCTGTAGATGAGCAAATACGAGGGCAACTGAGCACTGGACTTAACAACACGGAGGTCATTTGGTGACCTGATAAGTGCAGTTTTGGTGGAATGGTGGGGCAAAGCCTGCATGGATTAGAGTCCAGGCATCCCTGTCTCTCAATACCGCTCTTTTCTCTGCTCCCTGAACAGCACTCCCTGCAGCTTGGGGTAAGTAGACTGGAGTGGGTTCAAGAGAGAATAAGAGGAGACAAAGTAGAGGGGGTAAAGTCAGTCTTTTGAGATGTTTTGCTATAAAGGGGATTAGAGAAGTGAGCTCGTACCTAGAAAAACAAGTGTGCTGTCAGAGGAGGGATTTGGTTGGATCTGGTTTTTAAGATAGGAGATAACATGATGTGTTTGTAAGCTACCGAGAAGGAATCATTAGATAGGGAGAAGAGGAAGATGTGAGAGAGAAAGATAAAGCTATTGTAGAAGGAATGTGCTTGAATAGGAGAGTGCATGCTCTGGTGGGTAGGTTGATGTGGTTGTAGAATACAGAGGTCCTCTTTTGATTGCTCTTCCAGTGAAATAAGAAGCAAGATCATGAGTTGAGAGTGAAGATGGAAAGAAGGCTTTGGAGGTTTGAGAAGATAGAAGGTGTGAGGTAGTCACTTGAGAGTAGAAAGCAAAGGGACTGGGGAAATGAGTAGCATTACAAGCCCATTTATTGTGAAATTAGTCAACATTATTGTGTCTTTTTCTCAACCACCTTGAGCCAGGGGTTTGGACTGAAACAGAAGTGTATCAAGGCAAGACCTATAGGCCTCCTCTATGGAGGGGAAAGGGGCAAGAAAATAACGATAATGATGAGACCATGCGCCCCAAGAGGTAAGTAGGCAAGGTGAAGGGCAATAAAAAGGTGGTAGGGTCAATAGGCTGGAGATCCTGAAGAGCTTAGAAAGTTAATGGATTCAGGATATTTAAGAGAGTCAGTCAGAAATATAAGCATGATGGTCAAAACATGGGATGCTTTAAAATAATTAAAATACCAGCTGGAACATTAAGATGGAGGAAAAAAATTTTTAATTAAATATGTGAAGGTTTCTTAGAATTAATAAGTGAATTTAAAAGACTACTGGAAAAAAATAAAAATAAAAAAAAAGACTACTGGATACAAGATCAGTATACTTAACAAATGAATTTCTACAAACTAGCAAGAAACAATTGGAAAAATGAAACATAAAAAACAATACCATTTTTAACTGCATGAAAAATATTAAATATCTAGGAATAAATCAATCAAGACCTCATCCCTGAAAACTATAAAACTTATCTCAAGAGGAAATTCCCTGGTGGTCCAGGGGTTAGGAGTTTGTGGTCTTCCTGTCTAGGACCCAAGTTCAATCCCTGGTCAGGGAACTAAGCTCTCACAAGCTGCATGGCCAAAAACAAAAAAGAAGACTTATCTGGAGAAAAATTAAATGCAACATCAGTAAATTGACAGATATTCCATGTTCATGAATTGGAAGACTCAATATTGTTATCAGTTTTTTCCAAATTGGCCTATAGGTTCAATGCAATTCAATTAAAATTCAATGTGTATAATATGTGTGTGTATGCAATTGTGTATAAATTGATAAACTGAGAGCAAAATTTGTATGCTAATTAAAGGACCTAGAATATCCAAGAATTCTTGAAAAAAAGTTGAAAGACTTTCATCAACTTCCAAAAAGTTGGAAGATTTCAAGACTTATAAAGCTATAGTAATTAATACAGGGAGCCTTTGGAGCAACAATAGACAGATATTATCACTGGAACAGAATAGAGTCTAGAAATGGACTCTTTTAAATAGGAGATGGATGGAGGGAGGTAGTGTTTGTGAAGACTCCAGAGGGCAGATCAAGGATCTGTGGGGACAGACCACAAGGACCTAGTTCCAATTAGGATGAGGAATCTTTTTCTTAACACCTTTCTTTACAAATAAAACGGGACTCCCTGATAGGTCAGTTGGTAAAGAATCCACCTGCAATGGCAGAGACCTGGGTTTGATCCTGGAGTTGGGAAGATCCCTTGGAGAAGGGAAAGGCTAACCACTCCAGTATTCTGGCCCAGAGAATTCCATGGACGGTATAATCCATGGGGTCACAACGTGTCGGACATGACTGAGCTTTCACTTTCACTTTCACTTTCTTTCTTTACAAATAAAACAGACCAACTTGAACCATCATGAATTGTCTGCCAATGGCATGTGTGAGCAAAATGCGGCCAGCCACAAGGCAGGCATGTTGTAGAAGTGTCCAAGCAACAGGTGGAAGTTGGGTTAGACAACCTCGATCTCTTCCCTCGTGGTTCCTATTTAAGGAATAGCTGGGAGTGGAACTTCGTTGCACCTGGGTGTTAACAGAAAAGACCAAACCCCTCTGCTGGAAAACTAGCTCAGGAATCTGGGCCCTGGTAGAAATAAAGGGGAAGGGACTGATACAGGACAAGAGTCTGGGTCCTTAAGAAAATGACCGTTTGGTGGGAAAACAAAAGTGATACCAAGTGGAGAAATGAGAACTAGATTCCACTCTGCTTCTGTCTTGGTTGGCTGTGTGACCTTGTGTGACTCCATCGCCCTCTCTGAGCCTGGGGGCTACCCTGGGTGGTTCCCCTGCCTTCTTCAGTATAGATATCCTTTGAGGCTGCATGGGAGTTCTAAGGTGAAGGTACTGGGATGAGTGACTGCCATGACTCCGTGGGAGACAGAGAGACTTCAGGCCTCATCCCTGGTCTCTGATGAACCATTCTAAGGGCAAGCAGTCCTGTGCCCTCCTTGCTTCTCTGACCTACATCACCCCAGCATATCCCATACTCCCTCCAAGCTACCCAGGCCATATTGGATCACCTTGGAGCGGGGACCTAGTATACCCATCCCAGGTCATTTTCAACACGATCTCTGTCAGACAGAAGGTAATTTCCTGGATGGATGAGCAATCAGAGCTCACTCAAGGCTGGGCCACTTTAGGGCTTGGGCCTCACCCAGGAAAATGAACAATACTTTAGGCCATAGCAATTGTTCACTTCCTTGATTGCCCTGGAGCTGTGAGCCCCACCCTGCCATGCACAGCTTCCCTGGAGAAAAAGGGGGAGGCTCTGGATCTCATCCAAAACACCCAGTCCTAACCCTTCTCGGGCTCTCCACCACCTCCGTCATTGCTGCTTCTTTCTTCTTCCCTCTCCGGCCTCCCTTCTTAGGATTGCTAATAAATTTTAGCAAGTAGGGAAATTCACAGACATGGAGTTGGCAAGTAATGAGGATCAACCGTATGTTTAACTAGGGGATCCTGGAGGAACCTCTGACTCAGCCTGTTAGACAGAGTCAGGGAAAATTCTCAAAGAGATGGGACTTTGGCTATGACCTGGAATACAGAGAAGTCTAGACAGAGGGGCTGTGACCACATCATGTGGTTTGATATAGAGCTATTTCTTTCCTATTCATAGGTATTTTGTCGCTTTCATGAGTGTGATCTTCTCTTTCATTATATCTTCCAACTCAGCACTGGTCAACAGAACTTTCTGCCGTGACGGGTGTGTTCTGTAATTATGTGAATACAGTAGCCACTAACACATGTGGCTACTGAGAACTTAAAATGTGACCAGTTGGACTGGGAAACTGAATTTTGTTTTATTCAATTTAATTATTTTACTTTTAAATTCGAATAGCCACACATGGTAGTGGTTATCATGTCGAAGAATGCAGTTTTAACTCTTTCAGTTTGTGTATGTAAAGGGTATTGATTTTTGTATATTAATTTTATAACACATTTCCTTGCTGACTTTTTTTTGGCTAGGTTTTCAGTTGATTCACTTGGGTTCTCCTGGAATACAAAACTACCATTGACAAATAAAGATAACTTTACCTACTTCTTTCCAATTTTTATTTCTTTTTTTATTGAATTGCATTGGCTCATATCTCCAATGAAAGGTTAGATAGTAATAGTGGTGATAGTGTGTATCCTTTTCCTGATTTAGTGGAATTTCTAAGTAATATTATTAATATGAATATAAAGTAACATTATTTCTTTTTATATGAAAATGATACAAACAGGTGACAAATTATTTGTTTTGTCCCCCAAGTTTGCTCCTTCTCCAGTGTTCCCTCTATTACTTAGTAGAAGTGCCAATCTGTTTCCTAAGTTAGAAATCTAGGCATTGCCTTCATTTCTCTCTTCTTCTCCCTCTCTCACCATTTCTCTGTCAATTTTCCAGGCCAATCAGCTGTCAAATCTGTTCTATCTCCACTGCCACTAGTACCACTATTTCTTCTATTTCCAGGTCCACTCTGGTACTTTTCATCGCCCAGAAACATTACAAGAGCAGCCTCTCCGTTAGTTATCTTGTTTCCACTTTCACTTCCTTCAGTTTTTTCTCCACAAAGCAGATGATGCATCTTTCTAAACTCCTGATCTATCACATGGTTCACCCACTTAAAAGACTCATCAATGGCTTCTGTCTGCTCTTAGGATAAAGACCAAAACACAACACGGCTCACAAAGCCTGGTGCCATCTGCGTCTGCCTTTGCTTTTTTAAAAATGTAAGTCAATTTTCTGTTTAAACCTCTTCAATGACTTTTGGCTGCTCTTAAAAATAAAATTGAAACTCTCACTGTAGGCTGCAGGGCCCAGTATGCCTCTTCAAACCCAGCTCACACCACCTACCCTCCTCTCCTTCGTGAACTTTTGGCTGCACTGTTTTCTTCCAGTCTTTCCTACCTCAGGGTTTTTATGTTAGCTGTCTCCTCTACCTGCAAAGCTTTCCACCCAAGCTCTTCAAATGTCTGGTTAATTCTCCTCCTTTGTGATTCGATTCAAACATCATTCTCTCAGAACATTCTTTCCTGAACACCTGTTTAAAATAAAATAAAATAAAATAAAATAGGGACCTCCCTATCAGTCCAGTGGTTAAGACTTCACCTTCTAATCCAGGGGGTGCAGGTTTGATCTCTGGTCTGGGAGCTAAGATCCCACATGCCTTGTGGCCAAAAAACCAAAACATAAATCAGTAGCAATATTGTAATAAATTCAATAAAGTCTTTAAAAATGGTCCACATCAAAAAATCTTAAAATAAATAAGCTTAAAATATAATGACCTCTGTATCAGTTCCCTTTATTAGAGCAACCTGCTTATTTCTTTCATGGCACTTACTGCCAAAGTTATTTTATTTGCATGTCCATTTATTTGTCATTGGCCCCACCAAGAATGTAAGCTCTGTTTTGTTCACCACTCTATCCTTAGAGCCTAGTCGATGCATGACACATAGTAGGTTCATTATAAATATTTATTGCATAAATGGATAGCCAGTGTCCTAGAATCACTGTGGACAGTGACTGCAGGCATGAAATTAAAAGACGCTTGCTCCTTGGAAGCAAAACCATGACAAACATAGACAGTGTATTAAAAAGCAGAGACATCACTTTGCCAACAAAGGTCAATATAGTCAAAGCTATGGTTTTTCCAGTAGTCATGTATGGATGTGAGAGTTGGACCATAATGAAGGCTGAGCACCGAAGAAAGGATGCTTTCAAACTGTGGTGATGGAGAAGACTCTTGAGAGCCCCTTGGACAGCAAGGATATCAAACCAGTCTATCCTAAAGGAAATCAGCCCTGAATATTCACTGGAAGGGCTGATGCTGACACTGAAGCTCCAATATTTTGGTCACCTGATGCAAAGAGCCGACTCATTGGAATAGCCCCTGATGCTGGGAAATATTGAGAGCAAGAGAAGAGGACGATAGAGGATGAGATGGTTTGATGACATCACTGACTCAATGGACATGAGTTTTAGCAAACTCTGGGAGATAGTGAAGGACAGGGAGGCCTGATGTGCTACAGTCCATGGGGTCACAAAGAGTCGGACACGACTTGGTGACTAAAAAGAACAACAGGGTCCTACAGCCAGTCAATGATAGCTCTGGAAATCCTTCTTTGCTATATTAAAAGGTGTTTTCCCTTTCTTCCAGCAGGTGGAGCCAAAGCCACACCTGGTCCTCAGCAGGGGTCTGCGGAGGGGTGTGTGGTTGGCCAGGCTGAGGACGGTGAAGAAGGAGGGAGAGGCAAGGTTAACAGTGCTGCTGGATCCAAGTGTGAGGGAAGTCAAGGCGGCAACGTCTCCCAAAGGACAGGAAAGTAGGAGCTGTCCAGAAGAGATGTGGAGCAGCCAGTGATCCAAGTGATCTCTGAGATCCCAGATTGCTTTCCCACTTCCCCTACCTATTCCATAGCCTCCTAAATCTTGTCCTCAAAAGTCAGAAGGGGTTTTTGAGGAGAGCAATTTTCTGTGAACATGAAACTAGAGAGGCAAGGGTTTTCAATTCCAAATCCCCTTTGTATAGTTGGGGGAAACTGAGACCAGGGAAGTGGGTGAGTGGGAGTTGAGTGTAGCTGACAAAGCCCTCGCTCATTAGTTCATTAAAGTCTTAGCTTATTAATTTGGCTCCACACAACCCACCCCTTCCCTCCTTGCCTGGTGCCCTGATGAGGGCATTGATTCCCAGAGTTGCCCTAAAGATGCAGGAGGCAGGAATAGCTTATGGGAGGCACGCTGGAGCTAAGACATGCTGGAGCACCAGAGGTCAGGGGTATGTTCCAGAGCCAGGCAGGTGGCCTGCATATAAACCTAGAGCTGGGAAGTTGGCAGGGGTCTTGGATTTCCTCCTGAAGATGTCTTAGTGACTCGGTCGTGTCCAGCTGTTTGCAATCCCATGGACTATAGTTAGCCAGCCTCCTCTGTCCATGGAATTCTTCAGGCAAGAATTCTGGAGTGGGTTGCCAGTCCCCTTTCCAGGGGATCTTCCCAACCTAGGGATAGAACCTGGGTCTCCTGCACTACAGGTAGATTCTTTTACCATCTGAACCACCAAGGAAGTGTCAAGTTCTAAATGACTTAACCCTCTTTTTTAAAATTTGCATTTTAAAAAGATGGTAGAGATAAGGGTTCCTGAGATCAGGTAGAACATTTGCATCTGATAATGGGGACTCAAAAGAAGTTTCTAACCTGGAGAGCTACTTGGTTATCTTAAATAGCTTGCAGAAGGAATCAGATATGGTTTGAGATCAAATCGAGGCCAGTGAAGACACAGGTACAATCATCCAGGTGAGAGAAGATAAAACCTGGGAAGCAATTGCAGTGACAGGGAAAGAAGCAAACTTGGGTGGTTTACGGAATTTCTGTTAAAGATGGGATTTGGTGCTTATTGATTAGAGTGGAGGGAGAAGGGAGGTGTGAGTGGACCTCTGTAAATGTCACAGTCCTTGAATGCTCCAGCTGTGGAGATCAGACCAGAGCAGCTTCTGACCTGAGGGCAGCTTCAGAGGCAGCAGTGGGACCTGGCTGGGTGGCGGCAAAACTATTGGTTCACATAACAACCTAAAGCAGTGTTTCAAGAACACACGCCCCATAGTGAGATAGCCAGGGTTCAAGTATCAGATTCTCCACTTACTAATTTTTCTGCACCTCAGTTTCCTGATCTGTAAAATGGGGAAGTTATGAGGACTAATGAAATTGATATTTATTAAGCATGTGTAACAGTGCCTATAAAAGGGGTTGTGTAGAACTTCATTCAGTAAATGGAGCTCCAATTCCAAAAAAAAAAAAATGGAGCCCCAAACCCAAAGTAAAAACCAAGCCTAAACAGTTTAACCATGTCTCTTCTCTGGGCCTCATTTATCCATCTACATAAAATAAGGGGCTAAAAAATAATAATAAAAAATAAGGGGCTAAATGAAAAAAGAAAACAAAACCAAAAAAATTTAATAAAAACAATAAAATAAAGGGCTAGACAGATAGTCTCTAATCCTGCAAGTGCTGTTTTCTTGATTTTCTGGGGGTGGGGGGTGGAGCTTGGCCTGAGTGTGTTACACACACGCAATGACTTGCTAAGACAAACTCCTACCAGCTTTCGAGGGCCAATTATTAAATTTTCAGGAAATTTTCAGGATTGAACAACTGCTGGTAACTTGAAATTGGCTACCGTGGGAATATTTACACTCCGGAAATAGGCAAATGCTACAAACTAGGCCTTTCCCACTGCCCTCCTCCCCGACACCAGTGGTGAGATCCTTCCCCTCAACCAACACATAGACTTGCCTTCCAACACTGTCATCAGTGATGGAGAATCACAGGTCTCTTGGGCCCCCAGGGTCCTAATCACAGAATCTGCCCCAGCACAGCCAGCCCCGCTTGCTCAGGCATGCACAGGGCGGGCAGCAGAAGACACAGGCCTGAGCAGAGCAAACTGGTTGTTCTCAGACTCAGGGTACACTGGGTAGTGGCTAAGATACTGGAGTCTCACACACCTGGGATGTTATTCCAGTTAGATCTCTCTTGGCTGTGTGGGTTTAGCCAAGTTTCTCGCATACTGGGGCTCAGTTTCCTCATCTGTAAAATGGGGACAGGGGGCTTCCCTGGTGGTCCAGTAGTTAAGACTGTGCTCCCACTGCAGAGCGCATGGATTCTAACCCTGGTTGGGGAACTAAGATCCCACATGCCACATAGCCCCCAAATTTAAAAATACTAATTAAATAAAATGGGGACAGTCCTGACCCAGCAAGATGGTTTCCAGGATTAGGTGAGAATGCCATCAAGGTGAGAGGAAAACTTCCACACCTGGGCCTGGTACAGACAGGTATTTAGTAAATGTTAGCCAATGCTGTTGTTACACCTCCACACACATTCTGGCTGAATGCTCCCTCTCACTCTCTGCATCCTGGAACGGAAGGGCTCAGTGAGTTGCTCAGAACAAAGGCAGAAACAGGCAGCTCAGTTTTCCAGCTTTTATGAAAATTAATAACATTAATAGATCACAGACATATACATACATACAGACTGCTATGTACATGGTCATTAAGTTATTAATTAGTCTCTGTATACAACGTTTCTACATTAGTGTTCCAGGCTAGGCCCGATCAGTCCTTGGCATATTCACAGTAGCAGTCCCGGGGCTTGGCCCCCAGGGTGGTCACAGGGAGGCCGGTGACTGATGCCCGCCCCATGATAGGCACAGGAGGTGTCCTGGGTTGCTTACTATGAAGTCTTTAGCTCCCTTCCTGGCATCTGGAGACCAGCTATGCAGGGAGCAGGCAAGCGGGCCTCGAGTCTTTGTTCGGCCTGGTGACCCAGGCCCTGTATATAGTAGCTTTGGGACATCCAGTAGGCACTAGAGGATGCTGGCCAGTTCTGTAGAGTCTGTGTCAGAGCAGCCCGAGCTGCTGGCCTCTTCCCTGCAAGAACCAGAGGAGACAGGTTAGAGGAAGCATCCTTACTCACCTGCTTGTTCCCCGAGGGATCTTGGCTCTGCAGGCTTAGCTGACTGCCAGGTTAGTCTAAGTCACAGGACAGTGTTTGTTCACTCCCATTCAGCCCAGAAACTGCTGGTAGGTTTGTTCACTGTTCCTGCTGCCCTCAAGGCACCCCAAGCTCCAGTACTACACCCTGGCCTGGGCGGGTTGATGAGCAGGCGTAACTTACTCCACCCTGCCCTACGGTCTTCACACTGAGGTCCTGCATGCCAGGAGAGCTGTGAAGAGTGTGGGCTCTGGAGTTAGAATACAGGGGCTCAACCCCCAGGTCTGCCCTTTATCACTTGTCACCCTTCCTGGTTAAGCCTCAGTTTCTTCATCTGCAGAGCGTGAATCACAGGAATCTCTGACGCCCAAGGCTATTAAGATGACTACAGGAGATCATGAGTACACTCTCTAAAATGTAGACCTCTTAGGTGACAGGGATTTTTGTTTGTATCATTCACTAGACCAAGGCCTGGCAAGTAGGCTTCCCATATACATACTTGTTGAATGAATAAATGTAAAACCACTCAGCATAAGCAGACAGCAAAGGGCTCGAGAAACATTAACTAGACTTCCCCAGGGGTCCAGTGGTTAAGAATCCACCCTCCAATGCAAGGGAATGTAGTCTTTAGCTCCCTTCCTGGCATCTGGAGACCCATCAATTCGATCCCTGGTTGAGGAACTAAGATCCGATATACAGAGGGGCAACTAAGCCCGCATACTGCAACTAGAGAGGCCTGCATGCCACAACAAAGATTCTATGTGCTGCAACTAAGACTCAATGCAGCCAAATAAATAAATATTTTTAAAAAATAAAATAGTCACACACACAAAAAGATACGTCAACTGCCATTGTGATGAACTGGCAGAGGGGAAGGGCAGAGGAGGAGCGGTGGAGGGGAAGATGTGTGGGAGGCAGATCTGAGCTTGGCCGCTCCAGGAGGCGCTTTTCAAGGGCTTAGACTGGATGATGCCCTTTTGTCCACCAACCATCCCTTGCCGCCTCACCTCAGAGCCTGCAGGGCCTTCTTGTTCTGCCGCCTCTTCTCCTCGTCAATGGGGTAGAGCTTGAAGAGCAGCAGGCCTATGAGGATGAGGACTATGGGAGCCATGGTCACCAGCATCTTCAGCGTGAACTTGACACGTGCCGGCTGGGAGCAGCCACGGGTCTGGTACCCGGTGAAGCTGTGGGGCCCAGTGGTTAGGGGAGTGGTGAGGAGGTGGCACCTGGGGCCTGCCCCTGCCCAGCACTACCCAGACCCCCACCCCACTCACTCCAGACTGAGCGTGGAGATGCCCAGAGAGACGCCAGAGGCAAACTTGGTGAAGAAGACGTAGAAGGAGAAGAAGATGGGCTCGGTCCCGTGGATGTGGGGCTGCTTCAAGTGGAAGTCATCAATGACGTCGGGCAGCATGGACCTGCACACAGTGGTGGCAGCCGTGAGCACACTCCCACCCAGCTACCCCAGGCCTCCGCTAGCCCGTGTGGTCCAGGTCAATAAGAGCACTCCTCTGGGAGCTGGCGGTTCTATAGTACACACACACCATTCAATGAGGAGATGGCAACTTCACGTGACACAAAAAAGAAGGCCTCTTCCTCTCAGGTGAAGTAGCCCCACATGTAGTTGCTCAACTGGGTAAGTAAAGTGCAGGGTTTGAAACCCCATTTCCCACCCTGACTAGGTGTGCTCAAGCAGTTCACAATCCGTACAGTTGTACTGGGAGGACCTGCCCCGCTCCCAACCTGGACCTGCAGAATGGCCCGCAGAAAAGGAAGCTTCTTTCCTCCACGGTTTCTCCCTAAGGAGTTTCAGAACCGGGGAGCTGGGAAGCTGGGGAACATACAAGGTGGACCTATATATATACATACACACACATACTTACCACGGTAGTAAGAAGGCAGCTGCTACACTGATGCCGGCTGCCACAGCCACCACGTATGTGACAATCAGGTTACTCTCCATGAGGGCCACCAAAATGAGAAATGGCACTGCTGACTAGGAGAGCGGGTGTAGGAGGGTGAGTCAGCTGGGACGCTCCCGGCAGTAACCCCCAGGTCAGCCGAGGCCCTACCCCTTCAGCCCCGCTCACCGAGATTCCAACGTACACAGCTGTCTTTTTGCCAAACCGGGTTAGGAACCATTGCCAGATGGGGATGGTGACTGTGGCTGAGAACTGTGGAGGGGCAAAGGGGGTGAAGGAAGTGGGTTAGAGCCCTGGAATCCCTCTTGCCCTCCCCAGGATTCCAAAGGTGCTGCTAGCCCTGACCAGGAGCAGTCAGATGCCATCTCCTGGATTGCTCCGTGGCAGCTGATGGCTCTTCAAGGGGCTGGGACAAAGTCCTGATCTTATCTGCTGCCCTCTAAGCACAGAACTCTGAGTTCTGGCCTCCACGTCTTTGCTTTCGCTATGCTTCCTACTTGAACATCTAACCCCAATCCTTTCTTTTTTCCCCAGTGTTACTGAGATATAATTGATAAGAACATTGTACTAGTTACTAGTTCAAGGTGTACGATATAAAGATAATTTAAAAATATTTGTCTGTGCCAGGTCTTAGTTGCAGCATGTGGGATCTTTTTTTTTCCCCCCATAGTTGCAGCATGCAAACTCTTAGTTACAGGATCTTCAGTGGCAGCATGTGCATTGGGAACATGGAGTCTTAGCCACTGGACCACCAGGGAAGTCCCAATAAAGATTTGATATATGTACCCAAACTTTTTTTCATAGTCCTACCTAAGCAACTGTAGGTCAGATCCAAATGTTCTGAGAAGCCTCCCTCATCCCTCATGACCTTGGGCCAGTCTGGGAAACATCCTCTGGCTATCCAAAGAATCATCTCACAGCCTAAGCCACTTCAGCCACCCTTGGGGCCCCACACGCACCATGATTGCCAGGAGCAGATTCTGGAATTCGTTCCGAAAGCCCAAGGTGTAGGTACAAAACAAGGCGAAGTTCCCCTCCACCAGCTGGTGGCCAGGATGGCGTAGCAGGAAGGAGGACAAAGAAACAGATGATGCTGGAGCTGAGCCTCGAAGACTCTTCGCATGTTTGGGGGACCTCTGCTCACCCCACTCCCATTCCACCTGTCCCTCAGGCCCTGTCACATTCTAAGGCCTATCCCATCCTCTATTGCACTCCCCCATCAGGCTGAGCATATCAGAGCCACACTCACCATGAAAGCCAAGGAGGTGAAGAGGAAGCCGGCAATAAGCTTGATGTACGGCCCATGGCTCATGACCAGCCGGAGGCCCCGAAAGAAGGGCATCTGCTTGGTCTGCTGAGTCTCGTAGGATTCTGGGAGCCAGAGGGGACAGTGAGCAGGAGCAGAGGCCCCTCCCAGAGTCTGAGGCCCAGGCAGAGGGACAAAAACTGCCCCATGATGGGGCCTGCACCCCTCCCTGGGACCCCTCACCTCTCTGTTCCCGCACGCCCAGGGTCAGGATGACAGCACAGATGACATAGATAGAGGCAATGACTCCTGCCGCCAGCAGGTATGCATTTTGCTATAAAGCAGGTAAAGATCACATAGAGACACAGTCAGTCTGATTTCATCCCAGCTCCCAGCAGCCCTACTCAATGACCTTGGATTAGTCCCTTCTCTGGGGGCCTCTCTGTCTCCATCTGTAAAATGGGAAAGTTAGCCTGGGCCTACTGCTGCTTCCCAAGGCTGGAACAAGTCCAGATGAACAAAAGGCTAAGAAGGCCAGGATGTGGAGTCTGAAAGCCCGTAGTTCAAATCTCCCCAAACCTAGTTTCTGCAACTCACTAGCTATATTACACTGGACAAATTATTTAGCCTCTCAGTGCATCAGTTTCCTTATCTGCAAAGTGGCCATATTAAAACTGCATGTAACAAATGCCCAACAAATTACCAACCCTAGCCATTATTACTATTCTGAGGATAACTGCAAACCACCCCATCATTCCTCATCTTCCCCCATCCCTGCCCTGCCAAGGACTCACCGTTTCTTTGATCGAGGTGGAGCTCTGTGTGCGATTGACTGTAGAAGCATTGGCATCTGGGATACAAGGCGAATCTGCTTGGCCCACGATCTGCCCCTGGATTGCTGTGCCCAGCACTGTACCTAATACCTCCACGGTCATCCCTGAGCAGAAAAAAAGAAGTCCTTTGGAAGGGCCGCATGGCTTGTGGGCCCCCAGGGAGGAAGGTCAGATGGATAGAAGCCCCAGAAGCTCTAGCCCCAGGTGATGGAAACAGCTCCAGATGGAATGGTTATAGGGTGGTAGGGTAGATGGCATCTTGGCTTAAACTTGTGGCGTTGCTGTGTGACCACTGCCTGGTCCTTGTACCTCTCTGATCTCAAGAGAGCAATCAGTTAATTTTTAGTATGGTTTCACACCTACTCCCAAGAGCAGAGAGCTGAGCCCATAAGGGAAGAAACATGGTAGGAGGGTCAAGGAGTGGGGGACCCTGGGTCCCTGGTGGGTGGGATCAGTGGGCTGGGGAAACTTACGATAGGCAGTGGCAGAATCACGCTCACTCTGCTCCGTGCTGATGAACATGGTGAGAGCTGAGTAGGGAACGTGGAAACACTGGCATGGAAGAGAGGCCCTCGGCCAGTCAGACGATGGACAGACAGATGTGGCTTTGAGCACCAACCCCGGAGGCCCCAGGGACTTCCTTCCCTGCCCACACTCACCGTGACCAGCGTTTCAAAGAGGCAGTAGAAAAGCAAGTACCACAGGGTCTGGCCCTGGTGGAAGTCGGGCACGAACCAGATGAGGAAGTAGGCGATGATGGCCACGGGTGTGGAGAAGATGATCCTGAGGAAGGGGAGAGTCTGAGTGGGGGCTGGATGTCGGGCCTGGCCTGGACTCTTCGGCAGCCCCACAGAGTGCCCGACAGGAAGGAAATTCCTCCCTCTGGATCCACCCACCCTGGGGTCTCTGGGAAGGTACTGATGGCCAACCCTGGAAGGCCAGACTGAGACAGGGTTCTGGCCTACAATCCCGAGCATGGAGCATGAGGTCAGACCCTCCCAAGGCTTGCCTGCCTCTCCCCAGGGGTGAAGGCTCCAGAGACGGGGGCTTTCTATGGGCTCGGGGATAAGAATGGAGGCTGAGACTTCGGGGAGAAGAAGCAGCCCCAATGCTGGGGTTCTCACCACTGTGTGTACACACAGGACGAGGGAGGCCAACTCCAGGGGAAGGTTTCCTTCTGGAGCGGCCACAAGGGAGGACTGGGCCCCACAAAATAACTATAAGCAGGGGTGGGGGTGGCAAAGGTCTGCCTCCCCACATGTGAATCCCATGGTCCAGAAAGATCCCACATGCCACAGAGCAACTAAACCCATGCCCCACTACTGAGCCTGTGCTCTGCAACAAGAGAAGCCCACCACCATGAGAAGCCCATGAACTGCAGCTAGAGAGAGGTCCCTGTTCACTGCAACTGGAGAAAGCCCGTGTGCAGCACCCAGGGCTCCGTGCTGTCAAACATAAAATAAATAAAATCTTTAAAAAAAAAAAAAAAGAAAAGGCAGCTGAGAACCAAGGCCGTGGAGAACCGTGGTTAGAAGAAAGGCCCACAATTCAGGGATCCAGTTCTGGCTCTACTACTAACTATTAATAACTTAGTCTTGGGCAAGTTATTTAACTGCTCTGAGACTCATTTTCTCATCTGTAAAATGAGAGTAGTAAGAACACCTACCTCACCTTCAACATTTACTCAAGAAATATTCAAGTGCTAACTCTGAGCTGAGTGCTATTCTAATGACTTGGGATGTATCAGGAAACAAAACATACAAGTCACTGCCCTCATGACATTTACATGCTAGTTGGCAAATAAAAAACAAACATAAGATATATACTATCCAGCCTTAAAAAGGGATGAAATTCTGAAACATGCTACAATATAAACCTAGAAGTGACACAAAAAGACAAATCTGGTATGATCTCACTTAGATGAGTCAGATTCATAAACAGAAGACAATTGGTTGCCAGGGGCTGGAGGGGAAGAAGGAATGGAGGGTTAGTGTTTAACGGGTACAGAGTTTCAGTTTGGAAAAAGTTCCGGAGATGGTTGTGCAACAATGTGGCCATACTTAATGCCACTGAATTGTACACTTGAAAATGGCTAAAACGGTAAATTAAAAATTTTTTAAATAGTCTTTTATCACACACACACACACACAAAGGCTACATAATGTATTAGATGGCAATTAAGTGCTGTGGAAAATAGGAAGCAGGCTGAAAGGGATTAAGAGTATGGGGGTACAATCCATAGCCAAGTGGACAAAGTTGCCCTCACTGAGAAGGTGACCTCTGTGCCAAGATGAGAGGGAGTTGGCCTTGCAGAGCTTGCGGGGCAAGGGTGCTCAGGCCGGAAATGTGCTCCAGCAGGTCTGGGAAGTAGCAAGGAGGTCAGGGGGCTGGAGTATGGGAGATGGAATTAGATGAGCTTGGAGAGGAAATGGGATACCAGGGCTCTACAGGCCATTGTAAGGACTTTGGCTCTGCGTCATTGGGTTGAAGTAGTTAATATTAAGACGTAGAACAGCACTTGGGACACAGTGAATGCTGTGATTATCACGCCAGGAGAGCCCAGCAGGAGACTTCAGGGAGCTGTAAAAGCCCTGGGCTGGGACTCCCACCTCAGTCCAGCCCTGCTGCTTCTCCCATGTGACCATGCTGACAGCCTGCCTCTCACTGGACGGCCTTGGGAACTCCAGAAAAGTGTTTGTCAAAGTCTTCCTGGTTTGAAAAGGAAGACTTAAATGCTGACTGAGGGCAGGGGCTGATCTGAGGCCTAGGAGGAGGCGGGGGCGGTCCCAGGGCTCATGAATCCCTGCCTGGAAGGCCCAGCCTCTTCTTACACTGATAGGAGAAGGGATCCCAGGTCCTAACAGGTATGAATGGAGAGGAGGGTCATGTGTATTACATGGCAGCCTTCAGCACGCACTCAGACGGGGGTGGGGGTACCACTCAGAGAGATATTGCCAGGAGGTCCCACCCAGACAGCTGAGGACATGTCCAGAGACATGCGTCAAATCAGAAACCAGCCCGAAGGGCCCTCAGCTACTTCACCAAGCTGGCTGCCACACCTGCCCAGGCAGGCAAGATGGCCTCAGATCCTACCTCCCACAAGGAGGGCTTCCTCCCCTCCCCCTCCATCGCCCCACCCCACCCCTCCCCTCCCCTCCCCTCCCAAATCCTCCCAGAACAAGGGCTCCTCTGGCAGCCCTCGCCAAAATACTCCCGTCCAAGCGGCCGGGCTGAGGAAGCTGAGGAACCCAAAGTGACTGAAAGTAACCCGGGTTACTGCTGCCTCAGGCTGGCTGCCTGCCATTGGCTGTGCCTCATGAGGAGATGTGGCAGCAGGGCTCCGCCCCCACCGGCTGTCAGGGAGGCGGGTACAAGGGCCCAGTCTCAGGGGCCAGGCTCCCTAGGAGCCCCAGCATCTTGCGCAGGTAAGGCAGGCTCTCCTGTCCCCTGGCCCCAAAGCCTGGATCAAAGGCCTCAACCTGGGCCTTCGCCAGGGGCTGGCGGGATTTTGGAGGGAGGGGGGCCTCGTGGGAAAGGAAGCTGTGTTGGGGGGGCAGGGACTGTGGGAAGAGCTTTGAAGGCCTTGAAGGCCGGAGACCAGGTATGGGCGCCCCTGGGGCAGGAAGGCGCCCACTTGAGCCTGGATGGGCCAGAGATGAAAGGGGTATGTCCTCCTCCCCCCCAACCACCAAGCAGGATGTCCTGGAGGGAACCAGAGCTCCGGCCTGTTCGCCTGTCCCTTGTGCCTGCCTTTGCCGTCTGATCTGTGGCACCACCTCCCCCAACCCTGCCTCACAGTCTGAAGCTGAGGAGTGTAGGCTTTGTATCAAAGGAAAAGGTTGTTCTCAGGGTCCAAGAAGCCAGAGGTTATGCACTCCCATTCTCGGTTTTATCTTCCACCCTTACCCCACCTCCAGGAGCTACTCTGCAGTGGTGCCCAGTTATATATTGCTTAAAATGTGTCAGGCACTGTTCTAAGCACGTTATATGCTGTGTGTATGTATTAGTCACTCGGTCATGTTCAACTCTTTGCAACCCCATGAACTGTAACTCACCAGGTTCCTCTGTCCATGGAATTCCCCAGGCAAGAATACTGGAGTGGGTTGCCATTCCCTTCTTCAGAGGCTCCTCCCAACCCAGGGATCAAACCCACATCTCCCACACTGCAGGCAGATTCTTTACCGTCTGAACCACCAGGGAAGCCAGGTACATTATATATTACAAAATTTAATTCTCACCACAACCCAGTGAGGAAGGCATAATTATTATCTCCACTGTGCAGATGAAGGAACTTGAGGCCGAGGTGTTAAATGTCTTGCCCAAGGTGGTACAGCTGTAAGTGGTCAAGGTGGTATTAAAACTGAGGCAGGCTGGCTCCACAGTGTAACCTTTCAACCACTATAGGAAGTGATGGAGTGGGAAAGGTTAGAATTCTAGTTTCATGGAAGGGACAGGACCTTGGGGAGGAATGGGGCCTGAGACAGGGGAATCTGCTCAGTCTAACAGCTGGACCAGCCTGAACTGGCAAGAGTTCCAGTGCCCATGACTGGGCCAGCTGAGGCCTTGCCGAGGCTTTTGCCACCATTCCTTCTTCTCACCTCCCAGTCTGTGACAAACGAGAGGGAAGGACCATGGGGTAGCAGACACACCAGAGGCCCCGCCTTCTACCGACCTGAAAGACCATCTTCTACTCACCAGGGCATGAGGCGGCCCAGGCGGGTCCAGGGAGATTTGCTAATGCAGAAGCCCACCAGGGGGTCTGTGATGGCATCCCAAGCTCGGCCCACGAATAGGATGATGGAAGCAGAGAAAGGATCCACCTGGGATGAGGAACAGGAAAAAGATGACGCCCTCTTCCTTTATCTGACGGGCAACCTCAACCCTCACTGATGGGCAAAAGCAGGGCTCCCTCCCCACTTCGGCCAGGCCATTAGAACCCTGTACCGCTCCTACCCAGGCCTCAAGCATCACTACTTGCCTTGTGAATAATGACAACAACAGTTCCCCAGCAGCAGTGGTACTATGTGTCTCCTGAGAAACTTTCCCAGATTCGCCCCCTTCTGTCCTCCCCTCCACTGCCCTTGAAAACTCTTCAATTAGAATGAATCCAGACTGCATTTCCTTGTCTCCCTCTCACAAGCCCCTAACCACTTGATGCCAGAACAAGCATTTGAGGGACTTCCCTATGGCCTAGTGGCTAAGACTCTACGCTCACAATTCAGGGGGCCCAGGTTTGACTCCTGAAGGGGGAATAAGATCCCACATGCTGCAACTAAATGTAACTAAGATGCAGCGCAGGCAAATAAAAGCAGAGATAGCATTTGCTGGGTCACCACAGTGGCCCTCAGTTTTCCCATCTGTATAATGGTGTTATGATCCCCGTCTTACAGGGTCGAGCTGTATCTTGGATGTGGAAAAAGGATTAAATAGAAAAAATGTTGAGAAGGTAGGCTGTCACTATCACTACCCATTAAAGTTATACTTCTGCCTCCAGAACTTCTCGGCTTATAGACAATATTTCTGGACTCTTCTTCATTCATCAAGGCTCTGCTATTACTATCACTCCAGGAAGATGGAGAGGACTTTCCTCATCTGACTTTTCTAACTTTTTACATTTTGACAGGGGGTTGGTCATATTTGTACTCCACTTAGGACCCAGGGCATGGGAGTCGCTTGAAAACTAGCTGCTTAAAGGGAGTCATTTGTCCTTTCTGGGGCTCAGGGATCCCCATCTGTAAGTGAATACCACTAAGATGCCTTGTTTGGAAAGTCCACTTTCCAAACTGGTGTGTTCACCCTGAGAGTCTTGGCAGTTTGGCCTCCCATTCTTGCAGCAGACAAGGTGAATTCTCAGGATGCCAGGCTGCTGGCTGAGGAGCCCTGTGACACCCTAAGTACCCTATGAGGGCCCCTCTGTCCACTTGCATGCCTCTGCTCCTTAGCTGAAGGTGGGATGCACCTCGTCCACAGGCCTGACAACATCCACCAACCCCTGAGCCAAGCCAGCTGACTGCAGTCCAGCTGGGGACATGGTGTGCCAGTCTCTTCTAAGAACATCACAGCAGGCTTTATTCTCTCACACCATTGCCTACCCCTCCAGGCTCTGTTGCTCTTGCCAGGCAAGGAGGAGTTGCCTGACCTTGCCAGCTAAGACTCCTGGGGCTGAGAGACTCCCCTTCTGGATACTCTCCAAAGCCTTACTTCTAATCCACTGTGACTCTGAGAGGCAGAAGTGTAGGGGTGCCTAGTCCCATTTCCCAGTTGAGGGAAAAAACCCTAGCCTAGAGTCCATAGTCTCTCCCACTTTGGGATGATGGAGGAGCCATAGGGAGTTCAGTTCACTCACCTGAGCTACATCCAACAGGTAGATCTGTAGGAAGAACCCCAGGGCACATCCTGTCACCTGGTAAGGGGCTCCTCCAACTGCATAGCAAAGTTTGTTGCAAATGGACAACTGCTTTTTCTTCTTTGGTTCCTTCTGGGAAGAGGAGAGAATGAAGAGACCCATGAGACTGGCCTCCATCCTAGAACTTTCCAGAGCCAGGACCATCCCTCTAACCAACTCAGCCAGGAAGGATAAGTCTGCCTTGCCCTGTTCCCACCCAGGGAGAGCTCACTTCTCACAAGAAAAGAGAGGTCTTCTCTGTGTCTAAAAATCTGGAAAAGGCAAATTCATACTGAGGAAGTAGCCCCTAAGCCACCTCACCCCAACCCCAGATCCTTACCAGTGTACCATCCCTTAATGACTCCTCCCAAGGCCTCAGTCATGTTTCTTTCCAAGTTGAAGGGGGAGTATGCTCCAGCAGTGAACCTGTCCCCACCTAGCACCAACTGCCACAACCTGAAAATCCTCTTGCTGCCAAAAGCTGCCTTAAGCCCAGGCCTGGCTCCCACCATGGTTCAGAGGGTAGAACCCACCTGCCTACTGGGTGAGAGCTCTAGAGATCTGTAAGGGCCCAGCCCAGTTGGCTGTAGGCACAGCTGTTCCTTCCATCTGTCCCAGAGCCTCCCTGGCCCCTGGAGGCAGCCAGACCTTCAGGCAAACCCAGGAGATGTCCTACCCTTCCTCTCCCTGCCCCCCTCTCCCAGAGCGCAGGGGATCTTGTTGTGGCGACTGGGGGATAGGGGGGCTGGGAAGGCCTCTAGGTGCTGGGTTGGGCACTCTCTGGGTGGGGCACTAGGGAGGTTAAGGTTGCCCAGGGAAAGTAGATTACTCATACATTGCAGCAGCATTAATTGCTTACCCAGGCTCCTTCCAAAGATCGGTTAATAAAATTAAAACGAAAAGGCAGTCACCTCCCAGGCAGATATATTGCCTGGGATCCCTCTCTGGGGAAGCCTGATGTCACTGGGTCCTTCATTACGTCCAGAGAGCTGGGAACGGGACCGAAAGTCAAGACAGGCAAAGCGCAGTGTACAGCGCGACCCGATACCTCCACTCACAGAGAGCCTACCGGATGCGGTTCCTTTAAGAGCAGAGCTCTTGTTTTATGAATGAACTTGATCGGCCCTCTCCGCAGAGTTGAGAAGCTAGCGTAGGATGTGGGGGTGGGGAGTAGGCGGATGAGAGATGGGGGACCAAGGTAGTTTCCCAGATTTCTGGGGTCTCCCTGCCGGCTAGGGCAGCAAACTTTAGCGGCTGATCACAGAGGAACGGAAAGCTGCTAGGCAGAGCCGGGCACCACGTGGAGCTCCCAGTAAGGCTGCTCTCCAGAAATGCCCAGAGCTGGGGTGGGCAAAGGGCGGGGGCAAAGGGAGGAAAACTCAAGGGGTGCCTACAAACCTTTTCCATCACTCCCCGACTCCAGGGCACCCCCAGGACTCTCTCCTGCCTCGGTTCTTCTGTTTCTGGCTTAGCCCAATGTGTCCCAGAACCAGGCTTATCCCGCGACGCCCCCATCTCATCCTGGCCCCCCATCCCAGACCCTCCACCTGGGGTTGCGGGGACCTCACCTTCACCTGGACCGGGCGTTCACCGGCTTGGAGGATGCCGGTGGGCAGAAGTCCCGCGGCGGAGCCGCTCTCGGCGCCCTCTCCTTTGGCCATGACCCGCGGGCCACGCCGCCCGGGGACCGGGAGGCCGGGATGCTCCTCTGCTCCGCGGGCCTCCGCTCCGCCCGGGCTCGCGTTGTAGTTGTAGCCGCCGCCGCCACTTCGGTCGCCGCACACTAGTTAACCCCGCAGGCGGCTGGGCGAAGCACTCACTCCCCTGCACGCCCCCCGCGCCTCTTAAAGGTTCGCCCAGCCCTCTCTGATCTGGCCAATCCTGGAGCTTTGCTACCCCGCCTCCAGCCAATCCTGGAGCCCGCCGGTCCTCCCGCCTGCCCAAACCACCCGGCAGCTAGCTGGTGCCATCCAGCCACGTTCTCTAGTCCGGAACCCGTATCCGGCTGCGCGTGCTCCGCGCAACCTCGGGGGAAGGCTTGGAGACCCACCTGACGCGCGCGAGGAAACTGAAGACCAAGGCTAAAAGTGACCTGCCCAGGGACCCCCGGAGTGAGTTCTCCCGGAGCCAGATCTACACCTCATGACTTCGGGCCCGCAGGTCCAGGAAAAGTAGGGGCTCCAAAGCCCACTGCCCCCCTTTAACGTCTGGAGTCAAATCGAGTCTCCTGCTCTAAACCTGGAGTATGTAGAGCTGGCACTTTCCTAACCGACGCCCCTCTCTTTCCCCAAGATGGACTATTTCTTCTTACGGACAGTGGCATCTTTGGGGCCCTCATGATGGAGAGAAAGGCAAAGCGAGGTAACGAGGCAGGCAGAGGCAACGCGTCGCCTCGGGCAGAAAGCCCCCAGTTTGTGGAAGGGAGTCGAGACCACAGCCATTAGCACACAATGATAGTAACAGCAGCATTTTATGGTGAATTTCCTCCAGGCTTCACACGATCTCCTTCAGCCCTTAAACCACCCTGTGAGGGTGGTACTATTATTATCTCCATTTTACAACTCAAGGGAGGAAAACTCAGAGAAATGAAACAGCTGTTAAGTGGTAGAGCCAGGGCTAGAAGGTTTTGCCCCATTTTGAAGCCTTCCCTCTTCATAGCACCGCGCTATCCCTCTCAGCAAAAATGAGAAGGCTGAACCTGTCTCCCCAAGAAGCCCTGGGAGATAGGAAGCCCTGAGTTGAAACAGTCAAGGAAAAATTTGAAAGAGTGCTGAATAGTCTGCTCCTTGAAAGAAGGTGGGAGGGGAATTCCCTGGCGGTTCAGTGGTTAGAACTCTGAGGGCACTTGGTCAATGATGGAGAATTAAGATCCTGCAAAGCCTTGGGGTCTGGCCAAAAGAAAAAGAAAGAGAGAAGATGGGAGGCCAGACAGATGTCAGAAAACAGTCTTTTACCACTCGTGTGTCCCTTGTGTCACCGTCACTCCTGGCTTCCCAGACACTCAAGAGGCCGGGAGGGGGCCAGATGGCACCGACCCGTGAAGTGATTGCTCAAAGGCCACTCAGTCCTGTGCCTATGGTTGCTGTGTCAGGCTCCTTTTTTCTTTCATAAAATCTTATTGCCAGGAGGAGAGATAAGGTCTCGTGGCCCCATGATGGCCACACCAAGCTTCCTCATCAGCCCTAGAAAATCCTCATCTTGGCACACAGATCTTGGCCACTGCTGAGAGCCAAGGTGAGGCAGCTGAATTGGTGCAAAGGGCCTGGACTGGCCCCCATGGCTGTGCCATGAGCTGTGTGACACTCTTCTGTCTCTGCCCTTCTCTGGGCTTGAGTCCACAGCCCTAACACCCTCAGCCCTACGGGATTACACTGCATCAGAAGTGATTTAGACTCCAGTCAAACCATGAGCTCTCGCAAGGTGAGAATCACATCTTTTTCACTCCTGTATCCCCACTGACTAGCTGGGGGCCTGATTCGTAGTAGGAACCTAAATATGTGTTCAGTGATGCCTGCTCAGTCTCCCTGATGTATAAGCACGGGGGAGCCCATTCAGAAAAGCCCCAGGTTCATCCATTTACTAGCTGTGTGGTTGATCCTGGGCAATCCAGTTAACTGTCCTACATATATAAGGTAGAGATATTAAGTGACTACCTGTTTTGAGTATGAAACCAGAAAATGCAGGGGGGAAGTGCTTAGCACAAATGCCTGGGAGCCGAGGCCGGGCTGGTCCCCCCTCTTGGCCCGATTCCAGTCTGAAAGTGTAGCAGTGTAAGATTCCAGATATGGCCTGACCAAGCCAGAACAATAGGCCTATTATTTCCCACAGTCTGGACACGACACATTGTTAATGCAGCCTAAGACTGCTGGGCTTCGGAGTCTTTCTCTCCCATGACTAGTTCCCATCAGGTTGTGGTCAATTAAATTATTCAGATCCTTTTCACTGGAGCTGGGGTCAAGTCAGGTCTCTCCCGGACCCTCTGCTTTGTATAGTGTCTCCCCCTTCATGAAGCTCACAGAATGACAGTGTCTTCTTGCTTATTTCAGCCTTTTGAAATTTGTTTTCAGTGCTGGTTCTATTGCCTCCTGTTTCCTCTCCATCTCGGTTTATTTTTCTGGTTTTATTTTGTTTTGTTTTTAATTTTGGCTGCACCATGTGGCATGCAGGACCCTAGTTCCCCTGTCAGGAATCGAACTTGTGCCCCCTACATTGGAAGGTGGAATCCCAGCCACTGGACCAATGGAGGAAGTCCTACTCCCTCTCTAATTTTAGATCCAGGCTGCTCCTTTCCACTTCAACTACACCATCCAGTCTGTTGATCAGGACAGAGTCCCACAATGCTCCACTAGAGACACCCTTCACCACTGACTATATTAGGGCCCTGCTATTATACAACAGCTCCCAATTATTGCTAGGCAAGCATTGGGCTAAATGCTTTACGTATATACCATCTCATTTCCTCACAACATCAGTGGGTAGGTGATGAATCTGAGGCTGAGACAGGGAAAGCAGGGACCAGTTTTACATGCCCAGAGTCAAACGCCTTTTTCTGACCATGTGCTTGGCTGTAAATTTGTCACTTAGAAATGTTGTCCTCCGGCTGCACATAGTCCTGACCACGTGCCTCCATGGCCATCTTGGCCACTCTCACTCCTGCCCTCTTTCCCCCTCACCACCAGGCCTGGAGCCCAAGGGGCTTTGCTGAGGCTCCAGTTCAACGTGGGCAAAAGGCAAGCTTATCAGCTCCATTAGCCTCAGGAACCTGGAGCAGAGACCTGGACCCTTCCTTCACAGCAACATTCTTTTCATCTAGGATAGCAATGAGAACAAGGGCTTCTCCCTGAGGAGCAGAAAGGCAGCTCCCCACTCAGTGGTGAAACTACCCTTGTGGCCATCCTTGACCTTTTCTAGATGTAGCCTAGTCTCACAGCCAAGGGCAAATACATTTCAGAGCTCCCCTTGTTGCTTCCACTTGTCTGTGCCCTCACAGTGCGCCATGCCCAGCCTGAAGGGCTTTTTCATGCCCTAGTGTACTCCCCTGAGGGCCTGTGGGGAAGGAGACTGGGTCCCCTGAGCTTCTTTGGAGACAGAGGAGCAAAGATTCGAAGGACAGATCACTGGCTTCATAGCCTATCCTACCATACAGTTTGTGCATATGTACGAGCTCAGTCACTCAGTTCTCTCGGACTCTTTGGCAGCCCCATAGACTAACCTGCTGGGTTCCTCTGTGAGATTTTCCAGGCAAGTATACTGGAGTGAGTTGCCATTTCCTTCTCCAGGGGATCTTTCTGACCATACAGTTTACTCCTGGGCAAATTACAAAATCTCTTTGAGCCTCACTTTCCTCACCTGTCAAATGAGGATAATAATTCTGTATATCTCACAGTGTAGTCATGAGCATTAAGTAGGGTCCATAGAACAGTGCTTGGCCTTTAGTAAGAACTTAAGCAGAATTCCCTGGTGGTTCAGTGGTTAAGAACCCACCTGCTAAAGTAGGGGACATAGGTTCAATTCCTGATCCGGGAAGATTCCACATGCTGTGGAACAACTGAACCTGTGTGCCACAACTGCTGAGCTACACGCTGCAACTACTGAAATCCACATGCCCTCAAGCACATGCTCCATGACAAGAGGAGCCACTGCAATGAGAAGCCCTCTCCCCACAACTAGAGAAAGGCCCTGTGCAACAACAAAGGCCCAGCATGGCCAAAAACTACATAAATAAATTTTTAAAAAACATTTAAATGCCCCAGAGAGCTTCTTAACTCTGTTCAATAAATAAATAAATAAAAACACAGAGTGTGGGTTGCCTTTTAAAAATATTTGTCATCATTATCAGTATCACCACAGTCACTATCATCGGTAGTATAGATTAGTGTGGTGAAACCACACCAAATAACACCATTTAAGTCAGAGGGGAGAAAATTTGATTTAAATGGCTAGGGGCTAGATTTATATCTGGTGATTCAAGATGGTTTTTCTAACCCAGTGGGGTGCTGCCAGGACAGGCTAAGAGATTGTTGCTAAGTTAAGGTGTTTTCAGGTACCAGTGTTGTCAAGTGGAATAGCAATCTGTTATCCTGTGGTAAGATCTCTTTAGTCCTTAAATGGTGGATCTACCACCCTGACTTCTGGAAAAAAGGAGCCCAGCCCATGATTTAAAACATACTTATCTCAACTTGTGCGTTCCTGCTTAGTCACTCAGTCATGCCTTTATTCTTGCAACCCCATGGACTGTAGCTGACCAGGCTCCTCTGTTCATGGAATCTCCAGGCAAGAATATTGGAATGGGTAGCCATTCCTTCCTCCAGGGGATCTTTCTGACCCAGGGATTGAACCTGGGTCTTCTGCATTGCAGGCAGATTCTTTAATGTCTGAGCTACTAGGGAAGCCCACACTTATCTCAAGAGCCACTGGTAAGTTTATACCTTGGTTGGTGCTTATGGCAGAAAGCAAAGAGGAACTAAAGAGCCTCTTGATGAAAGTGAAAGAGGAGAGTGGAAAAGTTGGCTTAAAACTCAACATTCAAAAAACAAAGATCATGACATCCAGTCCCATCACTTCATGGCAAATAGATTGGGAAATGATGGAAACAGTGAGAGACTTTATTTTCTTGGGCTCCAAAATCACTGCAGATGGTGACTGCAGCCACTTTTAATTTCACACTGGTGAAATTAAAAGATGCTTCCTCCTTGGAAGAACAGCTATGACAAATCTAAACAACATATTAAAAAGCAGACAATACTTTGCCAACAAAGTTCCATCTAGTCAAAAGAAAGAAAAGTGAAGTCGCTTAGTTGTGTCCGACTCTTTGTGACCCCATGGACTGTAGCCCACCAGGCTCCTCCATCCATGGAATTTTCCAGGCAAGAGTACTGGAGTGGGTTGCCATTTCCTTTTCCAGGGGATCTTCCCGACCCAGGGATCAAACCTGGGTCTCCTGCATTGCAAGCAAACACTTTACCATCTGAGCCATGGTTTTTCCATGTAGTCATGTATGGATGCAAGAGTTGGACCATAAAGAAGGCTGAGCACTGAAGAATTGATGCTTTTGAACTGTGGTGTTGGAGAAGACTCTTGAGAGTCCCTTGGACAGCAAGGAGATCAAACCAGTCAATCCTAAAGGAAATCAGTCCTGAAAATAATTGGAAGGACTGATGCTGAAGCGGAAACTCCAATACTTTGGCCAGCTATTGCGAAGGGCTGACTCATTTGAAAAGACCGTGATGTTAGGAAAGATTGAAGGCAGGAGGAGAAGGGGACGACAGAGGACAAGATGTTTGGATGGCATCACTGACTCAATGGACATGAGTTTGAGCAAGCTCCAGAAGTTGGTGATGGACAGGAAGCCTGGTGTGCTGCAGTTCATGGGGTTGCAAAGAGTCGGACACAGCTGAGCTGAACTGGATAGTGGTGGTCTGAGGCCTGAGGCCAGGAAATGGCTGGGCAAGCATTGGAGTAGCCTGAGGCTATTCTGCACCCAGTCCTTTTGTTTTCCCTGTGGGGAGATGAAAGGGCAGAAAGTAGAAAGGAGAGGCTCTTGAGAGTCACAAGAGAAACTCTTCCTTTAGAAAGTAGCTAAGAGCTCTTCAAGTCATCTGAGGCTACCAGTTGTGAAGTAGAATATCTCTTGCCATATCAATAAACAAGGATGTAATAGCCATCAGCGATTTCAGGCCTCCAGATGTGAATAAGGGCTCCCAAAGGGAAAACAAAGCCTGAGATTCAGCAGATGCTGCCACCGCACTCCCCCCGGCCCCCGCCCCCGCCCCATGATTGCTGAGGAGCTAGGGGATGGGGGGAGTAAGAAATCAAAAAAAACAGGATGTGGGCCCCAGATACTTGAGATGTGTATGAATGAAATGACTTTAATAATCCCAGACTCTCGCATCTTCCCATACATAGAAGAGTGCTAATTTCCTTAACTTGAGATATCTAGTTTTCCTTAATTAACAGTAACCTTTGATGTTCAGACTGCCTGCCCTGCTTCATTACGAAGTTCTATATATCCTGACTCCTTCCCCCCAGCTCCTTGGAGAAGTTTCTCAGGACTACCAGAGACGCTGCCTTCCAGGCTTGAAGTCATAACGTTCTCACCAAATAAAACACGTTCTGCTTTCAGGTTGTGACTATATTTTTTAGTAGACAGTTTTGGCAACCAACATGAAGGGACCCAGAGCAGATTCCTTCTCCTCCACCTGAGCTCTATGGGAATCTGGAGGCTTGGTAACAGCAGAAGCCCCTTGTGCCCATCCATCTCCTTGGGAGTTCAGACGGATTTGATTGAGTCTCTTCTGGTTCTAGGATCTCTCATATTGGTTGAAGATCCTGAGTTTTATTTGGTGGGGTATAGCAGGTCCTTGCCCCCCCTCACTTGAAAGTTCCTGGTGGGGGAGGCACCCAGTTGAAAAACACTGGGGCCCACCCACAGTTTAGATACTGAGTGGGGCTTGGTTGAAAAATACCGAGGAACACCCCCTTCCCAGTTGTAAGACAATGAAAGGGGTTGGTTAACAGACACCAGGGAAATACCCATCCAGTTAGAAGATACCTTGAAATACCCACCGAGGAATCCTTGGGTCTTTGTTGAAAGACACTGAGGTTGCTACGTTGTAGGAGGCTGAGCAGTCTGTGCTGAGTAGTTAGGTAAGCGCCTAATCTGACTCTTTTCCTCAGTTTGGCTGCCTTAATAGAATTTGTCGGGATAAAAGTGAAGATATTCCATGAAAGCTTTACTCTGAGGAAAAGGAACAAAGCTCCCAGCCAGTTACAGTTTTCTCAGGTGACTGAGAAATTTATGGGGGTGGTAAAGGCTGAGTCCTCATACTGAGCAGTGGTCCCATAGAGAAATCTTCTCATTAATTAAAAAAATTGCTCACCTGGAAGAAGCAAATAAGAACTGAACATTCAGCAACTCAAGCACCTATGGTGGTCTTAGACTGCCAGAGATAGACTCTGAGACACATAAGATGAGCTAAAACGACTCTGGGGTACTCTGGGAGGAGTTACGCTCACAAGTAGCACACAGGCGCACCACATGACTTCGCTAGGAAATTTTTATCCCTGACAAATTCAAGTTAAAATGGGAAATAGAATTTCTCAAAAGCAAAACAAAGGGCATCAGAAAGTCAACCTCTGACTAACACCCCAGCCAGATTCATAAGGAGCTCATACTTGCAAATACCTAGTTAATTGGAGAAATTATACTTTAATTGGAGAAATTATACTGAAGGAAATCTTACCTAAAAATTGAGGGGGTCTTTATTTTGTATGCAAAGTTAAAAACTGGCTTAGTAAAACTTTAAACAAAGGGAAACTGACATTTCTCTGTGTCTTCGAGTTGTAAATGTTTCTACCTGATATTCCTAGGTTCTTCTGTGTTCCTGGGTTAATTTGTGTTTGCCCTATTTCTTGTTGTTCAGTCACTTAGTTGTGTCCGACTCTTTGCGATCCCATGGTCGACAGCACACCAGGTTTTCCTGTCCTTCACTATCTCCAGGAGTTTGCTCAAACTCATGTCCATTAAATGGTTGATGCCATCCAACCATTTTATCCCCTGTCATTCCCTTCTCCTGCCTGCAATCCTTGCCAGCACCAGGGTCTTTTCAAACGAGTTGGCTCTTCACATCAGGTGGCCAAAGTATTGGAGCTTCAGCCTCAACATCAGTCCTTCCAATGAATATTTAGGGTTAATTTCCTTTAGGATTGACTGGTTTGATCTCCTTGCAGTCCAAGGAACTCTCAAGAATCTTCTCCAGCACCACAGTTCAAAAGCATTAAATCTTTGGTGCTCAGCTTTCTTTATTATCCAACTCTCACATCCATACATGACTACTGGAAAAACCATAGCTTTGACTAGATAGACATTTGTCTCTGCTTTTTAATATGCTGTAGAGGTTTGTCAAAGCTTAAGAAGCAAATGTCTTTTAATTTCACAGCTGCAGTCACCATCAGCAGTGATTTTTGGAGCCCAAGGAAATAAAGTCTGTTTGCATTGTTTCCTCTTCTATTTGCCATGAAGTGATGAGACCAGATGTTTTTGAATGTTTTTTGAATGTTTGAATGTTTGAATGTTTTTGAATGTTGGGTTTTAAGCCAACTTTTTCACTTCCCTCTTTTACTTTCATCAAGAGGCTCTTTAGTTCCTCTTCACTTTTTGCCAGTAGGGTGGTGTCATTTGCATGTCCGAGATTATTGATATTTCTCTTGGCAACCTTCAATCCAGCTTGAACTTCATCCATCCTGGCATTTTGCACAATGTACTCTGCATAGAAGTTAAATAAGCAGAGTGACAATATACAGCCTTGATGTAATGATAACTAAAGTTAAAGGTATAGAAATTGGTGGCAGAATTTAGATAAAAGTATTATAAAATTGTTATATTTAGATGGCATTTATATATGAAGGCTTCCCTTGTGGCTCAGCTGGTAAAGAATCCACCTGCAATGCAGCAGACCTGGGTTCGACTCCTGGGTTGAGAAGATCCCCTGCAGAAGGAAAAGGCTACCCACTCCAGTAATCTGGCCTGGAAAATTCTATGGATTGTATAGTCCATGGGATCGCGAAGAGTTGGACACAACTGAGCGACTTTCACTTTCACTTACTTTATATATGATGGTCATACCTCTTATTTATTTTAATTGTGGGATAGACAAGGCATATAGATTGCCACTAAAGAAGTATTAACTAAATGTACTGAGGAAACCAATAGAGTTACAAAATAAGTAAAAATGGGAATTAACATGCAAGGGCTAATAAAAATAAAAATAGTGATTTTGCTGTGGTTTAATTCATAAACACAGAAAGGTATTTTGCTGAATGCCTTATACAAACCTTTGAAGACATGATACATTAAACTTTAAAGTTAGAAAACTAAGCAACTGTCTTTGTCTTGCAAATGTCTAAAAACCAGAATATGAGTACACGCCACAAGGACCTGACACTGAGCCCGGTTAAGCAAGCAAGAGCTAAAACCAAAGGAAAGAAATGGCAATTTTAGATTTGAACTGTTGAAACTATTCCCTCAGCCAAACCTTACAGACAGTAAGCCTTTATCATCTGAGAAAACAACTTTTGTGTATTCCAACTGTTTGTTAACTAGTATGTTTATATTGTAATCTTGATTCTTAGCTAAGCTTTTTTTTTTTCTTAGCTAAGCTTTTAAATGAAGCCATGAGATCCCTAGTTTGTCTATTCATGTCTGTGTACACATTATACATATAAGATATCTCTACTTTTAAAAAGTATTATTAGAATTGGATTTATTTTTTTTTTTTAGAATTGGATTTATAAAGAGCTCTATTTAATTTTAATAAAAAGAACTTGCATTTAAAAGAAACTGACCAAGATGACTTTCAGGTTCATGTTAACTAGGAAATATTCAATAGTAAGTTGACTCCTGATATTAATGTTTAAGTTTGTTGATCTAGTTAATATAGACATGTCATTAACAGTCATCGAAATTGAGTATAATACTGTATCATACCTATGCTTAATAAATAAGACCTTACTAGATCTCTTGAAAGAAAAATAACTTGAAATGATGTAACTTTAAGATAAATCTAAATGAGATAAGGACTCTAGGGTAAATTCTTTTTATATTTTAGAACTATTTAAAAATGATCTTTCCAACAAAAATAAAAGAAAAAACCAAACAAAAAAATGATCTTTCCAGATACTAGGTAACTTAAAATTCTAGAGCTATTGCCAATTTAAGCTAAGTGATGAAAATTTATTGAATATCTAAAAGATCCTGAGATAGCAGTTGTTCTCTATAAGAACATAAATGTTTTTAGAAATTATCACCGGTGTTTATGCTCACCAGTCTATAGAATGCCAAGGTAAGACAGTTCATACTTACTTACTTCTTAGTTTTACTAAAATTAAGGTTTTAAAAGTCAAGGATTCTCAGTTCTAATGAGGTGGATGAAACTGGAGCCTATTATACAGAGTAAAGTAAGTCAGAAAGAAAAACACCCAAAAAAAAGAAAGAAAGAAAGAAAGAAAAACACCAATACAGTATATTAACGCATATATATGGAATTTAGAAAGATGGTAACGATGCCCCTATATGCGAGACAGCAAAAGAGACACATATGTAAAGAACAGACTTTTGGACTCTGTGGGAGAAGGCGAAGGTGGGATGATTTAGGAAAATAGTATTGAAACATGTATATTACCATATGTGAAATAGATCGCCAGTCCAGGTTCGATGCATGAGACAGGGTGCTCAGGGCTGGTGCACTGGGATGACCCTGAGGGATGGGATGGGGAGGGAGGTGGGAGGGGGGTTCAGGATGGGGAACACATGTATACCTATGGCTGATTCATGTCAATGTATGGCAAAAACATACATACACTACAATATTGTAAAGTAATTAGTCTCAAATTAAAATAAATTAATTAATAAAAAAAAAAGTCAAGCATTCTAATTTACCACTAGCACCACCGGGGCCTTCCCAGGCGGTGCTAGTGGTAAAGAACCTCCCTACCAATGCAAGAGATATAACAGACTCAGTTTGATCCCTGGGTCAGGAAGATCCCTTGGAGGAGGAAATGGCAACCCACTTCAGTATTCTTGCCTGGAGAATCCCGTGGACAGAAGAGCCTTGCAGGCTACAGGCCATAGAGTCACAAAGAGTCGGACACGAAGGAAGCGACTTAGCCCAGCCCAGCACAAAAGCTGAGGGTTCTGATTTAAACATGTGATTTAAGCTATTAGGTAGGAACAATACAGTACTACAATAATACAAACTTCTCAACATACAGTAAGAAATAGAATATATGTTTTCAATAAAAAAGGCATGAGAAATGGAATTACACTTTGGGGAGGGAAAAGAAAGAATGAGCTGGTTGATTTTATTTAAATGGAAAATGAGAGACTGAATACAGAAGTGATGAGAGACTGTGGAAAGAAATCCTGAGGAAAAAGGTTTGTACATAGTCAGGATTGACTGAGTTTGAATTGAAGTTAACTAAATGAATGAATGTACTTTGTTAAGTGAGTTAGTGCAGGACTGGAATTTGACTTCTCTCTGTTAAAAGTGGTTCTTTTTTACTACAAATTGTGTGAGTTTCTGTGCCCTTAAGTGATCTATATTTGTTTTCCTTTAATTATTTTATTATTTTGGTTGAATAAGTATTCTTTCAGTGACCTATGATCCTGTATTTTAAAGCCTTTTTGATATATCTAACAAACTTCCCAAATATAAAAATCTAACTAAGCTTGTCAGCCTCCAGCTGACTCTGGGATGGATGCTTTGGGAAAAAAAAAATCTGTAAGACAAGTCAGAGACACCTCAGAGACAAATGTTAAACTAAATTTATTTAGTATTTCTAATTGAAAAATATTATCAAGTGACAAAAAGTGAACTTTAGGTTATAATATATGGATAAATATCACTAATACAGATATTCCAAAATTTATATGAAATCCCTAACATCTGATATGTCCTGATATAATTTTATCAGTCATAATTCTAGAGATTATACAAGTGTTTTATGTTACAGAAATATCCAAATTTCCTAATTGCATTGTATTCAAATCTTATACCACGCTATTTTAAGTTTTGTCCTTTATAGATTATAATTTTACACTGCTTTTACAAAATGAAGATTTTCAAGAAGACTCATAAAAAGAACTTTTAAACAATGGTGTTTCCCATAGCCTTAATGCCACTGAACTGGATAACAAAATGACAGATTCTAATGGAAACCTGATTACTTAAGGCAGGTCAACAGGAATCAGTTACATGAGACTGAATGAACTGATAAATATGATTTATAACCTTGACTTTACAAAATATGCTAACTTAAACCTGTTTCCCAGGTAACCTTTTTTCTCTTATACTGTGATCTACAACAGGTTGCTAAAAAATGCCTTGTAAATGGGGATGAGCTATTTGTCTTTTTCTCTCTGCCTGATCCTGCCAAGATTTGGCTTTCCACCTGGCTTTCTTATAAACCTGATGGTAATTGCAACTAGATTACAACTAGTTACGTTAATCATTGCTTCAATTTGTTCCTTGTTTCCAAATTGTTTGTGCTTTTGTCTGTTACACTATGACTTTGTCAAGGTTACTAGCTACATTACTTATGTCTATTTTAAAAGATTGTTGTCTCACAGCCTGCAGCCAGGCCTCCAACAAATGTAATGGTGACTAGGTGACAAGGCAATTGATCAAAAAAATATCATTGTGTATGCCATCAATAATTGTAATAGTGTAATTCTAGGTGTGGGAAGAAGCAACAAAGGAAATCCTAATAGGTTAAATCCTTGATCCGAATAGATTAGAAGATAAGAGGGCCCAGAGAATATTTTATTATTTATCAATGAGCCTAATCTGGAAATACCAAAGAATGTTCAAACTACCGCACAATTGCATTCATCTCACACGCTAGTAAAGTAATGCTCAAAATTCTCCAAGCCAGCCTTCAGCAATACGTATAACTGTGAACTTCCAGATGTTCAAGCTGGTTTTAGAAAAGGCAGAGCAACCAGAGATCAAATTGCCAACATCCGATGGATCATCGAAAAAGCAACAGAGTTCCAGAAAAACATCTATTTCTGCTTTATTGACTATGCCAAAGCTTTTGACTGTGTGGATCACCATAAACTGGATAATTCTTAAAGAGTTGGGAATACTAGACCACCCGACCTGCCTCTTGAGAAATCTATATGCAGGTCAGGAAGAAACAGTTAGAACTGGACGTGGAAAAACACATTGGTTCCAAATAGGAAAAGGAGTACATCAAGGCTGTATACTGTCGCCCTGCTTATTTAACGTCTATGCAGAGTACATCATGAGAAACTCTGGGCTGGATGAAGCACAAGCTGGAATCAAGATTGCCGGGAGAAGTAGCAATAACCTCAGATATGCAGACGACACCACCCTTATGGTAGAAAGCAAAGAGGAACTAAAGAGCCTCTTGATGAAAGTAAAAGAGGAAAGTGAAAAGGTTGGCTTAAAGCTCAACATTCAGAAAACTAAGACCATGGCATCTGACCCCATCACTTCATGGCAAACAGATGGGGAAACAGTGGAAACAGTGGCTGACTTTATTTTTCTGGGCTCCAAAATCACTGCAGATGGTGATTGCAGCCATGAAATTAAAAGACGCTTACTCCTTGAAAGGAAAGTTATGACCAACCTGGACAGCATATTAAAAAGCAGAGACATTACTTTGCCAACAAAGTTCTGTCTAGTCAAAGCTATGGTTTTTCCAGTAGTCATGTATGGATGTGAGAGTTGGACTGTGAAGAAAGCTGAGCACTGAAGAATTGATGCTTTTGAACTGTGGTGTTGGAGAAGACTCTTGAGAGTCCCTTGGACTGTAAGGAGATCCAACCAATCCATCCTAAAGGAAATCAGTCCTGAATATTCATTGAAAGGACTGATGTTGAGGCTGAAGCTCCAATACTTTGGCCACCTGATGTGAAGAGCTGACTCATTTGAAAAGCCCCTGATGTTGGGAAAGATTGAAGGCAGGAGGAGAAAGGGACGACAGAGGATGAGATGGTTGGATGGCATCACCGACTCAATGGACATGAGTTTGAGTAAACTCCAGGAGTTGGTGATGGACAGGAAGGCCTGGCATGCTGCAGTCCACGGGTTTGCAAAGAGTTGGACATGACTGAGCAACTGAACTGAACTGAATCTGGAAATTAACACCTGGAGTGATATATCAACAAGAACTATTGCCTGATCTGGGATGAGCTTCCTAGTGCCATGGGACAAAAAAAAAATGGTCATGAAACATCTCCCAAATATGGTCGAATTTATGACCATGGTGAGAGACTGAAATAGAATATCTCCTTCCATATCAATAAACAAGGATGTAACAGTTGTCAGTGATTTGGGGCCTCCAAATGTGAATAAGGGCTCCTGAAAGGGAAAACAAGGCTTGAGATACAGCAGATGCCGCCCCAACCCCCACCCATGGTGATTGCTGAGGAGATGGGTAGAGGGGGGAGGGTAGTGAGAAATAAAAAGAAAAAAAACAGGATGGTAGCCCCAGATGGCTCAGACGTATATGAAAGGAATGACTTCAATAATCCTAGGCTCTTGCATCTTCCCAAACATTGGAGAAAGCTAAATTCCTTGAGATATCAGATTTTCCTTAATTAACAGCAATCTTTGCTGTTCAGACTGCCTGCCCTCCTTTGTTACAAACTTCTATATATCCTGACTCCTCCTCCAGCATCTCAGAGCAGTTTCTCGGGGCTACTGGAAATGCGGTCTCCCAGGCTTGAGGTCCTAACATTCCCACTGAATAAAACACCCTACTTTCAGGTTGTGACTGTATTTTTTAGTCAACAATATTCCTGTTGACTGGGCAACTGGATGTTGGTTGGGCAACTGAAGGACAGGAGAGGCTTCAAGGCTGATCCTCCAACTCAGGGCTGATTTCAAAGGCTATAGACCATTCCACAGGGAGGCTTCCTATCCTGGGCTTCAGTATTTGGCTGGGTGATGGGCCTAAGTTCTGAGCCTCAGTTGGGGCTGAGGGGCATGAAGAGTACCCAGAGGTTTCTTGAGACACCTGGTATACCCTTCCTTACCTAGTACCTCTGCATCTTCTCATCCTCAACTCCCCCTTGTTCAAGGTCGTCTCCAGAAAAGAAAGACAGCCCTACTCCCCAGGAAGATTGACTGCTGAGGTGATGATATAAGAATGATGGAGTGGAAGAAGCTGGGTAGGTCATCCTTGGCTCAGAAAGCCACACCATCTGAGGTCATGCCACAGCTCTGAGGGAGCCCCATTGGTTGGACCAGCCTACCAGGTAGCCATCAAGCATACAAGATCAGGTGAGGTGTCCTCTGGGCAAGAGCTCAGAGACTAATCTCAGAAGAAGGGGTGGAGACTGAAGCTTTTACTGGCTAAAAGACTCTTTTACTGGCTAGCCAGGCCTCTGCCCTCCTTCTCCTCATGCTCATACCATATTCCTGCATACCTTGTTCTGCTGGCCTTCATCCTCTCAGAGCTGGAAGTTTTCGAATTAAGTAACTTGCTGGACTCAGACCAACGTGGCAGAAGCAGAACATGCCTTGGGCAACTCTGAAGTTCCACCTCCCATCTGGGCCTCCTTTTACCTATGTGCACAAAAAGTGTTCTGGACAGCCCAACACCATGTAATGGCTGCTTCCATTTCCACTGTGGCATGCAGAGACCTCCAGTTTAGGTTGGCTACCTTCAGACACAATGGTAACCCTGTGATCTCATGTGATCAAATAGTGATGAGGAGCAAGAGATAAGCTTAGCTGAGGCCCTTAGAGAGTGGCCTAGAGGCAGGATCATCACGGTTTGAGTCTATTGAATAGTTCTGTCTCTAGCCAACTCTGTGACTTTGAGGTCAGTTAAGTTTTCCAAGCCTCACTCATCTGATCTGTAATTTATCTGATCATAGTGTTACAGGATCAGGTGAGACAATGTACACGTACAAAACAAACCTTAGAGTTGGCTCTCAACAAATGTTCATTTCTTTCTTTTGATCCCTCTGATTGGCAGGATGTCTTTGATTAATAGACAGTGGAAAAACACTTTCTGATCTGGGTTTAAAACTTAAAAGTTAAAGGCCTTAAATTTAAAAAAAAAAAAAAGATACTTGGGGGAAGCTGTAAAGGTGGACTTGTCAGTACATTCACTGAGACTCTTTGGTGACTCAGCAACACAGGGGTGAATAAAGCATGGATAATCTCATCCTTTGAGGAAGTAACGTCTAACCATGGAGACAAATATAAGCAGATTAATTTATGAAATGATATGGCAAAGGCCTAAAAGAGATCTGAATACACATTTGAGAACACTAGATTTTGGGGGGGACAGGCGGGGATGGAAGTCTGAGAAGGCTTCACAGAAGAGGTGGCAATGGAACCAAACCCTACAGGATGAGTAAGAGTTCCTGAGACGGGCAAGGACATGCCAGGCAAAGGGAACACCTCAAACTTGGAAGTGTGGTGAAGGATGGTGGGAGCAGAAGCTCTGAGCAGCTTGGGCTGGCTGAGCATTCACAGGCTGGGGAACTGGTAAGCCCTGAGGCTGAGAAGATGGAAGGAAGACTTGTATCCTCATCCCAAAGACAGTGAGGAACCATTCAAAAGAGCCTTAGGGGCTTCCCTGGTGGTCCAGTGGTTGACAGTCCCCTTGCAATGCAGGGGATGCAGGTTCGAACCCTGGTTGGGGAACTAAGATCCCACCTGTAGTGTAACTAAGCTTGTGTGCCACAACTACTGAGGCCACGTGCTCCAGAGCCCATGCACCACAACTAGAGAGCCCGTGTGCCCCAAGGAAAGATCTTGCACCTGCAACTAAGACCCAATGCGGCAAATTAATTAACTGATTAAAATATTTTAAAAAATATTCCAAGCAGAGGAGCAAAATGATCACATCTGTACTTTATAAAGGTGACACTGTCACTGGCCATCCTCAGACCCTCATCTCATCTCCCCTAGACTGTTGCAGCAAAGCCCTAACTCATCCCCTCTGACCCAATCCATACTGAGGAAGAAAAACACTTTTCTAAAAGTCTTATAATCTGGTCCCAGCCCATTGTGGGGATAACTTGAACTATCTTTTAAAACAATGGCAGATCCTCTGAGCACATCCTCTTGTTTCAGGCTATGCCCCAGCCTGCTGCTGCTACTGCTAAGTTGCTTCAGTCATGTCCGACTCTGTGCGACCCCATAGATGGCAGCCCACCAGGCTCCCCTGTCCCTGGGATTCTCCAGTGCCCCAGCCTACCAAGCATAAAAACAGGCCTATAAAGAGGCATCAACCTATGATAGTCCCTCTAGGATATATAATGTCCTTGTAAGAGCTTTCAAAATGATTACTTCCTTCACTTTGGGCCAGAGGAAAATCATGGGAAATGATGGGCTTGAATTCTTCCCGCCCCAAAACAGAGCAATTCAGAAGTGTGGGATGTTGGGTTTCCCAGGTATATACTCATTATTTACATCTCAACTCCAGTCCCCTGCTGTGACCACAGCATCCTCCTTTACGGCTCTGTTTGTCCCGGAAATACCTTGATCTGAAAAACATAAGGCAGTGAACTTCCTGGACATGCTCAGTTCTTAACATGTTTCATGTTTGTTCATTCTGTCTTCTCAGCCTCCTAGCAGCCCTGAGATGCAGGGATGAGACCAAGATCCCTTCATTTAGATGAGCATTCACTGAGCCTGGACTCTGTGTCAGACAGAGGCCTCAAGGAGTTCAGAGTCTAGAGGGAGAGACCGACAGGTAAATAAATCATTACCATAAGGATCTGATAAAAAAAAAATTATGACAGAGGGACACAGAAGAGAGATATGGGCAGGGTTGGCATGTTGTACAACTCTGAGGTCTATATGACCAGTCCCCACTGGAGTTGTGCAATAAGACTGCCCTGGTCACGTGTGAGCCCAGAGAACATATCTGATCCAGTCAGGAAAGTCCAGCATATACTAGCTGAGGCGGGAAGGGCAAGTTTGCCGGGCAGGTGAGGAGTGAAGGACAATCCAGACAGAGAAATCAGCATGTATAAAGTGATAGAGTGGTGAAACAAGATGGGAAATGCTGGGAGGCATCAGGAAATCCATTTTGGCTGAAGCACTGAGTAACTAGGGGAAAATGTGCAGAGCTTCTTGTTAAATGAGTTAATGAATGCAAGAAGGACTATAACAACAAGAATCACCATCATCAACCTTCGGTAACCACTCATCTATGCCAGGCACTGTACTAACTGGTTTCAGTGAATTTCCTCATTTTAACATCATCACATTCCCATGACATCGGTTCTCCAATATCCTCTCCTCAGAGAAGTTAGTCAACTTGCTCAAGGTCACAGAGCTAGTGCCAGAGCCAGGATGGAAACTCAGATGTCCTAGACTCTACATCCCTGAGCCCTTGACCATTGCTTCTCTCAGCAGCAGGGCCCTTAACTTTGGGCAGGGGGACCTCAGCGCAGAGCCAGGTGGGCACCAGCAGTCATATCAGCCCCGCTTTGGGCTTCACCAGCAGTGGTGTTTTCTTTGGCCATCAGCACTGACAAGAATCAATGGTTCCACTGAGATCCTGAGCAGAAGGGGGAAACGAGGAGGAAGCCTCATGAATGAATTCTCTGGGCATGTATGAAAAGACCCTGGAAAAAAAAAAGAAAAAAAAAAAAGAAAAGACCCTGGGATTCCCAGAGCCTCCAGAAAGACTTTGAGTCGGGATTGGGGTGTTGCAGAACCAGTAAAAAACAAAAACAAAACCCCACAATTTGATGACCTTGTGTTTATCCTAGGCATCGTGTGGCTTGGTTACATCGTGAAAAAATGTCAAAGTCTTTCCAGCTATCTCACATCACCTATTTTTCAACCCCATCAGGACCTCCCATCCCTCAATATACCCCCCTGCTCTCTCAACCTTGCAGCCCTTCCTAGTTTTACATTGCCTTTCCTCCCACAGGGCTGGCATTTCTTTTGCAGATACCTTCCCCTGTCCTCATCCTGGGTCAAACCAACTGATTTCTTTCTCTGCTACTACATCTGGCAACTGCAAGCTGCTGAGGAAACCTGGGAATCACACGAGGTCTTGGAGCTCACCTGCTCCCCAGCCCTTTGCTTGATCCTTGCCAGCTCACAAGCTCTTTTCCTCAGCCTTATTCTAGGGTGTTTCCCCCTCAACATGACCTTAAAGGATTTCTTCCTTTAACCCTCTTTTCTCTTTACCCCATCCCCTTCCACCATTTCAGTGACCATTTTTATACTAGTAGACTATACTGCATTCTATATTAATATACAAATAACTCCTCAATCACAGTTCCACCCAAATCTGGATGCCTGAATGTATATTTCACATGGTTGTTAATGAAAACTAATTTTTTTTTTTGATTTGTTAGATACTGTGCTTGGTTACTAAACGTGGACCCTGCCCTCAAGAGCTCACAATCTGCTGAACAAAGAGAACTAGGCAATTAGAACAGAGGGTGTTTGCCAGCAGAGCTGAGGGGACAAGAGGAAAGTCAGCCGATCCAAGGAAAGTGTACCAGTTAAGCTTGAATTTGGCTGTAGGTCACAGAAAACCCCAAATCACAGTCATTACAACCAGTTAGAAGTCTGGAGGTAACTAGTCCAGAGCTAGTGTGGTGGACTTCTGACCATCAGAGACCATGCGCTTTCTTTTTTATTGTTGTGCCATCTTCTGCCATTCTTAACACAATGCTTCTATCTCATTGTCCAGGATGGCTGTGCAAGCTCTGGCCTTGACGGTTGCATTCCAGTCAATCCCAAGGAGGAAGGTGTGAAAGCAGCACACTTTGCCTTTAAAAACAGTTCTTGGGGCTTTCCCTGGCTGCCCAGTGGTTAAGACTCTGAGTTTCCAATGGAGGGGGCACAGGTTTGATCTCTGGTCAGGGAACTAAGTAAGTCCTTTTATTCAGTTCATGAGGTTCTCACGGCAAGTATATACTGGGGTGGTTTGTCATTCTGTTCTCCAGTGGATCACGTTTGTCAGAACTCTCTGCTATAACCTGTCTGTCTTGGGTGGCTCTACATGACATGGCTCATAGCTTCATTGAGTTACACAAGCTCCTTCACCACGACAAGGCAGTGATCTGCAAAGGGACATGAAAGCCTGGCATGTTGCAGTCCATGGGGTCGCAAAGAGTTGGACACGACTGAACAACAACAACAACAGGGAACTAAGATCCTACATGCTGCATGGTGTGGCCAAAAATAAAAATAATAAAATAATAGAAACAGTTCCTGGAGGTTGCACAAAATCCCTCTGCTCACAAGCTGCTGACTAGCACTGAGTCACAGAGCCACACCTAGCTGCAAGGAGTTCTGGGAAACAGAGCTTTCACTCCAGGCCAATCTCTTGCCCACACACAGCTAAAAAGCAGTGTTCTATGACTGAGGACAAGCAGGGTAATAGATATTAAGGGATATTAGGGGACAACTAGTATTTTCAGCTTCAGAAAGCATCCTGATGAGCTGATGCTAAACCTGACTTCTGAGGGATGAAATCCGTTAGCCAGGCAGAGTAAGGTGTTTTAGGTAGTGGGCTGCAGAGTGCATTGTTGGAAATGCAAGTGATTCAGGATGTCTTCAGCATGGAGTGAGGGAAGACAGACAGGATCACATTATCTAAGGGGTTATTCTGAAGGTGGGAGTGAAGAGTGAAGAGGCACACCGAGAGGTGGGGCAGGGAGGAACCAGCCGAGTCAAAGTTATGTTCCTCTAGAGATCAGCTGCCTGAATGTGGCATGGCCTTAGAAGTTCTGAAACTTTCCTTCTCCAGCCTGGAGTTCCGCAAGATGCCAATTTGCACTTGGGCTAACCCTGCTTAGCAGGGAGGGTCTGGAGCGGGGCTGCAGCTTTGAAGTAAACATCTAGGACCAGTGAGAGGCAGCAAAGCCATTGGCCTCAGCTACTTCAACTCCTAGTCAAAGATAGGGCAGTGCTCACATGAGCTACCAGCTGTAGTATCTTCCCCAGACACATCACCAGGCCTTCCAAAGGTTGTATTTATTTTCCCAGGCTGTGTGTAGAGTCAGGGCAGGGCAGTCAGCTGGACATGGAGCGTCAGGCATCTCTGAAGACTAGACCCAACTCTTTTGACTCGTCCCCTACTGCCCTTCTCTGCTCTTTCAGTAAGTGAACAATGACCTTGGCCTGTGTCACCTCGGAGAATTCAGCAGGAATCCCAGATATGCTAATACCTCCCCACTGCCTACCGCCTAACCAAACTCTCCAGCTCACATTCTCCCCTTGCCCCACACCATGTACAGACACACCACATACACATATTGCTTAGACCACATACCCAGCTCCACTTCTGTCTCCACGTTACAGTTACCCATACATGAAAGTCACATGCACACGCCATACAAAGCACACGCCATACACATACCTATAGGCGCAGCCCTCCAATTACCCTTCGTCATTTATAGACCACACATTGCCTACAAATACACACTACACATGATATTTTAGCATGCCTATACCCACCACACACCATGCCACACATACATCCATAGTTATACATGCATACACCTGCACATCACACCCAGACCCCCACTGATGGTGGTCCCTGGGTTTGAGGGATAGGATCCTCAAGTTCCCTTATTCATAGCAACCCTTGCTTTCTGAGCTTTGATGAGACAGAAAGTCAGTGAGGCAATCAGAGGGGAGAAGAAGGTACCCTGTCTCCCCCACCAAAACAGATACACTCAGCCCACAACAAAGAAGGAAGAATGGCCTTTCCCCCAGTGAATGGTGGGTTCGTGTTTGCACCTGACATCAGGAACATGGAGTTCTAGGCAGGGATTCCCCTGTTCCAGTAGGGCAACTTGACTCTGTCCCCACTGCCCAACAGGCTCTAAGGACAACAGTCCCAGCCAGAAGCCCAGAAACAAGGCTGTTCCAGGCCCACCAGTGTCACAGTGACAGGAGAGCCCTTACGCAATGGGCATTGGAATGTGAAGGTCATCTGCAGGAAAAGCCCTCACAGTTATTGACATCTACTCTGTGCCAGGCACCATGCCTGTGGGAACTCCACGGCCTGTCTCTAGCTATTCTTACGTTGACTGTTGTCCCATTTTGCAGACAAAAGGACTGGGCCGCGAGGATCACATCCAGTAAATGACAGGCTCTTGCTTTGAACCTGGACCTGTTTGTCCCCATAGCGCTGGTCAGGGCCCTGATGTTGGGCTGGGATGCCGCAGTGATGTGACTTGATGGCAGGGGTGACCCCAGGAGAGAGCAGGCTGTGTGGGGCTCTGTTTAGTCTCTTCCCATGCTCTCTCCCTCCTTCTAACTGGGGAGTGCTGAGGCAGGAAACCTCAGTCCAGGAAAGTGGATCTGGAGATTGGGAGGGTGGGAAACAGTTGGATGGATTTTGGACCAATGCTATAGGCTAAGCTTGCCCTGGACATGCCTACTGGAGCCAAAGCTGGTGCTAGGCCAGGAGCTGGAGCTACAACTTGAAGCAGGTCAGAGCTAGAATCAGAGTTGGGGATGAGCCAGGAGCTGGAGTTGGAGCTGGAGCTGTTGCTCGAGGGAATCCGGGCCTGAACCTGCAGTCAGAGCCAGGATAGAGGAATTGGTGGATGGAGGCTAAGGGACTCGCTTACAGAACATCTCCAGTATGTCAGGCACTGTGCTGGGCACAGGGGGAGAGACACAAAGGAGCTCATGCTACCCAGTAGGGGAGAGAGAGTCAGGAAGACCAAGAACTTTCATCCAAGATACACTTGGCTCTGGCAAAACAGCCTTCCATGAAGCTGGGCCTTTGAGGGTGGCCAGAACTTTAGTCAGTAGAGATGGATAAGGGAGATTGTGGCCAGCCAAGTCAGCGGTGGGTGCAAAGGTCCAGAGTCAAGAAAACCCAGCCCAGGGCCTGTTCAGAGGAGGGTAAAGCAGATTCTGTTTGGCTGGAGCAGGTCAGGGGAGCGGTGAGGTCACCACTGGAACAGAGGACCTGCTAGGGCATTTGCACTTTATCTCAGGGCAACAGCATATTGTTGGCAGGTGTTAAGGGCAATGACGTGGTCATACTTGGGTTTTAAGAGAGACCTTTGGAAGCTCATGTGGAAGAGGGATGGGGGTAGAGGTGGGAGAACTGGAAGGCAGGGAGACCAAGGAGGAAGCTGATGGAAACACGAACGCAAGAGACCACGAGGTCCAAGCTCAGGTGGTGACTCCAGGAGTGGAGGAAAGGGGACAGATGCAAGATCTGTAAAAGGGGTAGGATTGACAGGATTTGGTAACTGCTTTTTGATTGACTGTGAAGGCAAGGATGAAGCCCAAGGTAGAGCCCCAGTGTCGAGGAGACTGAGAAGCCATCACAGAAGTGGGGCCATCTCCGGAGAAATCACAGTGATGGAGCTTGAGTTCCACCCTTGACCTCCCAACTCTGCTTCTCATCAGTAGTACATCCTTGGCATATTACTTATGTTCTCTGTACCTCAGTTTCCTCTTCTGTAGAATGCAGAATATTGCAGGACTTCCCTGGTGGTCCAGTGGTTAAGAATTCGCCTTCCAATGTAGGGAACTCGGGTTCTATCCCTGTGGAACGAAAATCCCACATGCTGCAGGGCAGCTAAACCCAAGCGTGCCAAAACTACTGAAGCCTGAGTGTCACAGTATATAATCCATGTGCTACAACAGAAGATCTTCTATGATGCAAATAAGACCCAAGACAGCCAAATAAATAAACATGTTTTTTAAAAGAAGAATGCAGAAAACTGTATTTCCTCCATAGGAAATTTCATGACAATTAGATAAAACACGCATGAGGGTATCTGGTACATAATAAGAGTCAATGCACATTTCAAAGCTCAGCCCAGATCTCTGGCTCCCCAGAAAGATCGCTGGCCTCTGTGGATGACAATTGCAATACCTCCTGGTCACAAGGGTTGGGGTTTGCCTGACCTGTAGTTATCCTACCACGTGGCAGCTCTTGGTACCTCTGGACTTGTAAGTTTCCCACAGCTGAGAATGTCCTGGTTTTCCTTTTGCTCACTCTACCATCAGAAGGGTCCAGCTGGGCTCCTCCTCTGAGCTCCCCCTCCCAACAGTGTCCCAGAAGCCCACCAAGTGACCCAGGGTAGGGGAGGGGCGGCAAGAGAGAGCTTCTGAAGGGCACTTAGGTAGGTGTTTGGAACTTGACTGGGGTCTTGCCGCCACCTTCCCCTTCAGGCAACATCAGGCTCTGGTCAGAACCCCTCCTCCCTACCTATTCCTCAGTCCAGGGAGTCTAATGCTGCAGAAGGAGGATAGGGCCCCCTGGGGAGGCAGGCAGTATAAAAGGAAGAGATTCTGGACCCAACGTGCAGGCTCCTTTCCTCCTTTTACTTCTTCCAATTCCTTCTATGCCTTAATCCCTTAATGGAAGCAGGTCCTGGGGTCCATTCTGGATCTTCTGTTCTTCCCACACACCCCTGGGGGTAATTTTGCCAGACCTCCTGTCACACCTCTCTCTTCTGAGCACCAGATCCATTTATCTCACTGATCTCAAGACTGATACAGAGTCTCAGACCCCACGTGGCTAAAAACAAACTCATTGTCTTCCTCTGGACCCTCAGGTCAGTGAATGGGTCTACCTCCCATCCATTCCCTCAGGCCAGAAACACAAAAGTCAACCTGTCTCCTCTCTTTCCCCCATTCCTCACCTACTCTCAATTCTATGTGTGTACGCAACTCTAAGTGTGTACATGCCTACTCAACCCCATGGCCAGCAGCCCGCCAGGCTCCTCTGTCTGTAGAATTCTCCAGGCAAGAATACTGGAGCGGGTTGTCATTTCCTCCTCCAGGGGATCTTCCCCACCCAGGGATCAAACTGGCATCTCCTGCATTAGCAGGCGGTTTCTCTACCCCTGAGCCACCTCAGAAGTCCCTCAATTCTATTGGGTTGCCCAAAAAGTTCATTAGGGTTTTTTCCATACAATGTTTTGAAATACCTGTCACCTGTCTGCTCCTTCCCTCCAACTCCATTCCACTTCCTGGTAAGGTCTCCAACACCTTCCACCTAATCACTAACTTCTGGCCTCTAGCCCAGCTGTGAAATACCGAAAGACTTCAGCTCCTTTTTTTGGCTCAGGGCATAAACTGTCCTATTATACAAATGGCATAAACTGCCCCATTCTGACATGGTTAAGAAATCTTTTTTTAGATGTCCCAGAAGGCAACATTTTAAAACCAAGACAATCAATAACCTCAACTTAAATATAATATCTGCCTTTCAAAATAAATTCTTTGCAGACCCTTGCAACAAGAGAATTGCCCAAGAGTTTTTTTTTCCTAGTACAACAATTAACACCACTTTGCAACAGACTTAGGAAAATACACTATAAATAAAGAGATTGCAGCTATAAATAAAGAGTGCCGCTAGCACAATACTCAACAGTATGTTATGAAACACAAGCTTCCCAGACCATAAATCTTTTGAAAAAGAAGTCAAAATCTGAGTTTCAGATGAAATTTCACAGTTTTCAAAGGTTGGCAATCAGTTTTCAATATCTTTAAAACCACTGTTCAGACCCCCCAGTGTGCAACTGTTTGGGGAGCCTCTAGTGCATCCTCCAAGCCTCCACTCTTGAAACAGTCTTTTGCAATAATAAAAATTAATTTTTGAAAAGGTCCTACACTTAATACTGACTGGTTGTTGCCATGATTCCAAGTGCTTCACATGTAATTCATTTAATCCAACACTCAACAGAGTAGTGGAGTTACTATTCACTCATTTAATCCAACATTCCGTCCGAGCACAGTCCAGAGAGGTTAAGTCATTTACCCAAGTTACAGAGCTACAGAGTGAAGGAGCCGATTTCAGAGCCAGCCATCTGACCACTAAGCCAACAGCTGGGAAAGTCCTCGGGATCATGGACCAGCGCCTCCGCAGCTCCATAACTGATCAATGCCTGAATAACTGAACACGTGAAGGTGGATGGAGTCTTCTCCGCCCGGTAACCACCTGCCTGAAAGCGGCGGGCCCCGCCCCAGCAGCGAACGCCAAGAACGCGCGCCAGGGGGTCTGCGGCCACTCAGCGGGAGCGGTCCTTGCACAATGCAGGTGCCGGTGTTCCCTCCCTTCCGCCACTTTGAGGCTCCTGGACAGGCCCGGCCACCGCTTCCTGCACACACACCCCCGGTCTGCGACGTCCGGCTGCCCGCCCTCCAACCCGCAAGTCCCAACCTTGGAGTCGGGGGAGGGTTCACTTCCTGACTGTGGACTGGGGAGGTCTGCCAACGGTGCCACCGCGGATTTGTTGCCCCCGGTCCTTCCTGTCCCGCGCCCCTTCGTTGACACAGCGTGTCAGGGCCATCTGGGGCTCAGAGGCAGTTTAAATTCAGCACCCACCGGGCCATTCCGCAAGTTTAACAAAAATAGTTTCTATGCCATGGAACACCTTATGGGTGACGGGAAGGCCCAAGGGAGAGCTCCCCATGGATAATCTCCTTTAATCTTCAGGACAGCCATGCATGAGGAGTATTCCTATCCTTATCTGACAAGTTGGATACTGAAGACCAGACTGTGAAGTGCCCTTCTCAGATCAGCATGAGGGGGTGGAGGAGCCCAGATTTGTCTGATAGCAGTGTCTTGCTTGTTTCTGCACAGTGTTCCGTGTAGCCCATCCAACCTTTCGGCCCAGGGACTGCAGCCAGGCCTGGGAAGACAGATCCGGAAGGGTGCTTCCCTGGCTCTCAGGAAGCATCCCTTCTGGTGGGGGAAAACTTCCTAGTGCTGGGTGATCTCAGAACTCACAGAAAGGCACGCCTGAGCACTTAAGTTCAAAGAGATTTCAGATGGAGGGAGTACTCTGCACAAAGCCTGAGCTGGAGAGGCGGCCTCCAGGCCAAGCTCCTGCAACAGCTCAGCACTAGCCGCTGCCTTTCCCCGCAACTCACCCTCCTGCAGCCTCTGCCTGCTGAGATTGGGTGCTCCACCCGTGGGGATATCTGAGTGTGTGTTTGGCAAAAGCCCATCTCTTTCCCACAAGACATGATGTGGGAAAGGCCTAGGTAGTGACGTCCTGGTAAATACTTAACAACTGGAATGGGGACAGCCTGATTTGTAGCATTTGCTGGCTTCCACAGAGTAAACACTCCACCGTGGCCAATGTGAAGCTATCAAAGTTGGAGTTGTACAGTAGCACACAATTCTATAATACTTCCACCATAGCAGGTACAATAGATAATAGTAAAATACAGTAAAAAACAAGTGGCGAATGATGAGTTTGGAGTCTCTACGATCTTTGTTTTTAATATTTATTTATATGTAAATTTATATAAAGTGAAAGTCACTCAGTCATGTCCAACTCTTTGTGACCCCACGGACTGTAGCCTGCCAGGCTTCTCTGTCCATGGGATTCTCCAGGCCAGAATACTGGAGTGGATGCCATCCCCTCCTCCAGGGGATCTTCCCAACCCAGGGATCGAACCCAGGTCTCCCGCATTGCTGGCGATCCTTTTACCGTTTGAGCCACCAGGGAATCCCTGGTAAATATATAAATGTATATAATTTTATTTTTTATGGCTGCGGTGGGTCTTTGTTGCTGCGAGCGGGGGCTACTCTCTAGTTGTGGTGTGTAGGCTTCTCACTTCGGTGACCTCTTGTTGCAGAGCACGCGCTGTAGGGCGTTCAGGCTCAGTAGTCGTGGTACACCAGCTTACTTGTCTTGCAGCATGTGGAATCCTCCTGGACCAGGGATTGAACCCATATCCCTGCGTTGGCGGCTGGATTCTTAACCACTGGACCACCAGGGCAGTCTTAATTTAATTTTTAATGACCACATGTAACAACCAGCTTCCATGATTCCTGAAAAGGCAATAAGCAGCTCTCACTGAGTTGGTGCAAGCTTTTCCAGCACAGCACTGGGCCTAGGTAACTCGGGCCCCTGGTGGCAACTCCATTGGCTGCCTCGGGGCTCCTACGCACAGGAGTCAATATCTCTCTAGTCTGTGTTTCCCTCTAGTGGACAGAAGAGTCATTCCAGGTGATTCTCTGGCTCCACCTGGGCTCAGAGCTCAGCACCCAAGTGTGGATGTCACTTTCCATGGAAAAAGTTTCTTAAGGGGAGTTCATGTGGTTTCCCAATTATCTTCACGCACCAGGCATGTAGCACTCCATCTCTATGAGGGGCAGTGCCCTGGGCCACAGCCATGACCACAATCTCCAGAGCATCTCAAAGTCCCATCTCACCCTCCACGTGACCGCTCAGGCTGGCTACATCAGCTCCCCCCCACCCCACTCCCATCAGGTCTTTCTCTCAAAAAGGCAAACTTGTTAGCACCTGATTGTATTAGGGTTTATGTATTCATATAACTCATAGTCTGCTAGCGAAACACCAATGCGGACCATTCATATGCGTAGGGCACATATGAGAAAGGCTTCCCTGATAGCTCAGTTGGTAAAGAATCCGCCTGCAATGCAGGAGACCCTGGTTCGATTCCTGGGTCAGAAGATCTGCTGGAGAAGGGATAGGCTACCCACTCCAGTATTCTTGGGCTTTGCTAGTGGCTCAGCTGGTAAAGAATCCGCCTGCAACGAGGGAGACCTGGGTTGGATCCCTGGGTTGGGAAGATCCCCTGGAGAAGGGAAAGGCTACCCACTTCAGTATTCTGGCCTAGAGAATTCCATGGACTGTATAGTCCATGCGGTCACAAAGAGTTGGACACGACTCTTTTCTCACTTTCATGTGAGAAAATGGAGTCAGTTAGGTGCAGAGCTAGGGCTCCCTCTCCTGCATTATGCTCAGACTCTTCTTCCAGAACTCATCTTCCCAAAACAGATATACCTGTGTCACTCTCCCACTCACAAACCTCCTATGATTCTCCACTGCTTTCAGCTTCAGTTCAAGCTCCTTCACCACACATTCAAGGCCTTGATTGAGACTCCATGCATATTGTTTACCTTGAATCTCCAAAGAAAAAAAGAAAAATAGCATTTAAAAAATTTTCTTCTGGGTCAGGCACTGTGCTAAACACTTGGCTAACAGTATTATTTAATTCTCCAATAATGCTCCTAGATAACTATAACCACGTTACAGGTGAGAAAACTGAAAGGCAGTACAGGCCGGCTCCGTGTGACACAGCTTGCAAACAGAGAAGTTCTATATGTGGCCCACCCGTCTTTGTTCTTGAAAGCTGCCCTTGCCTCTCTAGAGCTGGCCCCTTCCCCAGGTTGGCAGCAGAGTCAGGGGCAAAGATTCCAGAACTCCTTTCTCACTGCACTCAAAGTGAAGTCACATCTCTTAGGGTTCTAAGGAAAGGATTGCTTTTCAGTGAAACTCAAGCAGAGCCACAGACTTGGGAGAAGAAATCAGATTTTAATCTGATTAAATTTTCTGGTGTTGATGCCCTTCCTCTCCCCTCCTTCCCCCTTTCTCTTCCCTAATGCTCCCTTCTCATCTTCTCCTACCTCAGCTCTTTAACTTCCACTGGAATCCTAAACATCTTTAAGGCTCATATCAAATTTCCCTCCTCCAGAAAGCCCTCTCAGACCACCTGGCTCAGGAATCTGCCTAGTGAAAGTGAGAATTGTTGCAGTTTGAAAGGAGAAGATTTCTGGCTAACCATGAGGATTGATCACATGGGTTTATCTCCACTGATTCCTGAAATTCCATTAAAATGACAGTATATGGATTAGGGAGAAAAGTATAAACTCACAGGAGAAGGGAATGACTATTTAATGGGTGTGGTGTTTCTTTAGGGAGTGCTGAAAGTGTTCTGAAAATGTCGGTGATGATTGCATGAAAGAAAGAAAGGAAGCGTTAGACCCATACCTCACACCATGTACAAAATTTAACTGAAATGGATCAAAGATCTAAATATAAATGCTAAAACTGTAAAACTCTTGGAAGAAAACATAGAGATGAGTCTACATGATTTGGCAATGAATTCTTAGATATGATACCCCAAAGAGCAAGCAACAACAGAGAAAGTAGATTAATTGGATTTCATCGGAATTAAAAACTTTTGTGAATTAAAGGACACTACGAAAAAAGTGAAAAAACAATCCATAGAATGGGGATAAACACTTTCAAATCATGTATCTGAAAAGAGCTTTTCTGGTGGCCCAGTGGTAAAGAATCTGCCTGCAATGCAGGAGCCTCAGGAGACATGGGTTTGATCCTTGGGTCGGGAAGATACCCTGGAGAAGGAAATGGCAACCCACCTCAGTATTCTTGCCTGGGAAATCCCACGGACAGAGGAGCTTGGCAAGCTACAGTCCATGGGGTTGAAAAGAGTCGGACACGAATGAAGTGACTGAGCATGAGCATGTATCTGATAAGGATCTAGTATAAAGACCTCTTACAATTCAATGGCAAGAAGACAAACAATTCAGTTAAAATATGAACAAAGGATCTGAATAGACATTCTCCAAAGAAAATATACTAATAGTCAATAAACATGAAAAGATGCTCAATATTATTAGAGGAAAGCGAATCAAAACCATAATGAGGAGAATTCCCTGGTTGTTCAATGGTGAGGACCAGTGGTTATTCAATCCTGAATATTCATTGGAAGGACTGATGCTGAAGTTGAAGCTCCAATACTTTGGCCACCTGATGTGACGAGCCGACTCATTGGAAAAGACCCTGATGCTTGGAAAGACTGAAGGCAGGAGGAGAAGGGGATAACAGAGGACAAGATGGTTGGATGGCATCACCGACTCAATGCACATGAGTTTGAGCAAATTCCAAGAGATGATGAAGGACAGGGAAGCCCGGCATGCTGCAGTCCACGGGGTTGCAAAGAGTCGTACATGACTGAGCGATTAAACAACAACAACCAGTAGTTAAGACTTGGCACTTTTACTGCAGTGGCCCAAGTTTGATCCTTGGTCGTGGAACTAAGATCCCAAAAGCCTCAGGGTGTACCCCACCCCTCAAAAACCACAATGAGATACCAGTTTACACCCATTAAGATGGCAATGATAATAATAATAATTGAAAATAAGTGTTGGCAAGGATGTGGAAAAATCAGAACCTTTATACATCACCAGTGGGAATGTAAAATAGTGCAGCCACTGTGGAAAACAGTTTGGCAGTTCTTCAGAAAGTTAAAACATAGGGCACTTCACTGGGAGTCCAGTTATTTAGACTCCAAGCTTCCTCTGCCGGGGCCATAAGAAAGAATGAAGTCTTGATATATGCTGTAACATGGGTGAACCTTGAAAACACAATACTTAGTGAAAGACACCAGATGCAAAGAACCCTAGCTATTGCATAATTCCATTTATATGAAATGTCCAGAATAGGCAAATCCATACAGATGGAAAGCAGATAAAAGGTTGCCAGGACGTAGGAGGGTAGGGAATGACTATGTAATGGTTATAGGTTTGGCAACGAGAAGTGATTCTGAAGGTGTTCTGAAATTAGATAGAGGTGATGGTTGCACCACCTTGTGTAACCCCTGAATTGTACACTTTAAATGGTTACAATGGTGAATCTGATGTTATGTGAATTTTACTTTCATTTTTATTTATTTATTTATTGGCAAAGCTGTGCAGCATGTGGGATCTTAGTTCCCCAGCCAGAGACTGAACCTGTGCCCCCTGCAGTGGACGTGAGAGGTCCTAACCACTGGACCGCCAAGGAATTCTCTACTTTAATTTTTAAAAAGAAAGAAAGAGGAGGGGAGACAACAGCAATTGAGAGATGTGGGAGCTGGATGGATAAGGCTGGCTGCCTTAGCGAAAGGCCAGAGGAAGCTGAAATATAATTCTTTATCCAGGGAGTGGGGAGAAGGAGAGAGAAGTATCAACAAGAAACAAGTCTATACCTGCCTCAGACCCGAAAACAGCTTAGGAACAGGAGATGCTGGATACCTTTGAAGACAGGTTGTCGGATAGCACTAAAAGGGGAGGCCTGCAGGGAAACATTAGGAGCTAGACTCCTAAATCTCCTCCTTCAACCTCTGCAGCCAAATGACTGCCCTATTGCACCTTGTCAGGAGGTTGAATTGAGAGGCTATGGATGTGGGAACACTGGGCACAGCTGAAAACAGGAGTGATGGACTGTACTGTAATCAGGGGGGATTTGCTGAACTATAAGACCCTCTCATCCATCCCCTTCCCCCTCTTGGTTCCCAGAACACTGGGAAACTTAAAACTTTGCCCTTGGTAGATTAGAGGAGACTTCTCTATGTGGAAATTTAAGAACCCACATGTATAGACAATTGAAGAGTTCCCAGTAAAAATGCCAGATACCTGCTTAATCACCCTTTAGTGAAGTTTCATAATTGATAGACCCTCCTCCTGCCACATATACACAGAGCTTTCAGTGAGCTTTTAATACTTTACTCTTTCGTGTAAATAAAAGCTGATATTATGGATCACCAGACATTTGATGAAAGTCTCAACAACAACAGAAAAAAAAAGAGCAAAACAAAAGGGGAGGTGGAAACAGATTCCAAAGAGACAGGGAAAACAGGCAGCAGAAGAAAACTTCAAACTTTATAATGAATACAAAAACTATTATTAATAGCCTCGGAAAAGAAGGGGGATGATTGTGTCCATGTCGGGGGGTGGGGGGAACAGGAAGTTACAAAAAGGGAACATTTGAGAAACAAAAAAAGAGCTCTTAAAAATTATTTTTAATATAATAATCCAAAAATTAAGTCAATAGGTTGGAAGTGGAGGAAATCTCCCAAATAGAAGGGGGGGAAAAAACTAAAGAAAAATCATACACACACACAGAGAAGTAGAAATTGAAGAAAAGATAAGAAAAGGACAGCAGGAATTTCAGAAAGACAGAAGAAAAGATAATGAATGGAGTGGGACAGTGTTTCAAAAAAAGTAATAATTGCAGAGTGCATGGATTTCCAGACTTGAAAGTTCATAATGCAGAAAGATACTGCAATGTAGTTCTGACACTAGTTTTGCAGAGTAGGCCAAGTTTCACAGTCCTCCAAAAGACTGTTCTCCCTTCAGACCCCCACTATTAGCTCAGGGGTTTACAAACCACCCACACTTCTGACCAACTGATTACAAATTCAGGGGGTTCCCACTAAACCCTGAAGGTTGATAATACAACTAGAACAACTCACAGATCTCAGGAAAATGCTTTTCTTATGGTTACAGATTTATTATGAAAAAAAAAAAAAGATACAAATCAGGACCAGCCAAGAGAAGACACACAGGACAAGGCTTGACGGTCCCAAATGTGAAGCCTCCAGTGTTCTCCCCCTGTGGAGGCAGAACACATCACCCTCCCAGCACATGGATATAGAGTATTGTTAACCAAGAAAGCCTACCTGAGCTTCGGTGTCCTGTTTTTATTGAGATTTCATTACATAGGCATGATGGCTTGAATCACTGTCCACAAGATTAAACTCAATCTCCAGCCCCTCTCCTTTATCTAGAGATCAGACCAGTATCACATGGCTTGATGCTCCAGTCCTCCTAGTCACAAGGCTGGTCTTTCTTGTTTGACCAACCCCTATCCTAAGTCATCTTAATTTATCCAGGGGACCACCGTAAGTAACCTCAGGTGCATGCTTAGTCGCTCAGCCATGTCTGATTCTTTGCGATTCTTGGGACTGTAGCCTGCAAGGCTCCTCTGTCCACGGGATTTTTCAAGCAAGCATACTAGAGCGGGTTGCCATTTTCTTCCTCCAGGGGATCTTCCCGACCCAGTGATTGAACCCTCATCTTCTACATCTCCTGCATTACAGGTGGATTATTTACTCACTGAGCCATTCGGGGATGCCCGAGTAATCGCATGAAAACGAATTATCAGGGCCCTGGTAACAAGGACAGTCCTATCACTCTGAAAATTTGAAGAGTTTAGAGGCTACTTACTAGGGACAGGAGACAAGGGCCAGTCAGATTCTTTATTATACAACAGAGCCACACCAAAACACAGCAATGGGAAAAAAAAATTAGAAGGTCAGAGCTTCCAGAGGGAGAAACTGGTCACATACAAAGGTTTGTATATTATATGATATAAATATTCTCAATAGCAATATCTGTTGCTAAGAAACAGGAAAGCAATACCTTTAAATTTCTTATTGTTGTTGTTTTTCAGTGGCTATGCTCTTTCCGACTCTTTGTGACCCCATGAACTGCAGCATGCTGGGTTTCCCTGTCCTTCACCGTCTCCTGGAGTGTGCTCAAATTCATGTCCATTGAGTCAGTGATGCCATCCAGTCATCTCATCCTCTGTCACCCCCTTATCCTTTTGCTCTCAATCTTTCCCAGCATCAGGATCTTTTCCAATGAGTCAGCTCTTCACATCAGGTGGCCAAAGTATTGAAGCTTCAACTTCAGCATCAGCCCTTCCAATGAATATTCAGGGTTCATTTCCTTTAGGATTGACTGCTTTAATCTCTTTGCTGTCCAAAGGACTCTCAGGAGTCTTCTCCAGCACCACCATTCTAACACATCAATTCTTTGGCTCTCAGCCCTCTTCGTGGTCCAACTTTCACATCCACACATGACTACTGAAAAAACCATAGCTTTGTCTATAATGACATTTGTTGGCAAAGTGGTATCTCTGCTGTCTAGGTTTGTCATAGCTTTTCTTGCAAGGAGCAAGCATCTTTTAATTTCATGACTGCGGTCACCATCCGCAGTGATTTTGGAGCCCAAGAAAATAAAATCTATCACTGTTTCCACTTTTCCCCCTCTATTTTCTAGGAAGTGATGGGACTGGATGCCATGATCTTAGTTTTTTGAATGTTGAGTTTCAAGCCAGCTTTTTCACTCTCCTCTTTCACCCTCATCAAGAAACTCTTTAGTTCCCCTTCACTTTCTACCATTTGAATGGTATCATCTTCAGAACTTAGGTTGTTGGAATTTCCCCCAGCAATCTTGATTCCAGCTTGTGCTTCATCCAGCCTGGCATTTTACATGATGTACCCTGCATCTAACTTAAATAAGCAGGGTGACAATATGCAGCCTTGACATGCTCCCTTCCCAATTTTGAACCAGTCCCTTGTTCCATGTTTGGTTCTAACTGTTACTTCTTGATCTGCATGCAGGTTTCTTAGAAGACCTGCAAGGTGGTCTGGTATTTCCATCTCTAGAAGGATTTTCCACAGTTTGTTGTGATCTACACAGTCAAAGGGTTTAGCATAGTCAATGAAGCAGAAGTAGATGTTTTTCTGGAATTCCTTTGCTTTCTCTATGATCCAACTGATGTTGGCAATTTGATTTCTGGTTCCTCTGCCTTTTCTAAATCCAGCTTGGACATTTGGAAGTTCTCCGTTCATATACTGCTGAAGCCCAGCTTGAAGGATTTTGAGCATTACCTTGCTAGCATGTGAAATGAATGCAATTGTACAGTAGTTTGAACACTTTTTGGCATCGCCTTTGTTTGGGATTGGAATGAAAGCTGACCTTTCCTGGTACAGTGGCCACTGCTGAGTTTTCCAAATTTGCTGACATATTGAGTGCAGTACTTTAACAGTATCATCTTTTAGGATTTGAACTAGCTCACCTGGAATTCCATAACCTCTACTAGCTTTGTAGTAATGCTTCCTAAGGCCCACTTGACTTCACACTCTAGGATGTCTGGCTCTAGGTGAGTAACCACTCTGGTCATTAAGTCCTTTTTCATCCTGTTCTTCTGTGTATTCTTGCCACCTCTTCTTAATATCTTCTGCTTCTGTTAGGTCCTTACTGTTTCTGTCCTTTATTGAGCCCATCTTTGCATGAAATGTTCCCTTGGTATCTCTAATTTTCTTGAAGAGATCTCTAGTCTTTCCCATTCTATTGTTTTCCTTTGTCTCTTTGCATTGTTCACTTAGGAAGGCTTTCTTATCTCTGCTTGCTATTCTTTGGAACTCTGTATTCAGTTGGGTATATCTTTCCCTTTTTCCTTTGCCTTTTGCTTCTCTTTTTTTCTCAACTATTTGTAAGGCCTCCTCAGACAAGTTTTGTCTTCTTGCATTTCTCTTGCTTTTAGATGATCTTGGTCACTGCCTCCTGTACAATGTTATGAACCTCATCCATAGTTCTTCAGGCACTCTACTCCTTTGAATCTATTCGTTACCTCCATTGTATAATCATAAGGGATTTGATTTAGGTCATACCTGAATGATCTAGTGGTTTTAACTACTTTCTTCAATTTAAGCCTGAATTTTGCAATAAGAAGCTCATGATCTGTACCACAGTCAGCTCCAAGTCTTGTGTTTGCTGATTGTGTAGAGCTTCTCCATCTTTGGCCGCAAAGAATATAATCAATCTGATTTCACTATTGACTATCTGGTTATATTCATGTGTAGAGTCATCTCTTGTGTTGTTGGAAGAGGATATTTGCTATCACCAGTGCATTCTCTTGGCACAACTCTATTAGCTTTTGCCCTGCTTCATTTTGTACTCCAACACCAAACTTGCCTGTTACTCCAGGTATCTCTTGACTTCCTTCTTTTGCATTCCAGTTCCCTATGATGAAAAGGACATCTTTTTTTGCTGTTAGTTTCTAGAAGTTCTCGTGGATCTTCACAGAGCTAGTCAACTTCAGCTTCTTCAGCATTAGTGGTTGGGCATAGACTTGGATTACTGTGATATTGAATGGTTTGCCTTAGAAATGAACAGAGATCATTCTGTCATTTTTGAGATTGCACCCAAGTACTGCATTTTGGACTCTTTTTGTTGACTATGAGGTTTACTCTATTTCTTCTAAGGGATTCTTGCCCACAGTAGTAGATATAATGGTCATCTGAATTAAATTTGCCTATTCCTGTCCATTTAAATTCCTTAGGAAAATTATTTATCATCTAATATTCTATGCCAAACTATCTATTCTAGCCAATCAATCAATCAACTGAGAGGGTATAATAAAGTCAATTTCAGAAATGCAAGGACCAAAAGTTTTACTTCCCAAGTAGCCTTTCTCAGGTAGTTGCTAAAGGATATGCTCTGCCAATGTGAGGAAGTAAATCAAGAGAGAAGAAGCAGGGACTTCCCTTGTGGTAGAGTGGTTGGGAATTGCTTTGCAATGCAGGGGATGTGGGTTCAATCCTTGGTCAGGGAACTAAGATCCCACATATTATGGAGCTACTGAGCCCATGCACCACAACTAGACTGTCCATGGGCTGCAACAAAGATCCTGCAGGCTGCAACCAAGACCCAGTGCAGTCAAATAAATAAATACTTAAAAAAAGAAAGAAAGAAGAAGCAATGAGCTCCAGAAATCAGGGGAGCCAAAACAGGAGAGAAGCAAAGGGAGTTTCCAGCATGATGGTGAAGGGAAGTTGCAAAATGACAGTTGTGAAGCAGACCTAGAGATCAAGTTCAAACTGTAATAGAAAGACAAAGAGCTCCTAGAGGGATGTTTCCAAGAAAGAAATGGAACCAATAGATTGATTACCTGACATGTTTGACCATATGAAGCAACCTTTGTAGTTCTTGTGGGAATGTGAAGGGTTAAATTCATTTACATAGATTAAAAATATCCATAGAAAGGAATATCTACATTGATATCTAAGCCAAAAAGAAAAATTACAATTTAACTCTGAAAATAAATGTTTTAAGAGAGGAAATGTAGGGACTTCCCTGGCAGTCCAGTGGCTAAGACTGTGCTCCCAATGCAGGGGGCCTAGGTTCAATCCTTGGTCAGGGAACTAGATCTCACATGCCACAATTAATAGTTCACATGCAGCAACTGAAGATCCTCCATGCACCAACTAGAAAATCCCACATGCCGCAGCTAAAAATAATAATGGAAATGTAGTCAGAGTAATCCATATTCACAATCCATAAACCATACTCTACAGTCAAAATATTATACATATTGAATATTTATTTCATAATTGATGGCTCAGTGGTAAAGAATCTGCCTGCCAATGCAGGAGATGCAGGTTCGATCTCTGGGTCAGGGAGATCTCCTGGAGTAGGAAATGGCAACCCATTCCAGTATTCTTGCCTGGAAAATTCCACAGAGAGAGGAGCCAAGTGGGCTACAGTCCATGGGGTTGCATGAGTTGGACACAACTGAGCACACACCCAAGAACAAGGAATTGATCTATAATTCTATTTGGATGACTAAGGGAAGACGAAGTATGTGTGATGGAAAAGGAAATATAAGAGCTACATCTCCTTCTTTTCTATATTTTATAATTTTATTTATTTTCATTCATTTATTTTTGGCTGTGCTGGGTCTTCATTGTTGCGTGAGTTTTTTTTTCCCTAGTTGCATTGCAGTGGCTCCTCTTGGTTGTGAAGCATGGGCTCTAGGGCACATGGGCTTCAGTAAGTTGTAGAACGTAGGATCAACAGTTGTGATTTTCTTTCTCTGGAGTACAGACTCAGTAGTTGTGGCACATGGGCTTAGTTACTCCAAGACATGTGGGATCTCCCCAGATCAGGGATCGAAACTTGTGTCTCCTGTATTGGCAGGCAGATTCTTTACCACCGAGTCAGCAGGGAAGCCCCTACATCTTCTAGGTTTTTTTCCATCTCCTTCTATTTTAAATGTAAATAGCAGTTTAAAAATTCCTATTGACCTTCCCAGACAATAGCTGTAAGAAATAAATTTCTGTTGTTTATATGCCCTTCCCCAATTTTAAAATTAGATCATCTGTATTGGTCAAAATATGGAAGGAAATATCAGGGACAAAAAGCCTGATAAACCAGTAGTTGTCTTTGGGGGGTGGGAATCAGGGGTGGTAAGGGGAGGGGAGAAGATTACCTTTTATTTTTTAAACTTGTCATACTACCGCACAATTGCACTCATCTCACACGCTAGTAAAGTAATGCTCAAAATTCTCCAAGCCAGCCTTCAGCAATACGTATAACTGTGAACTTCCAGATGTTCAAGCTGGTTTTAGAAAAGGCAGAGGAACCAGAGATCAAATTGCCAACATCCGATGGATCATCGAAAAAGAGAGTTCCAGAAAAACATCTATTTCTGCTTTATTGACTATGCCAAAGCCTTTGACTTTGTGGATCACAATAAACTGTGGAAAATTCTGAAAGAGATGGGAATATCAGACCACCTGACCTGCCTCCTGAGAAACCTGTATGCAGGTCAGGAAGTGACAGTTAGAACTGGACATGGAACAACAGACTGGTTCCAAATAGGAAAAGGAGTACATCAAGGCTGTATACTGTCACCCTGCTTATTTAACTTCTATGCAGAGTACATCATGAGAAACTCTGGGCTGGATGAAGCACAAGCTGGAATCAAGATTGCAGGGAGAAATATCAATAACCTCAGATATGCAGATGACACCACCCTTATGGCAGAAAGTGATGAAGAACTAAAGAGCCTCTTGATAAAGGTGAAAGAGGAGAGTGAAAAAGTTGGCTTAAAGCTCAACATTCAGAAAACTAAGATCATGGCAACTGGCCCCATCACTTCATGGCAAATAGATGGGGAAACAGTGGGAACAGTGGCTGACTTTATTTTGGGGGGCTCCAAAATCACTGCAGATGGTGACTGCAGCCATAAAATTAAAAGACGCTTGCTCATTGGAAGGGAAGTTACCACCAACCTGGACAGCATATTAAAAAGCAGAGACATTACTTTGTCAACAAAGGTCCATCTAGTCAAGGCTATGGTTTTTCCAGTAGTCATGCATGGATGTGAGAGTTGGGCTATAAAGAAAGCTGAGCGCCAAAGAATTGATGCTTTTGAACTGTGGTGTTGGAGGAGACTCCTGAGAGTCCCTTGGACTGCAAGGAAATCCAACCAGTCCATCCTAAAGGAGATCAGTCCTGGGTGTTCATTGGAAGGACTGATGCTGAAGCTGAAACTCAAATATTTTAGCCACCTGATGTGAAGAGCTGACTCATTTGAAAAGACCCTGGTGCTGGGAAAGATTGAGGGCAGGAGGAGAAGGGGACGACAGAGGATGAGATGATTGGATGGCATCACCGACTCAATGGACATTGGTTTGGATGAACTCCGGGAGTTGGTGATGGACATGGAGGCCTGGCATGCTGTGGTTCACGGGGTCGCAAAGAGTCGGACATGACTGAGCGACTGACTGAACTGAACTGAACATTTAGTTGATTTTGAAAAATGATTTACATGTATTTTTTTTATTCAAAATATGTTTTCAGAATAGTAATTGAGGAACTTCCCTGGTGGTCTAGTGGTTAAAAATCTGCCTTGCAATGCAGGAGAAGCATGTTTGATTCCTGATCAGAGAACTAAGATCTCAGGTGTCTCAGAGGAACTAAGCCTATGAGCCAGAAGAGAGTCCATGCACTGAAACCAGGACCTGAAATAGTCAAATAAATAAATAACAGAATTGTTTTTTTAAAAGGAAATAAAATTTAAAATTGCAGAAAAACTGAATTTTTTCAGTTTTTGAATTCATGAATTCATCACCATCCTAGGTCCAGACATCACTCAGAAGCCAGAGCTGTTAGCCCTAAAAGCAGCATCATCTCTGCAGAACAGACACACATTAACCAGGCTCAGGAGAGTAATATTTCAAATCAGATGCCAATTCATTAAGTTATAAGGGGAAGCAGGGCTTTGAAGCAGACTGGATCTTCTTGTTCACTGATGAGTGCCTTCTCTCCCTGTGGGCGGATCTACATAGGGAACAGTGTGGTTTTCAGCAGGTTGCTTGGTGATCCAGAGCACAAGTGAAGTGGGGAGGGGGCGGTGAATTGGGTAGTTTCAAAGAATGATGTTTCCATCTCCCTTGTTCCTGGACCAGCATCTTTGTCCCCAGACAGGGCTAGGATGACACTCTGGTGATTGCTTCTTGATCTCTTTTCGTTGATTGTCCAGACTCCTCCTTACTAGCACCTTCTTTTCTTTAGTTGTATCAATATCTTTATTCAGGTTACAGTCTAGACTGAGCCTGACAGTGATTCTGTTTCCAGTAGGTAGACTGGCACATCTCTACTTTAAAGCATTAGAGACTTGTCTCCAAACAGACAACACATTTACAAAGCACCCCCGATGTGTCAGGCTCTGTTCTAAACTCTGGAGTTGCAGCAGTCAAGGCTGCCATCTGACCCAGCCCTCAATGAGCTTACAGTCTGGTGAGGAAAACAGTGTATGCGATGTGAAGGAGCAGCCTAACTCTCAGAAGACAACTTAATTTACTTTATTCTAGTTCTTGAGGTGAGGACACATCCTGGTTGTCTCCAGAAAACACCTACTACAACGCACCATGGGGAGGGGCTGTTGAGTAATGAATCTCATCTTGATAGAGAAAGAAGATCCATTTCTCAAGCACATATTCCCAGCCTCCTGTGGATTCTATGCCCCAAATCTTCCCAGTAAAATGATTTTCTGCTTAAATGCATCTGCCGTTTGTAACCAAGAACTCGGACTAGTACAGCAACCGTTTCAGATATCTGTAGACGAGAGAACAAGTTCCCAAAAGACAGTTCCAACCCCTCTGCCTCAGGGCTGCAACCAACCTGGAAACTTTCTGATCTGTGCTTTCCATTCAGCACAAAGCAAGACACACAGGCTGTCTCAATAAAATCTGGTTGGCTGAGTCACTTAGTAAGTTCAATCACAAGCTGTTCTATGTACTTAAATTGCAAAGCTAGTAAGAACTAGTTGCTGCCTTCAAAGATGTCCACATGCACCTTCAAGCTAACATATGCAAAACTGAGGCTGTCATCTTTCTTTCCTTTTCTGTCAACTTGTATATCAACTCATACTTAGTGTCTCATGCTCCAACCACACTGAACTGTTTGCACATCTCACATCCCTCTGCTGGGATTTCAACAGTGAGTAGTTTGGTGTTCTTAGAGCACAGCGGTGGGAGAGAAAGACAGCAGGTAATTGGGCTGCTGCTTGTAGACCAGACCTTGAAGGCCAGTTAGAGCATTCTAGATGTATTGACTGCTATCCCAGGTTACTTTCCTTGGTCTGAATAGAATATCCCATAGTTTAGCTTTTCCTCTTCTACTGAAGGAAGTCTGCATAGAAGAGGGTACAAGGTTTATATGTCCATCATCTTGGCCAGAGATGCAGCTGCAATCGAAGTTCTCATTTTACAGATAACAGAGGCTTCAAAGGACTTGACTGTAGAGCTAGCAAGTAGCAAAACAAAGGCTTGAATGAAGTTTCCAGACTCCAAATTCCCATTCTTTCCTGTATTAGGACGGCTCATACAGAGTGTTTTGTGTGTGTTTGAGGTAGGGGAATCTCCCTGATCTGTTCTTGGGGGAAAATTCTCCTTATCACCCATACCAGGGGCTCAGTTTGTTCTGCTTGCCTCTCCTGGCCTAGTTCCCTTCCCTAGAAGATACTGTATCTTCATAAATCCTCACAACAGTCCTGTGAGGTATTACCATCCCTTCATTATTATAGATGAGACTGAAGCTCAGAAAGTTTAAATTTCAGGCTCCAAAGTTTAAATTTCAGGCTCCGGAATCTTCACCACCTTGCTTCGCTGAGGTCCGTCCAGGTTTGGGAACACCAAGCTGATGAAGCGGGGACCAAAGGGTGATGAATGAAGACAGTGCCGGGGACCCGGCTGGGGTTTAAGGCTGAGGACCAGCAGGTGGCGCGGTGGAGGTGCGGCTGCCCCGTACTACCTCACCCCTCGTAGGCCAGATGTACCAGAACTAAACGGGGCGAGCTCGGGGAAGTAGGCTCGCAGGGCGGGGAGTAGTTTTCCTGAACCCAGAGTCTTCAAGGAGCTCCGTTCTCGTTCGGCCTCCAGAGGACCTCCCGAGCCTCGCTAAAGAGTCACGACCCCACCGGGCGACCGCCGGGCCGCATCAGCCAGCCGCCCGCACGGCGCGCCCCACTGTGCAATTCATTTGATAGGCCTGGGACTCCACAGCCCCCACCTGTCGACCGAGGAGGCGGGGCGTGGGCGGGGCTTGTCCCATAGGGCCCGCCCCCTGTCCCTGAGCCGCGGGCGCGCGACGAGATATAAGGCAGCCTGGAAACAATGCGCCTGCATCTCGCGCTCCCGCGCAGCTCCCGGGAGCGTCCGCGCCGCCGTGCGCGAGCGAGGGCGGGAGCGCGCGCTGGGGGGCTAACGCCTGTGTGCGGGCCTCGCACTCGGTGGCGCGCATGTGCAAGTGTGCGGGCTGCTTCGCTGCCCCGAGCGGGCGGGGAGCCGGTCCGCTCCAGGTGGCCGGTGGCGGGAGCGAGGTGAGGCTGCGGGCAGCCCGGGAACGGGCGCGGGTCCCGGGGGACGGGCTGAAGTCTGCCTTCTGGGCACAGCGCGCCCCCGCCCGACCCGGCCGGGCCCTCGGAGCTGCGCTCCGGGCGGCGCTGGCAAAGTTTGCTTTGAACTCGCTCCCTGCAGCCTAGTCCGCGCGCTGTGAGCTGCTTCCCCAGGCACGCTGACCCGGGGCCGGGCTGTCCGGGACGCTAGGGAAGGGCGCGGGCTCCAAGCCGTGAGGTTGGAGAGGTACGAGAGCCTGGCAGCCAGCTGTACTGGGGGGCCGGGGGACGCCTCCCTCCCTGGGCCCGCACCTGGGTCAGCACGTCCCCCTTCCCTCCCGCAGGGAGCGGACATGGACTTCGATTCGTACCAGCACTATTTCTACGACTATGACTGCGGAGAGGATTTCTACCGCTCCACGGCGCCCAGCGAGGACATCTGGAAGAAATTCGAGCTGGTGCCGTCGCCCCCCACGTCGCCGCCCTGGAGCTCCGGTCCCGGCGACGGAGACGCGGGCCCTGGAATTGGTCCTCCGGAGCCATGGCCCGGAGGGGGCGCCGGGGACGATGCAGAATCCCGGGGTCACTCGAAAGCTTGGGGCAGGAACTACGCTTCCATCATCCGCCGAGACTGCATGTGGAGCGGCTTCTCGGCCCGGGAACGGCTGGAGAGAGCGGTGAGCGACCGGCTCGCCGCTGGCGCGCCCCGGGGGAACCCGCCCAAGGCGCCCGCCGTCCCGGACTGCGCTCCCAGCCTCGAAGCCGGCAACCCGGCGCCCGCTGCCCCCTGTCCGCTGGGCGAGCCCAAGACCCAGGCCTGCTCGGGGTCCGAGAGCCCAAGCGACTCGGGTAAGGACCGCCCCGGGTCATCCAAGAGGGGGCACCCCATGGGTGGCCAAACCTCTGCAGCTGAGGTCAGGCACTGGGTCTGCGCAAGCCCTTCCGCCATCTCCCTCTCCCTCTGGCTGAAGCTGCCGGTGTAGCCCCCAGCGGTGTCTGTCTGGCACGTGGGAGTGTTAGTAAACAGTTTGAAGAAGTGGCGTGGGAGCCAGCGTCCCTTTGATGATGATTGGAGCCCCAGGGGACAAGGGAGACAGGGTGAGGCTTGGCGCTTAGGGAGAACAATACGGGGATTGGACCATAGGGGATTTCTGCCCTCCGAAGGCTGGAAGGGGTCCCTTAAGGGTCACTCCAGACTTGAATTTTTTGTTGCTGTCTCCTTCTCTGGGAAACTCACTACCCTGGGGAGAGAAGCTGAGAAGCCTTTTGTGCAAAGCCAAAGCCTTCATCCTTTAAAAAACCTGGTCTCCTGCCTGCTTTATTTTAACATGACAATAATGGTTCCTGCTGCATCCCCCCTCTTACCACGTATTCATCCTCACCATCACCCATGAGACAGGTAGTGGAGGAATGACTGCTCCCCATTAACAGATGGAAAAACCAAGGCTTAGAAATAGGAAATCGCCAGAAGTGAACGCCAGCTTCCTGCCATCCAGCCAGCTTCTTTTGCTCAATCCTCCATCCCAACCAGGCACTTTTCTGATGTTTAGAGGAACTTATTGGTAGATTATCTGAGAAGTGGTACATCTTGCCATTTTGCTCTGGCCTGAGGTGGGAAGGTGTTCCTCTAGGACAATTCATCTGAGGGCTTTCAGCTGCTTCATTTGTATTCAACAAATGTTCACTGGCCTCTACTTTGTGCTAAGCTCTGGGGTTAGTGCTGGGGGTCACAGATATGGAGCTCCAGGCTCCCCTTCCCCATCCTTGAATGCAAGTGTACATCTCACTGAGCACAGCCTGCTGCATCTGTGACACTAGACTATGTTGTTCTTAGCCTAACCTCTTCTTCGAGGTGCCCATGAGAAATACTGGGGAGGATGTTTTATAGGGTGCACACTGAGGCTTGTGTCAGATAAATCAGGACTGAAAACTCAAGTAGCTTTTAAGAATAATTTTACATGACCATTTACAGGGAACTGGGGAATGGGTATGGAGGTTGTCATACACTTAAGGGTGAGCGTAAGGAAGGAAACACAAAGAATTGAAAGTCAATTTTTTTTTCCAGTTCACTATGTTAAGGTCATTTTTAACCTGCTTGCTTTTTACACCAAGACCTTCTGTTTGTTTAATGGCTGGAATGGAAACTTTGAGATCAAGAAACCAATAAAGATGTATCTCTACAAAAGCTGATGGAATGGTAGAGTGGAAAGTGCATTGTTTCGGGAATCTGAAGATCTTAGTTTTAGATCCAGAATGTTATAAAGGTGCTGTGTGGACTTGGCTGACCTGAGTCTCAGTTTCTGCCTTTGCACGTTAGGGAGTTTGACCTGATCATCCAGCTGAGGACATGTCCTTGTCTGGGTAGAGTTAGATGCTGCTCTCTGAAAAGGAGAATGGTGTCTCACGTTATTTTTTTCTTAAGCAGAACCTTCCCCAACTATGGGGCTTAACCCTGAAGTATTAAAGGTTTGGGATGTGGGGAAACCTCCTGAATCATTTTCTAACCTGCCCTTTACCCTGAACCTGTTTGCAAGCTCCTGGTTCACTTACAGGCCACATGGCCCAGAACAAAATGCAACAGATTGCAAACAATGAGGGGGGTGGGGAGAGTGACTGACGGCAAAGCTCAGCCAATAGGGGCTAGGGGCTGAGTAAGACCGCATTCCAAACTCCGCTCAGCCAGCCAATCACAGGTCTTGGGGCCAGGAGGGCTGAATGGTCAGGTTTTATTAATGGAGAAATAATGCGATTGTCCACACAATGGAAGCCTTCCTGACAAAGGGGCTCAAGCTTCGTGATTTGCGAAAGAGGCCGAGAACTGAGCTCTTCTGTTGTCAGGCTGAAATGCATAAAGGTGGCCTTCTCTGTGGGGGCTGCAAAACAGTGCGGAGCAGTAACGTTCTCCCCTAATTGTCCCTCTCCTGGCTGGGGTAACCTAAGAGATCTTGGAATAAGGGAGTGATAGAGGCAAGTCCAGGTGTTGCTAGTGTTTTGGCCCCTGTATCAAGACATTCCCTTGACGCTCAATTCCTGCCCCCAACTTCTGACCCCCTAGCACAGGTAGCTTGGAAATGGTCTTTTGTACCTTTGTGAAGTTCCTGCTGCTTCTGCCGACCTGTGATTACAAATCCAATCCTCTTCTGGTCCAGGGAAGCGGGTGGGGCAGGCGACCTATAAATGATGGATGACTTTAGAAACCCATTGAACCCAGGAGCAAAATGCTCCTAAGGGAAACCCTTTCCCTCCCCTCTGTGGGTGAGGAGGGATGGGTTGTAGCCCTCCCTTCTCTGACTCTTCTGCTGAAAGGGATGACAGAATAGAGAGGTGGGGGAATAATAGGATTTATAACTTGTGAAAAGTAACAATTCCCAAGTGCTGGCTGTGCTGGGCTGGAACAAAGGGCAGCTCTGCCCACAGACCCCTCATTTACAATTCTGATGGGGTATGAAAGAGCCCGACTGGGGAAGATCTTTATAGTTAAAACTTTGTCCCAGGCCGATAGCTCTTTCTCCCCATCCCGTCAGTGGGGGAGGGGAGAGCCTGTGCAGACTGGGGGCTGTTGGCTTGGGTCTGCCTTTTGTTCTTATCTAAGCCTTGCTGTGCAAAGAGAAATTGGAGAATATTTTCCTTCCTGCTTATTTCCCTTCCTTTCCTTCACACCACGCTTAGCCTTGATACAACTGAATCAGTTGTCTTTCTCCCCACTTGAATTTGTTTACATCTAAATTGGGAAAATGTTACCTCCTTTCCTAAACTCCAGCATGGGGTCTGTGTATGTGTTTCTCATGGAGTGTTTCTTCTTGATCTCTCGGACAGAGGGTGAAGAAATTGATGTTGTGACAGTGGAGAAGAGGCAGTCCCTGGGTGTCCGGAAGCCGGTCACCATCACAGTGAGAGCAGACCCTTTGGACCCCTGCATGAAACACTTCCACATCTCCATCCATCAACAACAGCACAACTATGCGGCCCGTTTTCCTCCAGAAAGCTGCTCCCAAGGAGAGGCTCCAGAGCCAGGGCCCCATGAAGACGGTCTGGAGAGAGATGCACCGGAGGAAAAGGAAGATGAGGCAGATGAAGAAATTGTGAGTCCCCCACCGGTAGAAAGCGAGCCTTCCCAGTCCTGCAACCCCAAACCTGTCAGTTCCGACACTGAGGATGTGACCAAGAGGAAGAACCATAACTTCCTGGAGCGTAAAAGGCGGAATGACCTCCGTTCCAGGTTCTTGGCCCTGAGGGACCAGGTCCCTACCCTGGCCACCTGCTCCAAGGCCCCCAAAGTAGTGATCCTGAGCAAGGCCTTGGAATACTTGCAAGCCCTAGTGGGAGCCGAGAAGAGGATGGCTACGGAGAAAAGACAGCTCCGGTGTCGGCAGCAACAGCTGCAGAAGAGAATCGCGTACCTCAGTGGCTACTAACTGACCAAAAAGTCTGACTGCTCTGTCTTCACGGAGACCCAAGTTTATTTTTTAACCTCCCCTCTCCCCCTTAGGAATTTGCACATTTCGGTTCAGGTGGGGCGGCCTGGACAATAGATTCCCAGAATGCATTGCAGCCGGTGCACACACAAGAAGGGCTCGCATTCTTGGAAACCTTGCAACCCGGCTGTCCCTCTGCCCTGACTTGCGGGAGCGCTGTGGCTTCTCTGGCGCCTTTGGCTTCTCAGGCGGGCAGCACTGAGGAGACTTGGGGTCTCTTGAGCTCACTAGCTCCGAAGAAAAGCCTGACAGATGCTATGCAACAGGTGGTGGATGTTGTCAGGGGGCTCCAGCCTGCATGAAATCTCACACTGCGGATGAGCCTTGGACTGAGAAAGGATGCTCCCACTGGTGTCTCTGGGGTAATGCTAGGACAGCTGGGCCTGGACGCTCTCCCCAGGCTCCTTTTTCCAGGAGACATACGAGCTGTCTTGAGTGAAGACGAGCTCTCAGACTTGATCAACAGGGACCATTACCTCACTGTCAGACACTTTACAGTAGCTGAGGAGTCGGAAACCTTTAACATATATATATTCCCATGTTCATTGACACCCCCTCCTCCCACTCTCCATGCTGCGATCTTGAGAACTTTTAAAGAGCTTGGCCTTTTAGATTCTTTGTCTTAAGGCCCTCCCGGCCCTTTCCTCTGAGGGCAGAGACCATCCCATCCTCACCAGAAACTTGGTTTCCTTCCACCTTTGTTATGCAATGGGCTCTAAGGCCATTTCCCACAGGTCAGAAATACTTCCCCAGGACACAGGGCAAAGAGTCCCAGCCTGTGGCGGGGGGAAGGTTTGGAGTCCTGGCTGTGAACGTGTTCCCTGCCCAGGTGTTTTCCATCTTGGAAATCCTCTCCAAGCAGATGCCAGGCACCTGAGGGGGAAGAGCTGTACCACTTCCCCTTTCCCACCTCCCTCTCATCTCAACCTCTGACTGATAAGTTTGAAGTTCTACTCAGTTCAGTTCAGTTGCTCAGTTGTGTCCGACTCTTTGCAACCCGATGGACTGCAGCACACCAGGCCTCCCTGTCCATCACCAACTTCCGGAGTTTACTCAAACTCATATCCATTGAGTTGGTGATGCTAGAACCATACAAACTGTGCTTCTCTTGCAACTCCAAGGAGCTTGCTGTCTGTAGCCACCCTTGGGCCCTCTGCCAGCCTGACGTGAGTCAGAATCCCATTCCCAGAATCTGGGCCTTATTGCAGTTCTTACTGGGAGAGCTGCTGGGACTCATCCAGTGCTCCAGAAGGCGGATGAGCTTCCTGGTGGGTTTGTAAGAAGCTTCCAGGAGCTCTGCTCAGTGGACCATGATGGGTTTTACCCAACTGGGCTCAGCCTCTCCAGGTGGATTCCAGGCACAGCCTCTGGTCTGAGAAAGTCACCTAACCCAACAAGTGTCATGTGGGCAACCCTAAGTCTAGCCTGGAAGAAAGATCGGCCCTTCTAGCACTATGCTCAGGGCAGCAGGTGCCTACTGAATGGGGGTTTGAAAATGGGGGAGGGAAGGATGCTAGAGCGCTATATGTGGCTCTGGGAAGCCAGCTGCTACTTCTAAACCTGTTATGCACAATGGTCTGTTCCTGAGGTTCCTTCCTGGCCTCAGAGAACCCCAGTGGAACTTTGCAAAAAGCCCCCCGCTTCTGGAGCTTGGTTTTGGGGAGCCAATTGACTTCTGGAACTGTCTTTGGAGAACAGGTGGGATGTAGGTTATTGATGTCTTACCTAAAGAGCTCGTGTTTTATAAGCTGCTGTTGGGTATTACGCTGGGAGCAGTCTTCTTTTTAATACTGTATTTTTGTATGCCTTTTGCAAAGTGGTGTTAATTGTTTTTGTACAAGGGAAAAAAAAAAAACAAAAACTCTGGGGTAATTCTCCTGTTGCAAAAGTCTGATTTATTTTAAAAGGCAGGTTTACCTGAAATTTTGTATTTAGTTGTGAATACTGATTGCCTGATTTTAAAACGTTGCCTTCTAGGACATCTTCTAATAAAAGATTTCTCAAATGTGTCAGAGTCGGGGGGGTGGGGGGGCAGCTTATGCCCACCATGTCCCCCAGAACCAAAGGAGACTGTTTTTTAGGGTAGCCACAAGTGATCTCTAACCATGTTGCTAACCTGGTCAATCCACCCTGGGTTCCTGAAATGCCATTTCAAACATGTCTAAACAACGTAAGTTCAGTACTCAGTAAACACGAAATTGTCTTGTGAATTCCAGAGTGCTGAATTTGTATTTTAGAAGGCTTGAAATCCTGGTGTTCCACCATTAACTCATTCTGTGCCTTTTACCTTTATCTGAAAGCCCTAGTTTCCCTACTTGTAAAATGGGGATAAATGCTACTTCCCAAGGGATTGTTGTTACTTAGTTGCTAAGTCGCATCCACCTCTTTTGCAATCCTATGAACTGTATAGCTTGCCAGGCTCCTCTGTCCATGAGATTTCCCAGGCAAGCATACTGGAGTAAGTTGCCATTGCCTTCTCCAGGGGATCAAATTCACATCTCCTGCATTGGCAGGCGGACTCTTTACAACTGAGCCACGAGGGAAGCTTATCACCAGGGATTGGCAGACATTAAATGTAGACTTTTTCTTTTTCAGCTGCAAGGCTTATGGGATCTTAGTTCTCCTACCAGGGACTGAACCTGGGCCATTGGTAGTGACAGTGCAGAGTCTTAATCACTGGACCGCCGGAGTATAGACTTTAAACTGCTTTAAACTATAAAGCCTTAAATCTTTTCAGGTGGTACTTTTCTTGCCATAGGTATTTTAATACTTTTTTTTTTTAACCATGCCTACTGCCTTGTGGGCTTCCCAGGGGGTACTAGTGATAAAAGAACCTGCCTGCCAGTGCAGGAGACAGAAGAGATGTGGGTTCGATTCCTGGGTTGGGAAGATCCCTGGAGAAGGGAATGGCAACCCACTCTAGTATTCTTGCCTGGAGAATCCGCATGGACAGAGGAGCCTGGAGGGCTACAGTCCATAGGGTCACAAAAAGTCAGACATGATTGAAGCGACTGAGCATGCATGCATGCACTGCCTTGCAGGATTTTGATTCTCTGACCAGGGATCAAACCCATGCTGCCTGCCATGGAAGCAGAGTCCTAACCACTGGGCAACCAGGGAGTTCCCTTGCAGGATGTCTTTTTTAAAATTTTATGAGAATCGGTGATATGATGTGATTTTTTTTTTCTTTCTCCTTTGATTAATACAGGAACATAGTTCTCAGAAATTTGCCCTAAATGCAAGAGGGGAGACTTTAATAATGGCCACTCCTGATGGAGCACTGCCTATGTCTAAGCACCATGCTCCTTCCTACATGTTAGACCACACCAATCACATGCCAGGACTACAGAAGAGGGAACTGAGGTTCTAAGAGTGAAACGTAACTGCCCAACGTTACACAGCTAGTAAGTAAATGAGTTCAAGGGATTTGAAACCAGCTCTGCCTATCTCTAGAGCCAGAGGTCTTCACCACCACATAATAATGATTAGCTTCTTTTGTTATTATGGGGTGTGTAGAGGAAGTAGGGAATTTCATCACTTAACTGCTTGCTGGAACTCTCCTTGGGGCCACTGTGCCTGCCACTTATCAGGAAGAAGTGGAGCAAATGTCCTGTGACCAGCCACTCTGCCACATTTGTGGGTTGAGTAAGTTCGTCTTGCCCCAGAGAAGCCCCTTCTAGGACTGTGAAAGGAAAACAGGGGTGGGTCAGAAAAACCATGAGCATCATGGTAGGAGAAGGCCACTGTATGTCATGTAATCCTGCCTTACAGCTGAGACCTGGGTCGATATTGCCCACCTGCATTCCTATGAAGCCTGAGTCCAAAAGCTACTATAAATTCCTCACATTTACAAAGTGACTCTCATCACAACCTGGTAAGTAAGCAATATCTGCCACTTGGTACTGGAGCCCAGACAGTTTTGTTTTTGTTTTTGTTTTTTGGCCACACCTTGTGGCTTGCGGGATCTTAGTTACCTGAGCAAGGATGGAACCCGTGCCCCCTGCAGTGGAATGGAGTCCACTGGATCACCAGGAACTCCCCGAAACAGGTTTCTTGCTCAAGGTCACAGAACAGAATCCAAATCCCCAAATCAGTCATCTGTCAGGTAAACTTCCCACTCCACCCCTATGACCCCTAGGTCCCCAAACCCAGGGCATAAATAGCTGTTTGATAAAAACAGACTTGTATTACTGGGATAATTTCCTTAAAACTCCATATCGCTCTTTTGGTTACAGTCACTCTGTTCCCACTGAACAGAGTGGCTGTGCTGGATCTTCGTAGCTGCGTTCGGGCTTTCTCTAGTTGCGGCGACCAGGTTCTACTCTTCCTTGCAATACGAGGGCTTCTCATTGTGGTGGCCTCTCATTGCAGTGCATGGGCTCCAGAGTGCGGGCTCAGTAGTAGTGGCACATGGACTTAGTATCAGACCCACGTGCCCTGCATTGGCAGATGGATTCTTAACAACTGGACCAGCAGGGAAGTCCCCATTCTTCTGCTTTTGAGGCCATTTGTTAAGAAATAAGAATATTTGGAGGCACTTCTCTCCCTTTACTAGACCTTGAAAAAATTCAGGAGTCCTCAGTAAAATCATAAGAACTCCTAGGTAAAGCTGATCCTAATGTTGCTTTACAAAGCTTAATTCTCACAATAACCTGGAGGAAAGGATGGTATCAGCCCCATTTCACAGGTGAGCAAATTGGAGCTCAGAGACATTGAAGTCATTTGTCTGAGCCCAGACAGCTAGTACAGACTGCCTGACTTGCCTGACTCTTAAGCTTCAGTTCCTTTGAGTCTGAAACTCTGCTGAGAAAGGAGTGGGAATAAAGCCATCTCCTGGGGGGAAGAAAGGGTGTTTCTGGAATGTGAAGTATTTTAAGCTCCTTCCTAGCTCACTTCTGCAGACTCCTACCTCTATCTTTGTCTGAAAATAGCCAGGAGTTTATTCCTGGATTTCGGAGAAATTTTTCTACAAATTAGGTTTGCCTCTGAATAGTACACCTAAGGGACTACATACCCCTCCCAGAGATGTGGACGTAGATAATAAGGAACAGCTGAGAAGACACACGTGGCATGGAAAAGAAAGGCCATCTGCTCTGTTAGACAATCAAAGGCTAAATGGAGTGCTTAACTCCTGCCCCTACTGGTAGCTATTTTAGGGGGACTGAGACAGGTTGAACTATCTTAGAAGTGCTGAATTTGTCTTAAGTGCCCCTGGAGTCAGGATATTTCAGAATATGCACTTTAGAAGGAGAAGGGATTGGGGGGGGGGCGGTGTGGAGGGGCAGGTGGTGTGGGGAGGTGGGGGATGGGGATGGTTTTGTTGCTCTGGAAGGTGATAGGGAGTGTGAAAGAGGACTCAAAGGATAAGATAACCAGTGGGAGATGACTGGTGACTGGTGACTGGGGAGGGTAAAGTGGAGGTCTCTAAATACGTCAGCTAAAGTTCCATGGGGGTGTGGACATTTCTACTTTAAGCTTAGTGGACAGCTCTTAATGTCTTTATTTAGAACTGCTGCTAAAGGGATCAACTGTATTAAGATTGGGCTTCCCAGGTGGCTCAGTGGGTAAAAAAGTAAAGTGAAAGTGTTAGTCCCTCAGTCGTGTCCTAATCTTTGGGATCCCATGGACTGAAGACCTCCAGGATCCTCTGTCCATGGGATTTTCCAGGCAAGAATACTGGAGTAGGTAGCCAGTCCCTTCTCCGGGGGATCAATAGAATCTGGATCTCCTGCATTGCAGGCAGATTCTTTACCATCTGAGCCACCAGGCCTGCAATGCAGGGGACCCAGGAGACGAGGGTTCCATCCTTGGATTGGGAAAATCCCCTGTAGGAGGGCATGGCAACCCGCCCCAATATTCTTGCCGGGAGAATCCCACAGACAGAGGAGCCTGGTGGGCTACAATTCATAGGGTCAAAAAGAGCTGAACATGACTGAAGCAGCTGAGCATGCACGCACCTGTATTAAGATTGCCATTTTCTTTTGGTGAGTAAATCTAAATATGATCATAAGGTCTCTAATCAGGTGAGTTATTAAACAATTAATACTCAGTGCCAGGGGTCAAGTTGGTGCCCAGGAAGTAACTGTTGAGTCACCTCTAAACTTGTGGGAAGTAGTATGGTTAGGTAACCTCCCACAACCAACAGAGCTCAGTTCCAAATCAAGCTCTCCATTTTCCAGCTTTGTGACCTTGGACAAATTATTAACCTCTCCCAGTCCCAATTTCCACATTTGTAAAACAAATATAAATCATAGCACCTGCTTCTTAGGGTTGTAGTGAGCAATACTAAGTGCTCAGTAAATGATTAGTATTATTTAAACCATTTAACAGAGAAGGCAATGGTAACCCACTCCAGTACTCTTGCCTGGAAAATCCCATGGACGGAGGAGCCTGGTGGGCTGCAGTCCATGGGGTCCCTAGGAGTCGGACACTACAGAGCGACTTCACTTTCACTTTTCACTTTCATGCATTGGAGAAGGAAATGGCAACCCACTCCAGTGTTCTTGCCTGAAGAATCCCAGGGATGGGGGAGGCTGGTGGGCTGCCATCTATGGGGTCGCACAGAGTCGGACACGACTGAAGTGACTTAACAGCAGCAGCAGCAACAGCCAACCGTTTAACAAGCCCCACCTAGAACACCAATTAATCATATTTAAAAGGTGATAGAAGGGATTGGTAAAATAAGAAATCTTCCCAGAAGGAGTACTTAAAATAATCTGGGGTGGATGTATTAATGCCTCAAGATGCAATAAATCATCAGGGAAGGAGTAGCTAGGATCTGGGGAGACTGAGACGAGCAGAGAAGGAAAGAAGGGCAAAGACCTGAGTCTGACTGGTCCACAGCATCCCATGCCCCATGGCAGGCAGGAGGTAGGAGTCTGTGATGCTGTTGCACATATGGGCCCTCCATTTGTCCTTACTGGACACTGCGATGTCTTCAAATTGAGCTGGAGTCAATGACTCCATTCAGTCATTAAATCCTCTAATGTGTATTTTTGTTCAGGCAGTGATCCTCAAACTTGGGTGGGTCTTAAGAATCTGGAGATGGAAATGACAACTCACTCCAGTGGTCTTGCTTGGGAAATTCCATGGACAGAGGCGTCTGGTGGGCTAGTACGGTTCATGGAATTGCAAAAGGGTTGGACACAACTTATCGACTAAACAACAAACAAATCCCTAAAACCTTGATGTAGTAGGTCAGGGCCAGGAATCTACCTTGCTGATAAGCAAGGAGGAAGATGGAATCCTGTGGTCACACTTAGAAAAACATTGGAATAAGGGGTTAGAGCCAGGTCTTGTGGAGATACAAAAATATTCACAGAAGGTGCTATAGATGGCATAGTATAACGGTTAAGAACAGGGACTTGGGGTTACTACTTGTGTGATGTTTGGGCAAATCATTCAATCTCTCCAAGTCCTAGAAGTTTCCTTCTCTAAACTGGATATAATATTAATACCTACCTCATAGGGCTGTTGAAAAGATTAAAAATAAATTACTGTATGTAAGTGCTCAAAATAGTTCCTGCCACATAGTAAGAACGATGATATATGAAGTGATGGTTCCTTATGGAAGTTTCAGTTCAGTTGTTTAGTCATGTTCGATTCTTTGCGACCCCATGGACTGCAGCATGCCAGGCCTCCCTGTCCATCACCAACTCCCAGAGCTTGCTCAAACTCAAGTCTATCAAGTCAGTGATGCCATCCAACCATCTCATCCTCTGTCATTCCCTTCTCTTCCTGCCTTCAATCTTTCCTAGCATCAGGGTCTTTTCCAATGAGTCAGTTCTTCGCATCAGATGGACAAAGCATTGGAGTGTCAGCTTCAGCATCAGTCCTTCCAACGAATATTAAGGACTGGTTTCCTTTAGGATTGACTGGTTGGATCTCCTTGCAGTCCAAAGGACTCTCAAGAGTCTTCTCCAACACCACAGTTCAAAAGCATCAATTCTTCAGTGCTCAGCTTTCTTTATGGTCCAACTCTCATATCCATACCTGACTACTGGAAAAACTGTAGCTTTGACTAGATGGACCTTTGTCAGCAAAGTAATGTCTCTGCGTTTTTTTTTTTTTTCAAATGGAAGTTTATGAGCATGCAAACATGATCACAGAATAAGGCAATATGTGTTTCAAACAAGGGCTGCAAGCCTCAGAAGGGGAAGAGAGCACTTTGGAGTCATCAAGAAAGTTCTTGTTGGAGATATAACTGGAACTACAAGTCCCAGTAGCATTCGGCTAAGTGAAGAGGAGGAAGGTGTTCTAAGCTAAGGGAATAGCTACGGGGAAGAGAGGATTGGGAAAGTTATGTGAAATCTGGGGAGGGGTCTGGTGTGATTTTCAGGCCAGGTGGTCTCATTTTTGTAAAACAAGAGAAGTTGCACTAGATTTCTAAAAGGATCCTTTTACCACAAACATCCTCTGTGTTTCTTTGAAATAGGGAAGTCAACAAAAGAAGCCGATTGTGGTTTGGGACACAATGAGATTGAGGTGCTGGGGTCATTCAAAATAGAGCACCCAACAGGAAGTTGGAAATGTGACATTAAAACTTTGGAAAGGGGGTTGAAATGAAGATACAGGTTTAAGACTCACCAAGATACAAAGATGATGAAGGCCCACAGTGCCAAGTCACAAGAAAGAGAAAGGGCCAGAGAAGCAGAGGAGAGGGCTTGAAGAAGCCATGAAATTAGAACCAGAAAGGACCTCTGATGGCTCTGCATCTTCGGTCTTTTTGCACCTCCCCACTCTGATTTTGCAGCCTTTGGGGATCCCCGGTCATGTGTAGGCTCCCTTGACAATCTGGGAAGGCAGACAGTGAGCTCCTTTTGAGAACAGGAACTTGGGGTTACTACCTATGTGATGTTTGGGCAATCACTCAACCTCCCTGAGTCTTAGAAGTTTCCCTCTTCTGGTGTGCTCTGGAGCAAACTCTATAACACAACATAAATCCTACAACATGGTGAGCTCCACTCTCTTTCCCCTTACTTGTTTTGAGCACTCTGATGCTCCCAGATTTGAACTGGCCAATCACCAAAGGAAACAGTAATGGAAACAGACAACCACCAAACCAATGGAGGGTGTTATAATTACTCACAGGCACTGTACTGGGTTGTATTTTGTCCCCCAACTAAACTCATGCCTATCCAGAGCTGTGAATGTGACCTTATTTGGAAACAGTCTTTACAAATATAATCAAATTAAGGTGAGGTCATATTGGATTAGGACGGCCCTAATCCAATAACTGGGATCCTAAAGAGAGGGAAGTGGGGACAGAGACACACCCACAACAGAGAAGATGGCCATGTGAGACAGGCAGGATTAAGAGTCACACTGCTGAAAACCAAGGAATATAAAGAATTTCCAACAACCACCAGAAGCTAGAAGAGGTAGGGAAGGATTCTTCACTAGAGGGAAGCATGGAGTGTGACCCTACCAATACCTTGATTTTGGGCTCCTGGACTCTAGAACTGGGAGAGAATATATTTCTGTTGTTTTAAGCCATCCGGTTTGCAGTAATTTTTTATGCTAGCCTGAGGAAACAAATACAGGCACCAAGTTCATCATGAAATATTCCTTCAGGAAACATTTTTTTTTTTAATTTAGGATAGGGGTTAGGCTGCAAAGCACTGTATCTTTTAATTTGTGATTTTTTTAAAAAAATATTTTTTTATTTGGCTGTGTTGGATTGTGGTACACGAACTCAGTAGTTGTGGCACATGAGCTTAGTTACCCTTCGGCATGAAGGATCTTAGTTCCCTGCATTGGAAGGCAGTTTCTTAACCACTGGACCACCGGGTAAATACCTAATTTGTGATTTTTTTTTCTTAATATTTATTTGGCTGTGCTGGGTCTCAGTTGTGGCATGTGGGATCTAGCTCCCTGACTAGGGAAGGAAGCTGGGCCCTCTGCATTGGGAGTGGAGTGTCCTAGCCACTGGCCCACCAGGGAAGTCCACTTATTTGTGATTTAAAATAAAATTTTATGGCTGCACCATGTGGCATGTAGGATCTTAGTACCCTGATCGAACCCAGGGTCCTGACAGTGGAGGCATGGTGTCCCAAACACTGAACCACCAGGGAATTTCCAGCACTTTGGATTGTACCAAAAATCTAGTGTTTGTCTTTGAACCAACTTTCTTCTCTTAATTTAGAAACAGATGCTTCAGGCCTTTCATGACACATTCCTCCTCCTGTCATAAATGTCGCAGCATCCATTAGAATTCCAAAAAGTTCAAACTTTCTGGATGCTCCATTTTGAATGATCATTCCACTCTAATGGCTTCTCCCTACCTTTCTTTCTTTAAAAAAAATTTTTTTTAATTGGGTCATTGTCCAGATTTTCCCTCTACCTTTTTGCACTTCTCCTTTTCAGTCATGTTTCCATGCCCACCCCACGTACCGCTCTCAGTTTCCTAAAGGTAAGGTGAGGCAACGTAGATGTTGCCCAGGTTATATCTGGCCTAGGATAGCGCATACACATACACAGGTGGTGACAGTTAGGTGGCAGACTGTGGACTTTCAGAAGGGCAGGCAGGAAGTATTATCCTCCAGGTAATTCGTCTTCGTAGTATCTCATTCCTGCATTTTAGACATGCTCTTCTAGACTGAACCTATCTCAGCATTTTAAGAAATAATTTCATTTATTTTTGGCCGTACCGAGTCTTTGTTGCTGTGCGGGCTTCTCTCTAATAATGGGGAGCAGGGCCTACTCTCTAGCTGCCGTTCTGGGGCTTCTCACTCTGGTGACTTCTGTTGCAGAACGCTGACTCCAGGTGCGTGGCCTTCAGTTGTGGCATGTGGGCTCTAGGGCGCAGGCTCAATAGTCGTGGTGCACAGGCTTAGATGCTCTGTGGCATGTGTGATCTTCCTGTATCAGAGGCTGAACCTGTGTCTCCTGCATTGGCAGGTGAATTCTCTACCACTGAGACACCAGGAAAGCCTGCATTTTTGCCTTTTAAACTAAAAAAAAAATTTTTTTACTCCAAATAGTCTGTAAGCAGTGGAATATATTGAAGACGGGCTTCCGAATCCTCCACCTCTAGATATACACATATATTTTAAGTGAGAGACTGCCTTTCCTCTTGAGCTGTCTTTCTGAATAGGTTGAGCTGCTTCCCATCTGGCCTTATACAAAGCAGAGAGGGGTCAGGGCTAATACCTGGGCATGACTACAAATAGCTTTTCTGACTCCCTTTTGCCGCCTTTTGTTTCTTTATTTCCCTGCAGTGCTCCCATTAGAGGGTGTTGATGGTGCTAGAATCTGCCTGCCAATGCAGGGGACGCAAGAGACACAGGTTTGATCCCTGGGTCTGGAAGATCACCTGAAGTAGGAAATGGCACCCCACTCCAGTATTCCATGGACAGAGGAGCCTGGGAGACCACACAGTTCATGGGGGTCGCAAATAGTTGGACATGTCTGAGCACATTGTTTCTTAGAAATACTTATTAACTCTTGGTCAGAGACTTCAATTTCCCAATTTTTACTTGAACTTGATCTCTCCAATTAGGTTTTCAAGTTACAGGTTATCTTTAAGTAACTATTCTTAGTATAGTTTAGAGTTCAGAAGATCATTAGGGAGACCTAGGTCCAAAAAGTAGCCTAGAGAAATTTAAAAATATGTTCTCCTTCTCCTTTGGTGAGGCTGGCAGAATTAGAATTACAATGAATGGAAATAGTATGATTTTTTTTCCCCTCACTTCTCCTTTCTCCTCAGTTGTTTAGGACTACAGGCTCCATTCTGATTTAGGAGTCAGAATGAAATTCCTGCTCAGTATTTCAGTGATAATTCTCCCCATGGTCTATAGGATCCCTGTTCTCTTTGTTTCTATAGCAACAGTCCTGTGTTGCTTGGTTAGAAGCAATTTTCTACTGCTGTGGTGAAGCCCCATTTTTTCATTCCTTGCTCCCCTGTTGCCTCGGTAACCAGCCTCTCCCTCTTCTGGTCTCTCAGTAGTAAATTCCACTCCCCGCTTCTTCCTCCCTCTCTCTCTCTTTCTCTCACAACAGTCACCTGGTCATGACTCAGACAGTGCTTTCCCATCTGTAAGTGGGCCTCCCCTGTCATGGTTAGATTGTCATCATGATATTAACCTCCCTTTTGCTTTATTTGCATCATTTCTCTGGCCTTCCTTCTTTCTGGTGGTTGTCAAGGTAACTGTACCCTCGGAAAATCTCTAGGCAAAGGCTCTACAGTTAACAACCATCATGTGAGAGTGTCTGCCAATATGTGGCCACACATCTCGATTTTAAAACAAGCCCCAGGCGGGTACCACAAATTGGAGAGAACAAGGCTTTTGATCAAAGCAGGCTGGATTGAGAAGAGGAGGTATAGGGGACCCTGCGACATGTGACTATAAGTCTGAGGCTGGGTTTGCAAGAATAGCCATTATGCCAGTAGTGATCCAAGTGATTGAGTAATGTATTTATTGGCAGTCATTCTAGACAGGTCTATCATATGCTGTAACCATCCAGGGGTGATTCCTCTGGCCCAAGGGTGACATGACCTGAGAGGTAGGCAGAGCCAAGTAGTAATCTCAGGGAGAAAGCAATTAGAACTCTTGAACTTGCTAACAAGGGGTGAGTAGAATAGGTATTTAGGCACTTTCACACATTACTGGAAATTTCTCTACCCTTAGGCTGCTGCTCTTACCTCTTTAGTGAGGCAGATGGGGTGTTACTATTATAATAACACAAAGTGTTCAACAAATGGTGGTTATTTTGTGCCAGGGCATTGTAGCAGGCACTTTTCAGACATTACTTCATTTTCTCCTTATGGCAATCCTGAGAGGTATTTAATGATGAGAAAACTAAGGCTAAGCTAATTGTGTGAAGTCACTCAGCTGATAAGTGGCAGAGTTGGAATTCAAATCCATGTTCATCTGACCAGGTGCCCAGGCAGGGGATCCAACCCCTGCCTCCTGCAGTGGAAGTGTGGAATCTTAACGCCTGAACCACCAGGGAATCCCCCAAAGCCCTTTCTTAAAGGTTGTGGAGTCGCCAGAATTTTGGTTCTCTCTGGACTTGATTTTTCCCCATCCCTACTGTAATCTGAGGGTTGTTACTATATCCTTTCTGCCTTCCTTATTTTCCCTCTGTATGTTGTAGGTTGTTTACTTGCTTAGTTTTCTCTCTGTTCTCACCCTATCTCTTGCATCCTTTCACCAAACAGATGAAAAATTTTGTTTTGCCTTCTGATTGTGTCTGAGTTTGAGTTGTTGGATGAAAACATAACAGCAGCCCTCTTTTCCTGAGAACTGGGAAGATCTGATCCTAGAGAAGGTCACACCTCTGAGCTCACTGGCTGTAGCACTAGGTAGGCAAGCCATTCTCTCTATTAACATATCATTATTGGGTGTCTTTTCGGTATCACGTACTATACTGGATCCCTGGGTCGGGAAGATCCCTTGGAGGATGGCATGACAACCCACTCCAGTATTCTTGCCTAGAGAATCCCATGGACAGAGGAGCCCGGCAGGCTGCAGTTCTTAGGGTTGCAGAGTCGGACACTTCTGAATCGATTTAGCACGCACACAGGCACCCACTGTACTGGAGATACAGTAATGTCCCAGACAGAATCTGTTCCTAGCCTTTACAGAATTAACAGTCTAGAGAGAAAGTCAGACAGTAGAGGTCAAAACATAATTTCATACTATAATTAGGGCTATGAAGAAAAAGAAGTGGGAGCTAGTTAAAAAAAGAATAATAGGTATAAATCTATTTTAGATACGACTGATACGTTCCCATTTAAGAGAGGAGGTAGTTGAGGTTTTCACACTAGCTAGTTGATGGCAGTCACAGCAGGAGCTTCTGAGCTTGGGGACCTCAGTCCCTTGTCTCCTCCTTCCCTCCGCCCTTTCCCTCTAGAGCCCGAGGTCCGCGCAGGCGCACTGACGGTTGCCATGGGGACAGCTGATCCGGCGCAAGCGCAGACGTATCCAAGATGGCGGCAACGGCGGCTGCTAGAGTTGTGTCCGTGGGCCCTGGTCTCCGGGGACTGCAGCGGACACTACCTCTCGTAGTGATTCTCGGGGCCACGGGCACCGGCAAATCCACCCTGGCGTTACAGCTCGGCCAGCGGCTCGGTGGCGAGATCGTCAGCGCTGACTCTATGCAGGTATGACAGTGCGGCTGTCCCCGACCTGGGGAACCGGAGGCCGCGTGCGGGCCTTTGGCCGAGTAGATATCCTGTCGCTTGGTGGAAGTGGGTGAACTCCGAAGCTTGTGGGGCGGAGGGGGCAGAGGAAGGGCACCCATAATTAGTAGGCGCCCACCATACGCCAGACATCGTGCTAACATCTCATTTACTGCTGACGACTTTACTGTCTGGTGTGGTTTATTATTTTTCTTTTACGGATGAGGGAGTTCACCTCGGGAGGCGAAACGACCACCGCCGTGTCACAAAGCGAATATGTGGAGGCGATGGTGTTTGAACCTACAAGGTTGACATGTAGGCGTCCAATACATACCTTTTGATTGAAAATTATTCCAGAGCTTTTGCTGTTTAGAATTTCCATCGAAACCAGGACAAATCATTTACCATCTATGATTGTCTGCTGAGGGAATGGATCGCCGTGGGTAGTCTTGAGACCTGGATTCTCCTCCCTAATCTGCCATCGGCCACGTGACCTAAATAAGGTCGTGATTTGTGCTTCGATTCAGGGTGGGTGACATTTGGGGCAAATCTCTGATGGAGGAATTACGAGTTAAGAGTTTTTACAGAGTAAATGAGATGCTTGGTGTGAAATGCCTGCTGCTGAACCTCAGCAAGGAGGGGCAGTCCTTCTCCCCACTGTACCCCATAAACCTCTGGGGCATGGTCTCCACCCTCATTAGTTCATTTGGGGTGACACGACCATCAGCACGGATCAGGTGATTGGGGTAATTCAACAAATATTTGTTTGCAGCCTCTAATTTGTGTTGACTTTGAGAGACAGGCTTTAGCTCTAATCCCAGCCTTGCCTTTTCTAAGATAAGCAACCTCAGCTTGACCTCTCCATGTCTTTGTTTCTTTTGTAAAATAGGAAGAATAAAATTAGTAATACAATATTATTGTGATGGTTAAACAGATTAAATATGTAAAACACTTAATATAATATGAGTCAGGTAGTAAGTGCTAAAAATATGGTAGGTGCTGTTTTCTGCAAGGCCCTTTTGGGGAGACAAAACTGCAGTGCTTGTTCTCAAGGAGTTTAGTCCAGCTAAATATGAAACAAAGGAAATTTATGCATGTTTGAACTGAGATTTTCATGATGATTTGCAAGGTACAGGAGTGGGAGGTGGAGAGGAGAGAGACTACAAATTTTAGATCTTACGTCCATGGGAAAGTCTAGCAGGTGTGTGGAGAATGCAGCAGGTATGATCCATGTTAGGAATCTTACGCTCAGAGGTTTTCTCTGCCTCGTGGAACCTTTTCCCCTCCATAAGTGTGCATCTTTTACTTTCTTTGTTTAGGTGTTTACTTAGATGTCACCTTATTGAAGCCTTCTTTGACCATCTTACTTATTTTGTTGTTGTTTTTTACCATCTTATTTAAAACAGCACACTGTTGCCCCCTGTTCCCCCTCTTCCTCATATACCACACTTATCAGGAAGCTGTTCTCAATAGAACGTCTTAATTTTACATCTGTTTTTAAGTAAATTGGCAGGTCCTGGCAATAAATGTTGGTAATTGCTCTGTAATAGTGTTATCCATTATTCAGAAATGTTTCTTCACTCATATCTGTGTACCACAAGGTTGAGCTTGCTAGAGGTCTTGCTCGAGGTAGAATAGTTAGACACTTAGACACTTGGTGTCTTGTACAGTGCTGATGATATGGTAGATCTTTAACATTTGATGAAATATTTGTTGGCCTGTCTCATCAAAATCACACATCTTGATCCATTTAGATTCTTCCTGTGATTGTAAGTAACTAGAATATGAGAATTAAATTTCTTTCATCCTTGGGATGCCATGAGGATTTAATTGTGGCATGAAAAACACTTTGAAGATAACTGAGCTTTCTGAACTGGCTATGAAAGAGTTGGTCGCTCAGTCATGATTCTTTGTGATACCATGAACTGTAGCCCGCCAGACTCCTCTGTCCAGGAATTCTCCAGGCAAGAATGCTGGAGTGGGTAGCCATCCCCTTCTCTGGAGGATCTTCCTGACCCTGGGATTGAACCCAGGTCTTCTGTACTGCAGGCAGATTCTTTACAGTCTGAGCCACCAGGGAAGGTTGTGTTTAATTTTGATTAAACCTGGGATATTCATAACATTTCCTCTCATACCTATTGAAAAACTTTGACCTTTGATTTTTACTTTTTGGTTCAATTAATGAAATAAAGTATCTCTGCCCCTTTCACTGTGGGTATACACAGTTCTTCGTTTCTACCATTGCTTACTGTGCCCCTGATGGGGTAGTGCTACTCTGCTTTTTAACCAATAGAATGAGATGAGGCTTTTCAGTGACTTGAACTTGACTCAGAAAATTTCTGTCAAACTTGTAAACAAGTGATACTCTTTTTTTTTTTTTTAAAACATTTATTTTTATTCATTTGGCTGCATAGAGTCTTAGCTGTGGCATGTGGGATCTAGTTCCCTGACCAGGGATCGAACCCAGCCCCCCTGTATCAGAAGCCCAGAGTCTTAGCCATTGGACCACCAGGGAATTCCCTGATACTCTTTTTTTTAGAAGTTAATTTATTTTTAGTTGTACTAGGTCTTCATTGCCTCCCGAGGCCTTTCTCTAGGTGCGGGGAGAAGGGGCTACTCTTTGTTAGGGTGCACTGGCTTCTCGTAGCCGTGGTTTTCTCCTGTTGCAGAGCACAGGCTCTAGGCACGTAGGCTTCAGTAGTTGCAGCATGCAGTTTCAGTAGTTGTGGCTCGCAGTCCCCAGAGCACACAGGCTGGTTGTGGTGCGAGGACTTGGTAGCTGCAGTTCGCGGGCTTGATTGCCCTGGGGCATATGGAATCTTCCTGGGCCAGGGATTGAACCCGTGTCCCCTGCATTGGCAGGCGGATTCTTATCCACTGTGCCACCAGGAAAGTCCCAGTGAGTGATATTCTTAATGTTGGAGTTAACCAGCTTCTTTTCTTTTTTTCATTTTATTTTTTATTAACCAGCTTCTTGAAAGAACAGTTTCAGTTAAATCCACAAGCAGAATCATAACTTAAATTTGTATAGCACTTTTTATAAAATGCTTCTGTATATGCTTTTTTTATCCTCACAATAACCTTGTAAGGTAGATACAATTATCACTTCACAGGTAATGACACACAGGTCTTACAGTAAGTAGCAGACCTGGAATTGGACATAGGTCTCTACATGCTCAGTTCCTTATCTATACACAAAATTGTCATCCCTTTTAGATGAGGCGGGAGCTGTGGGAGTCAGTCATTAGAGAGTACTTCTTAACTTGTATGACACTCATCCTTCATAGGAGTATGTTACATTTTGGTCAAGATATAAAATGTATTTTAGGATTCATATTGTGAATCGTAGTGTGAATTCCTAGTGATTCCTCAGGTTGAGTGTTGAACTAAGTGGTGGCCACATGATGCATTGCTTAGGGGGCTAAAACTTAACTGCAGCTGAGATATAATTTAATGTGAATAATTTGATGGTACCAAAGGCAGAGAATGTTTACTGGAACAGAGAAGAAACGAAGGCCTTGTAGAGCGCTTAGAACTAGCAGTAAACTTACCTGTTACAACAGCCACACAGGCTAAAGGGTGACCAAGTGGAAAGTGCGATAATTAGAAAGTTTTTGCAAGTTTCCAGATTGACCTTTCTAAACCAGCATTTGAATTTTAATCATCTCAGAAGTATACCAGTAACTCAGAAAGGATTGTAAACACTGTCTTAAATCTTAAATTGTCTCACACCTCATACTTCTTGTATCATCCTTTTGTCCTACCTTAATTGTTGGGTCATCCCAAGGCAATCCCAGCAGGGCAGTTCCCATCCAAGGAAAGTACTTGTTTTTGTAAACATTGAAGTGCTCTAAGTATTGAGGTAGCTTCTTTGAGATAAAACCACAGGGTGTTAAGGGTCGTGTCTAGGGTGATAATATTGTTACAGAATGTAGATAATGACTTGCTTTTATAGCCAGGTAACACCTGAGGTCCTGCCTTACCTCTCGCCTCTCATTGGTTTGTTGAGTAGGAAGTCAGACTAACTCTCTGAGGGATTACTTGCTTAGGGACTTCCAGGCTCAACTGTGGACTTTACATGGTAGGTCTGACAAAAGTGGAAAAACAACCTTTGTGCTTAATTTTCTGAGTTTTCCAGACTCCAGTTTCACAAATTGTAGAAGCATACATATTCTCAGCTAGCAGTAGGAGTGTAAACTCAAAGAAGGACAGGTAATACAATCCCAGTTTCCAGGATGGAAAAACTGAGGTGCAGAAAGATTAAAGAGCAGACTAGAGATCACACTACAAGACACTTGCACACCTGGGAATTGGATCTGGATCTTCTAACTCGTGTAGTGTCTGATATATTGCAGGAAGATGATACTGAAGGTCTTCTTTTCAGTCTTTTCTTGGTATGTAAATTTAAGGTACAATGCTTCGCCTTCAGTGACTCGATGAAACATTGTACTGAGAAATTTGAAGGCACTTGTCAAAAGATGTACAGTGGCTGCCTGGAAATACAGACTGCCAACTATATGCCAAGAGAAAATAAACAAAGTGTTCTATTTGGGTTTCTAGAGAGGAAGTATCTCTAATGCCTTATTAGTTCTTCAAGTCCTGTGGAGAAGCAGTAGTCATACATAGGAGCACAGTTCCCTTGTGTTTGCCTAAACCTCCAAGAGGAGAAGCAAGTTATTTTTGGCAGTCTGACTAGTAAGCAGGCTATGTGTCATCTAATAAATGTGGAGTTCTGCATTCTTTGTCTGCTTTGGAACATAATTTAGGAGCAGTGTTTTTTGTTGTTTTTTTTTTAAACCAAAGGACTGCTTGTCTGATAGTGCTCAAGGGAGATCTGGCTTGCATGGGGGAGGGATATGAAAGAAGAGATGGGATAGTGGGTTACAGTGGCTTACTAGGCATGAAAATGAAAGTTACAAAAACCTGTTAACTGAGAGGAATGAGGGCTGCCCAGAGTCTACTTGCCACAACTCACAGAGGCAGTCTTTTAAAGGACTAAGCATGAGAGTGGACCAGAGGAAATACCCAAAATTTTGGCTCATCTAGAAAAAGTGTATATTAATTTCTAGATTTCTGGGTTCGCCTTCATTGTGAGTGAGTTTGGTTTTCGTTTGGCTATCGTATTAAGCATGGGTGGGTTGTACACATATATTTAGTTGGTTTTTTTTTTTTTTTTGCAGCTGTGGGAAGAACTTTAGAGTTAAATCTGCCATGTTATATAAGGAAAGAGAAGTGGCTACTGGCTAAATGGGAAGACATAAGAGAGCACATGTGGGTTGCAGTTTCAGATTTGTGAGGATGAGGTACTGCTCTGATGTTTCAGTGTGGGGGCAGGGTGCTGAAACAGCTCGGCTTCACGAGGGAGTATATATATGAGGGGTGTAAGTTATTTGGGTTACACAAGAGTTCACCTGTGTGCTCTGTATGTACTCTAGTATGGCTTAACCAAATTGGTTGTGGTTTCTTGTGTAGTTTGTTGGATTCTTTAGATAATTTGAATCAGACCAGGTTCCCTTTTTCAGTTTACCCAGAGCTTCTGAGCTGGAACTTCACCACTGCTCCTTCCTCATTATGGCAGCCAGAGTTCAAGCTCTTACCACTGTGCTGTGAATAATAATTATACTGAAAATGATAACAATAATAAAATATATGTCAGGCAGTGTTTTAAAAGTTGGTCATATATTATCTCATTTAATATGCTCACCAAAACCTTAGGTGGTAGACACTATTGATCTCACCCTTAAAAATTGCTTCTTGAACCCTCATCTCTGTGCTATTTTGTGTTTTTTTTCTCCACCTCTTCCTATTTATTTATCCATTCATCTTCCATCCCATTCTTTTCCTGTATACCACTGTATACATTTTATCAGGCAGAGAAGGAAAAAGAATATTCCTGATGAAAGAAGAGCATGAGCAAAGTAAAGGAAGGCAAAAATGCATGGTATGTTTTCAAGGCATGACCAGCAACTGTCATTGGCATAGACACTAGAAGGGTAGTAGTCAGAGGTGAAACTAGGAATACAGACCCTGAGGCCCTTGAGAGGGATGCCATGAGGTTTGGGGTTTTAAACATGGAAGTGATAGTAAATCTATTTCAGAAGGTAACTCTGAGGCCTGGGTGGAGAATGGGTTAGAGAGGGATAAACAGTTTAGGATTCTGTTACATTAGCTTGAGTAAGAGGGGCTGGAGTTGGGTTGTGGCTGGGAAAAGGGGTAATCATTTTGATGTTTTGGAGACAGAACCAATAGGATTTTGGTTACTGAACTGGAAACATTGTAAGGAAAAAAGATGGAGAACAAAGCCTTTTTGTGTTTGGAAAAAAGAAAACATGCTGTTTGAAAAAAATCCAAATAATATACAAAAGTTCAAAGGAAATATCACCATAATCTTAGCGTCCGAAGATAACCATTTTGACATTTTGGTGCACATCCTTTTAGACCTTTTGTTTGTGTATTCGTACATGTATGTATATGTGTTTTTTCCAATTTACAAAAATTATAAAATACATGTAACAAAATTCATCATCTTAAGCATTTTTAACTGTACAGTTCTGTGGTGTTAAATGCATTCATGATGTTGTATAACCACTCTCCATTTCCATAACGCTTTTCATCATGCAGAACTGAAACTCTGTAAACAAGGCCCTACTGTATATCACAGAGAACTATATTCAATATCCGATTATGAACCATAATGGAAAAGAATATAAAAAAGAATGTATGTATATGTATAACTGAATCCCTTGCTATACATCATAAATTAATGCAACATTGTAAATCAACTATACTTCAATAAAAAACAATGAGTAAAAAATAAAGAAAATTAGATATTTCAAATTAAAAAAAAATCTAAAACTCTGTACTCATTAATTAATAACTCCCCATTCCTCCTTCCTCCCAGCCTTGGCAACCACCATCCTGTATTCTGTGTCTGATTTTGGCTACTCTTACATAACTTATATAAGTGGAATCATATGGTATTTGTCGTTTTTGTGACTTGCTTATTTCACTTAGCCTAATGTCCTCAGGTTCATTCCTGTGATACTTTTTAACATAAACTGACTCATACATTTCATGCTGCTCTGTATCTTGCTCCTGTGGGGGGCTTCCCCTTAACAATATGTTACAGTTACTTTTGTGTGTTAATGTATATAATTTTGTATCAGTGGTCTCACTCTGGGGTAGTATACCCTCCCACCCCCACCGCAGGGGGCACTTGACAGTCTCTGGAGACATTTTCGGTTGTAACAAATGGAAAGGTGGGTTCCTGGCATCTAGTGGGCAGAGGCCAGGAATGCTGCAGAACATCCTACCACATGTAAAACAGCCCCTCCCAACAAGGGTTTACCTGGCCTCAAATGTCAATATAGTGTACTGAGGTTGAGAAACCCTGTTCTACATTTATTGTTAGCTTCTAAATTTTGAAGTAATTACAGATTTACACAGGGGTGTCCATGTCCAACTCTTTGTGATCCCATGGATTGGAGCACGCTAAGCTTCCCTGTCCTTCACCGTCTCCCAGAGCTTGCTCAAACTCATGTCCGTTGAGTCGGTAATGCCATCCTACCTTCTCTTCTGTCATCCCCTTCTCCTCCCGCCTTCAGTCTTTCCCAGCATCAGGGTCTTTTCTGATGAGTTGGCTCTTCGCATCACATGGCCAAAGTACTTGAGCTTCAGCTTCAGCATTAATCCTTCCAAGCAATGTTCAGGCTTGATTGCCTTTAAGAGTGACTGGTTTGATCTCCTTGCAGTCCAAGGGACTCCCAAGAGTCTTCTTCAGCACCACAGTTGAAAAGCATCAATTCTTCAGTGCTCAGCCTTCTTTATAGTCCATCCATACACGACTCTCACATCCGTACATGACTGTTGGAAAAACCATAGCTTCGACTATGTGGACTTTCGTTGGCAAAGTAATGTTTCTGCTTTTTAATGTGCTGTCTAGGTTGGTCATAGCTTTTCTACCAAGGAGCAAGCGTCTTTTAATTTCATGGCTGCAGTCACCATCTGCAGTGATTTTGGAGCCCAAGAAAATAAAGTCCATCACTTTCTGTTGTTTTCCCATCTATTTGCCATGAAGTGATGGGACTGGATGCCGTGATCTTCGTTTTTTGAATGTTGGGTTTTAAGCCAGCATTTTCACTTTCTTCTTTCACCTTCATCAGCAGGCTCTTTAGTTCCTCTTTGCTTTCTGCCATAATCCCATACTGAGTTATTTTATTGTTCACACTGTTTCAGCTTTGATTAGTGGGTGCTCTTTCATGTTGATGCTTGTATCCTTTGGCATGTCCCGTATTTGTTTGTTTAGCACTTCCTTACTTTCTGGCACTGCAAGATGCTTTCATCTTACATTTGCCTTGTTTCAGTTCTAGAATCAGCCATTTTTCCAAGGAGCCTTGGCTCCTTTTACTGGTGAATGGTATTCAGATACAAAGTACTGGGTGCTAATTGTGCTTGTTGCTACTAGGATATCATTGCTTCTAGTCCCTTCAATGGGAAGAACTAGGCAACATATGTATGTACACAAATTCATGCATACCCAAATATCTATGTTTATTTCTGTATATATCTGTGTAGATGTTAAAATAAACTTGAGTTATACTGATACCTCTGACTCTGTATTCCACCACAGGTTTTATTCTGATCTTTCCTTCTTGTTGTTTGTGACTTCTTCCTCAGAGGTATAAACCTGGCTCTCCTTGTCTACAAATATTTCCTTTTTTTGTACAACCTGTAAAATAGTTTAACTAGTTAATCCTATGAGAAACAAATTTACCAACTAGAGTACAATGTTTGTGTATAATTCATTTTGCAATTTTAGCCATATAGTATCTAGCCATAGCATTGTTTTACAAAGTTATTTAGGTCAACTCCCCTTCTCCCCCTTCAGTGAGATTATGTCATACATCTGTGATATAATTAGATTCATTTATTGCAGACTGCATTCTGTCCTGGTTCCTCAGTCATTCTGGTTATTATTATTTTTAAGTTTGCATACAGTAGAGTGCATTCATTTCTGTGTACAGTTCTTTGGGTTTTACAGATGGAGAGTCCGGTGTTTGCCATCACATATCATCCTGAGCCGCTTTCATCGCTCTAAAAATTGCCTTGTGTGTCCTCTTTGTAGTCACCTCCTCTACCTACACCAGTTTTTGGCAACCACTGATCTGTTTTCCATCCCTGTGTTTTGCCTTTTCCAGAAGGTAATATACGTGGAGTCATACAGTATTCAGCCTTTGGGGTCTGACCTTTTTTTTTTTTTTTTTTTTTTTGGCCACGTGGTAGCATGTGGGATCTCAGTTTCCCAACCAGGAAACTGGGGCCTGGGGTCAAACCCAGGCCCTTTGCAATGGAAGTGTGGAGTCTTAACCACTGGACCACCAGGGAAGTCCCACAGTCTGACTTTTTCACTTAGCAAAATACATTTAAAATTCTTCCATGTAGTTGCATGAGTCTGTTTCTCTTTATTGTTGAGTATTATTCCATTGTACGTTATATGTCCTTTGATTTATGAAATGCCACCTGAATTTCCAGTTTAAAGAAAGCTATTATAAACATAGCTAATGATTTAACTTTACCGCACTGGTTAACTAAGAAAATAGTTTCCTAAAATAGTCTAGGAAACTACTAAGCTGTTTTTCAAAATGACTGTACCATTTTGCATTCCTGCCAGCAGTGAATGAAAATTTTTGTTTCTTTGTATTCTTTCGGCATTTGGTATTGTTGCTTTTAATTTTAACAATTCCAAGAGGTGTGTACTGGAGTCTCATTGTGGTTAATTTAAATTCCCCTAAAGGTTAATAATGTTGAACATCTTTTCATATGTTTACTTGCTCTCTGTATATCTTTGGTGAAATGTCTGTCTGATCTCTTTTTGGGAGGGGCTGTCTTGTTGTTGAATTTTAGGAGGTTTTTTAAAATGTATTTTGGGTGCAAATCCTTTATATAGAATGTTATTTGCAAATATTTTCTTCTAACCTGTATCTTATTTTCTCATTCTCTTCAGTGTCTTTCACAGAACAGTTTTACGTCTTCATTAAGTCCAGCGCGTCTGTTTTTTCCTTCATGGGCTGTGTCTTTGGTGTCATATTTAAAGCTCACTGCAGGGTGCTCCCGGCAGCCCAGTGGTCAGGGCTCAGAGCTTTCAGTGCCGGGCTCCCGGTTCAGACCCTGGTCTGTGAACTGAGACCACATAGGCAGGGCCTACCAAAGAGAGCAAAGCAAGAACACGGAACAAAACAGACTCATTGCCAAGCCCATAGACATGCTGATTTTTCTCCTGTTCTTTAAAAAAGAGGTTTATATATACAACGCACACACACACACACATATATACAGACACACGTGAGTTTTATAGCTTTTCATTTTACATTTAGACCTGTGATCTACTTTAAGTCAATTTTTATATAAGGTTGTGAGATATGTATGGATGTCCAGTTGAACCAGATCTGATATTGAAAGACTCTTCTTTCTCCACTGAATTGCCTTTGCACCTTTGTCAAAGACCAGTTGACTGTTTTTGTGAGTCTGCTTCTGGGGCCTCTATTCTGTTCCATTGATCTGTATGTCTATTCTTTTGCCAGTATCACTTTGTCTTTAGTTACTGTACCTTTATAATAGGTCGTGAGATTAGATAATGTAAGCTGTACAACTTTCTACATTATTGTTTTTGATCTCTGTGTAGTATTCCATTTCATAGATGTATCATAATTTACTTAACCATGTTTCTTCTGAAGGACATTTAGTAAGTTTAATTTTGGGTTTTTTTTTTTGTTTTTTGTTTTTTTTTTGCTTAATAAATGATGCTAAGGAAATGGCAACTCACTCCAGTATTCTTGCCTGGAGAATCCCATGGACGGAGGAACCTGGTGGGCTACAGTCCACGGGGTCGCAAAGAGTCGGCTATGACTGAGCGACTTCACTTTCACTTTCACCCCTCAGCTGAGAAGACTTTCAGCTCTTGTGTTTGCTATTGTTTTTTTTTTTTTTCTTGAGTTCTCAAAGACCTGTGACCATATTTTTTTTAAGTTGCCTGTTTTCTAATTGCATCACTTTACACACTGTTGTCTAATAATATGTGGTATTTAGAATGCCTTCTTAATTATTTTGAGCAGCCATTGTCTGTATTTTCTTAGCACCTCCTTGGTTTTCTTACGTGAACTCATCTGACAGGGAAATGCAGCTTTTTTGTTTGCCCTCTCTGCATACTGGACCGCCTGAGTCAGTGTTCTAACTAATCCCTGATGGTCTCTGAGCTACTGTTCTACCAGACTCAGTAGTTATGTGCTTCAGGAATTTTTCGGTAGAATTGGTCCTATTAGGAGACTCTTGGTGTCACCTTTGTTATCTTAAAAGCTGGTCCCTTCGCTGAGGCTCTTAATTTTTTGAAAACTTGATTCTATTTCAGCTGAAAATTGGCAAGGCTATTTAAAAAATTGAGGGAAGCCATTTAAGAAATTGAAAAGTGATCGCAAACAACATTGGGTAGTTGTGACTTTCAGTTCTGTATCAGTTGAATTTTTGTGCTCTTTTCCTGTGTAAGTGGTGGCAGCCCACCAGGCTCCGCCGTCCCTGGGATTCTCCCGGCAAGAACACTGGAGTGGGTTGCCATTTCCTTCTCCAGCATAGGCTTATAGTAGTCAGTAAATACCTGTTGATTCAGATTACATGATTTGCCTAACTTTTCAGGTGCCAGTATTCTCTCCTAAATTATAGTCCTAGTTTTTACTCTGAGGTCTTCATTTAGCTCATTTATTTCACCCTGGTTGTAGTTGCTAAGTCATGTGTCACTCTTTTGCGACCCCATGGAATGTAGCCTGCCAGGCTCCTCTTTCCATGGGATTTCCCAGGCAAGAATACTGAAGTGGGTTGCCATTTCCTTCTCCAGGGGATCTTCCCAGACCAGGGGTTGAACCCCAGTCTCCTGCACTGTTGGCAGGCAGATTCTTTACCACTGAGTCATCAGGAAAGCCCATTTAGCCTGGTAGGCAGCTTTATTTACTGGGAAAACTGGGTTTTAGTCCCAACTTTGCCACTGACCACTGTATATATAACTTTGGAAAGTTCCTACTGGTGTCTAGGCTTTAATTTCCTCTTGGGTATGTTAGGGAGGGGAAACTGATTGGACCAGATCTGTTTAAGTCCAGATAGTAAATATTTTATGCTTTGTGGGCCATACAGTATCTATTTGTCACAGGGTCTGAAACCCCTTTCAGCTCTGGTGTTTTGCAGTTCTGTTCTTTCAAACTTTAGTCAGGGATCTCACCACAAAAAGCCAAGGAAAATATAGATACCAAGTATTTTGTGTACTTCTTACCATTTGTCTGGCACAGTTCTAAACACTTTGCATGTATTAACTCTAATCCGCAGAATAACCCAGCAAGAAGTGTAGGTGCTGTTTTTATCCCCGTTTTACAGAGGCAGACGTGAGGCAAACCTGCCAGATGAAGGCTACAGCTGGGTAGTAGAGCCGGGTTTGGACCTGATCTGTTATGTTATGCTCCTCTCCCTGCCTTAGACATACACCTCCAAATAATGGAGCACGTCAGCCATTACTCTCCATCCTAAGAAAAACTATCAATGAAGCCATCAAGAGTGGGCCAATCTTGAGGCTGTGAAGATGACCACAGAGTAGAACCTTTATCATTAACTCTGTTTTCTTCTCTTAAACCAGCCCTTTGGTTTCTGTCTTAGCATTGTGGTCATATGGCAGTGTCTGTGTGTGTATTTCTAGCTTTCTGTCACACTTACTCTTTCTTTCTTTACTTCCTTTTGGCTGTGCTGGGTCTTTGTCACTTCCTCTAGTCGCGGTGAGTGGGGGCTCCTCTCTCTGGTTGTGCGCAGGCTTCTCTTTGGGGCGGCTCTTCTTGCGGAGCACGGGCCTAGGCATGTGGTCTTCAGAGGTTCCGACGCACAGACTCTGGAACTCGGGCTCACTGGCTGCTGCGCTCGGGCTTAGCTGCGCACCACGTGGATCGCCCTCCCGGATCAGGGGCCGGGCGGGCGTTCCCTGCTTTGCTAGGTGGACTCCCAGCCCCTGGACTGCCAGGGCAGCCATGTCACGTTTCCTCTTGAAAACTTTGAAGGGCTTCAGTGTCTGGTAACTGTTTTCTCCTCAGCTTCTCAAATTTAATTTCACCTCAGTAGAAATTCATTACTTCAGGCAAGCAAACAGGCTAGGGTCAAATGAGGATAAAAATTCTACTGATAAGGGGCAGCAGAGGGGGCTTCCCTGGCAGTCTGGTGCTTACGACTGTGCTTCCGCGCAGTTTGATCTCTGGTTGAGGAACTGAGATCGCGCATGCCATGTGTCATGGTCCCGCCCCCCAAAAGGCAGCAGAAACTGCTTGTGTTACAGGCAAAGCACCCTGCTTTAGCCTCCCTCCCCTGCCATCAGTTATATGGCCAGGGTTGCTCTCTGAGCCTCAGTGTTCTCAATACAAAAGTCCAGGTGATTAGACTAGTTATGTTATCTCTGAATTTCCTTATATCCATGCTTCATCAGTGTTTGCAGATGGACTGTTAAGCACCCACTGCAAAGGCTCTGCATTGCAAATTTTTTCATTTTCACTTAAAAGTATGTGCTAATTTTGCATTCTCTGTTCTAATCTCTCTGTATTTATTAGATGTCAAAATGTTTCAGATGCTCGTTGCCACCAAGTAAGATTGATTAGACACTGTATTAAAAAGCAGAGATAGCACTTTGCCGACAAATGTCTATATAGTCAGCACTATCTAGTAGTCACGTATGCATGTGAGAATTAGACCATAAAGAAGGCTGAGCACTGAAGAATTGGTCCTTTTGAACTGTAGCGTTGGAGAAGACTCTTGAGATTCCCTTGGACTGCAAGGAGACCAAACCAGTAATCCTAAAGGAAATCAAGCCTGAATATTCATTGGAAGGACTGATGCTGAAGCTGAAACTTCAATACTTTGGCCACGTGATGCAAAGAGCCGACTCATTGGAAAAGAACCTGATGCTGGGAAAGATTGAGGGCAAGAGGAGAAGGGGGCAGCAGAGGATGAGATGGTTGGATGGCATCACTGACTCAATGGACATGAGTTTGAGCAAACTCTGGGAGATAGTGAAGGACAGGGAAGCCTGGTGTGCTGCAGTTCATGGGATCTCAAAGATTCAGACACGACTTAGGGACTGAATAAAAACAAAAGATAGATTCTCTGAAAGAATACATCACATACATATTATGTATGCACTTTTAATTTGTTAACCATAGCCTTATGTGATTCTAGTCCCTTTTCCTTTGAAGAGAGATCTCTATAGGAAAGTAAAAGACGTCACTGGCACTATAAACTTCAAACCACTTCTATTACTAGACTGACTAAACATGTCAAGGTACTGGTTCTCCCGCTTTCTGGGCATCTTAATCTGTCTGATTTATTCAGCATGTCTGCAGTTGGATCTCTGCTAAACAAAGCTAAAAGAAGTAGTTGCCTACCGTGATGTTCCTACAGCTAATTCATCATTTCTAATCTAGTAAAGTGTAAATTGTTTTAAAAGTTATCATTTTATTAAGAAAGAAAAGTTAGCTAAGAGACTGACCTTTTGTCTACTCTTCAACATCTCTACAGTTGAATAACCAAATTCAAATTAATTTAATTAAAAAAGAAAATCAGCTTTCTCTTGAGTGTCAACATCTTAAAAAACTTCTGTTTTCCTTTCACCCTCCTGTGCCAAAACTTTTCTTGAAACTCGGGCTATTAGAACTAGAAGCCTTGCTAGATGTGAGGAACTTGAGGTTCCAGGAATAAAAACTGACTTTCCAAATTCACAAAGCTGATTTGTGTGGAGCAGAGATTAGCAACATAGTAGGGAAAAACTGACTGTGAAGTAAGAAGACATGGATTCACAGTTTGTCTCTGCCACTAAATAGCTGGGTGACTTTGGGCAGATTGCCTAATGTGTCTACATTTCTATTTCCTCACTGGTGAAATGAGGCAA